>NC_134539.1:32700454-33010227 GCF_050624435.1 Tenrec ecaudatus
ATATATGTAGGCAGGGTGGGGGCTTTCCAGTAAGAGTCATGGGTACAGGGAGAATCCCACTGTGTCTGTGCTTGTTTCCTGCCTCTTGGCATCTTTGAAGAGCGCAGGAAAGCAGAATCCGCAGTCTCTCTTGTCTGCCCCACTGGTCTCAGACCCCTTCTCTCTCTGCTCTTCTGCCCTTGATCTGGTTGTTCTCCAAATGTTGGAGCTTAATCAGCAGCAGCAGGCATGGATTCCTCTCCCCACCTCACGCCCGTCTCCGTGCTCCTCGGGACACGTGGAGAGCTGCTCTGCATGGCTGTGAACTCCTGAGAACTCTAACTGCTTCTTCTCTCTTTGTTCTGCTGCTGCTACTACCCCTCGGCATGCCTGGGCCCGCTCAGTACATGGTGGGAAAGGGATTAGGTTCACTGCTAACGAGGACATTCGACCAGAAAAGGGTAGGTTGTGTCCTGTCAGATGTGAATTTGACATGAGCGAGTCTACCATGGGGTACCTACCATTGACTCCCCTGTGAATGAGAGTAAGCCCTTCATGTTGGCGGTAGGGACGGGGAAAGAGGTGTCAGGGTTCAAAGGCTCTATCCCAACTTTCACAGATGGGAGCTGTTTTCTGGAAGCTCACTAAGAGTGACCACAGTCCTGCCCTAAGAACCCTCTGCCCCAACAAAGAAGAGTTGGTACAGGGTGCGGCGGTGTAACGGGGTTTTCATCAAAACCACAGGGACCTCTGCGGAAGGTTGCCCTGCATGTTGGCTCTTTCCAGAGATTCGCGTTGGGAGCTGTTCTGTAGAAGGATCCAGGTTTAAGTAGGACAAAGCACTTTGTACAAAGGGCATCCTCCCAGGCAGAAATCTTAGGTCAGGCAGCAGGGTGCTTTCAGCTAGAAGGAAACTACTTTGTTCCACTAGAATCAGTGGTTCTCAACCTTCCTAATGCCATGACCTTTTAATACAGTTCCTCATCTTGTGGTGACCCCATCTATAAAATTGTCTTTGTTGCTATTTTATAACTCACTTTGCTACTGTTATGAATCAGGTGACCCCTGTGAAAGGATCATTCCACCCCCAAAGGGGTCAAGACCCACAGGTTGAGAACTGCTGCTCTAGATGGCCCGTAGGTGGGACATCGTTCCCAGATGTACTAGGGTGACAGTGCTGCCCTTCTCCAGCATCTTTCCATGACAGATCCTTCCGTCTAGGAGATAGGAACCATTCAGGAATCCTGAGAGTCCTGGTTATTTCGGGGTTTTTATTTAACAGTTTTATTGATGCTTAATCCACTTCTCACCCAATTCAACAGTTCAGTCATATCAAGAATTGTACAATCAATACCACAATCGATTTCAGAACATTTTCTATTTTCCCCCAATGATTAAATCGCCTTAAAATGAGTTGTGTCATCACCTTCAGTTCTAGTGCTCACTTCCCCGCCCCTTCCCAGCCCCCGGTTTATTTGTCTAAGAATTTCTGCAGAAGCTCCCAGCCTAACTGTACAAGAGCCTCACCTCTCCCTACTTCTTTCCCTTCTCCTGTTGCCTCCTGACGTGAGGTTACTCTGCGGCCTTGCCTCTTGCTTGAGGGGGAAGGTGGTGGCCTCCTAACTCATCACTTTTACCTGAAGCCCTGCAGTTCCTAATGGGGGACTCACCTGACCTTTTTTGTCCCTCAGGGTCTGGTGTGGACGACCCTGTGGGAGAAGTCTCTATTCAGGTGGACTTGTTTACACACCCTGGTACTGGGGAGCACAAGGTCACAGTGAAAGGTGAGTGGCATACAGTCACCCGTGCTGACTTTTCCCTGCCCGGCCCTCCAGCTCAGCCTTCCTCCAAACAATGCCCACCAGGGTTCAAGTATCCCCCACCAATTTTCCTTCTTTGGCAGTGGTAGCTGCTAATGACCTTAAGTGGCAGACAGCTGGCATGTTCCGGCCCTTTGTGGAAGTGACCATGGTCGGCCCCCACCAGAGTGATAAGAAACGAAAGTTCACAACCAAGTCCAAAAGCAACAACTGGACCCCCAAGTACAATGAGACATTTCACTTGTAAGTTACAGGGTGGTGGAAGACCTGGGGAGGGGTGGTGGGTAACCTGGGGGTTGAGACCACAGAGGAGATAGGCGGGACGGGACGGATAGCAGGCTGGGGTAAACTCGGTTGAAGGCTCCCTCAGCTCCGGCCTCCCATCTGTCCCCCTGTGCTCACAGCCTCCTGGGAAACGAAGAGGGACCCGAGGGCTATGAGTTGCAGATATGCGTGAAGGATTACTGCTTTGCCCGGGAGGATCGTGTGCTGGGCCTGGCTGTGTTGCCACTGAGGGATGTGGCCGCCAAGGGCAGCTGTGCCTGCTGGTGCCCCTTGGGCCGGAAGATCCACATGGATGACACGGGCATGACCATTCTCCGGATTCTGTCTCAGAGGAGCAATGACGAGGTGGCCCGAGAGTTTGTAAAGCTCAAATCGGAATCCCGGTCTACAGAGGAGGGGAGCTGAGAGCACCTTAGGTCCCCGGTGCCAACCCGGCAACACTGCTTCCACAAATCAGGGCCATTGAGAGTTCGCTACGTAGCCAGCTTAGGGTCCTTCTAGTCAAGAGGCTGACTCCTTCGGTTAAGGTTAATACAATTTGGGGGTGATGAGGGTCTGGCTTTTCCCAGAAAGGACCGTGAACCCCTGACTAGCAGGCCAGTGGTGCTAGGAGCTGGGCTGGGGGGGTTACTACAAAGGGAGATTTTTCCACGAAGAGAGGAACAGGCATTGCTGACTGTCAACCATTCTTGGTAGATAACCCCCTCCACTCTATGCCCTCTCTAGCCGCTCACCCTAGCACACCGCATCGTTAGACACATAGGTACCCATGAACAGGTGTGGGAGACCTGGAGCTTGTGCCTGGTCGGCTGCATAGTCAGTTGAGCCTTCAAATACCATTTGAGCCCTGTGGTCCGATGGAGTGTGGACAGGTCCGGAGGACAGAAACAAGAGAATAGAATTCAGACAGTCCCTTGAGCAGAATCCACCGGTCTTGTGTGGCTCCAATGTGAACAAGGCTTTGAAGCTGAACAAGATGCCTTCCAGAACTGAGCTGTGCTAACCCACCTCCCAGATGCTCTCCGTCACGAGCAGTCAGGCTCACATGGTGCTTCAGAGACCGGAGCAGGATCCTCAGTCGAGCCCCAGCGGCAGGAGCCTCTGCATAGTAGCCCCCTCAACCTCCCTCCTGCCTGGCAGAGGCGGGATGCTGCTGTTGTCGTCTGGGCCTGAGGGTGAACTGAAGGAGCTGGGAGAGAGGTTATATGCCTTTCTCAGCTAGGACCTGAACAAAGCCAAAAACTGTGGAACCCGTCTAGAACAGGGCCTCGTCACCTTGGCCTCTGGCTTTGGGCTGCCCTCCACCTTACGGAAAGAACCTGGGCTTTGGACTCTCCTTGGCCCCTGGGTCAGCTATTGTGCCCTCCACAGATGTTCACCCCTCCAGAGGAGCTTGGAAGCTAGCCCTCTGTATAGGCTAGATGGAGCGGGGGAGGGTGGACGTGGACTCCACACTCCCCAAGAGGTCTGTCTGAGGCAAACCCTTTCAGGGGTTGTCTGGACTTCTCAGCCCTTGCTCTCAGCGAGGTGGCACAGCCTGTGGATTTCCTTGGTAGCAGATTCCTGGATGTCCTGAGGAAATCCGCATCATCCACAGTCATACTGGCCATTACATGAAACAAGAAACCAAGCATTTATTGTTAATTATTGTATGTGCCATTGTTACGGGAAATTATAGGCTAGGCTGTAATAAATTATCTTATAGCAACCTCTGGGGTCTGTTCATTCTGAAACATGGAGAGCCACAGAAAGGACTAGCCTACCTAGTGCCAGACAGTGGGCGAGTGGCCACCTGCTGCATCACTTCCCTTTCTGTCCCTATAGCAGCTCTGAATAAACACCAAGTAGTAAGAGAGCGATTGGGCTCTTTACCAGAGACCACCAAACCCAGAACAGACAAGGGGCCTAGGGCATCAGCTGCCTGCAGAACTCATGTGTTAGTGAAAACCAGCCCACCTGATCTCTGTATAGACTCACCAGACTGCTACAGGCCAGACCACAGCCTGGGTTATGAGCACAACAAAGGCTGAATGAGGTCTTGGGGAACAGGTGCCCCCAGGGCTTGGCAGAGAGGGCTGTGGCTGGCACAGACAGGACACAGAGGGCTAGGCCCGGGGATTGCACATTGGCCAGTTCATTCAAGCAGTATTCAAGGAAGAAGAGGAGCTTGGGTAGAAAGTGTCCTCTCAGCAGAGGAAGCAAGGTAAAAGTGAGGCTTCTCTGCCACAGGGTCATACAAGCTAAAGCCAGACAGCTACTTTTTCAGCCTCCTCTAGCCCCACTGTGGGGCAAAGAAGGGCAGGCACTCCCACTCCCTACCACCACTCCCAATCGCCATCAGAGTAGAACTCCTTAGGGTTTCTGAAGCACAGAGAGCCACTGGTGGGTTTGAACCACTGACCTTGCTGGATAGCAGGATGCTTAACCTACTGCATCAGCCACGTGCTTTTCCCTCGTTTTCTCAGTTCTGAATTTTCACTTGCACGCTACACAAATCCTCCCAACTCAGTTGCCCAGCCCTTTCAAACCTCTTCCTTCCTGTCACTTACCAAACCAGTCACCTATCATTTCTACCTGCAGATCACTTCTGGAGATGCCCTGCCTCATTTGGCCGCACCTTGGAATAGCTGCTTTCCTTTGTCTTTCAGTGGTGTAAATGACCTCCACCGTGTCCTTCACACTCATTGGTCTGTCACTCTCCTGGAAAAGCTAGCCAGCTAGCAAGCCCCACCCCAGGCTGACACTGAGACCCTCCCAAGACAGTGCAGGCCCACCACCTATTCGTGTCCCATCATCCGGCCCTCTGCGTCTGTGCACGTGGGCTCTCTTTGTTGGAATATTCAGAAGTCTCCCCTCCCCATCCCATCCCCGCCCCCCCAAGCTTTGAAGTCTAGAAACCTCTAAGACCCAACCCTAGCCCCAAGGCATAGCACACTACATCGTTCTGATTTGTCCGGCTCCCCTCATCAGCTTGTGGTCTGAATAGTTCATCAAGTGGCGGGGAAGCTGGGAGGGGCTGGTGCGGGCGGGGCCGGGGCCGGGGCGTGCTCGCGGAGGGAGGGCGTGGTCAGAGGCGGGCTCGCGGGTGGGCGTGGCGTGGCCGGAGGCGGGCTCGTGGGGAAGGGGCGAATAGGAGGCGGGCCTGTGCTCCCCGGCGCCTGCGCATAAAGGTGCGTTAAGATGGAGGTCGCTGAAGTCGATGGCTGTGTGGCGATGGTGAGCATGAGGTGCCCAGAGGGCGCGCCCGAGGAGAGGTGATGACCGCCCTGCCTACCCTTCACACTCGGAACAGTAGTGCCCTTCCCTGCATTTCCATCCCGCTACTTTCTCATAAACTGCTCTCCCAGCATCCCCCGAGCTTACTGCCCCTTCGCCTGGAGTCCGCAGGTTGCCAAGGCAGTGGGGACGAGCAAAGGGGATCTTCATCTCGCAGCAACTCACGCAAGGCACACGTTCTTCTAGTTCCCCTGGAAGCAGGGAGCCAGGTCCCGGATGAGGCACATTCCTATTAACTCGAGTTATCCACTTTCCCAGCATTGTCCAGATGCTCTGAGAAGCCATGAACTTTCACATTTGACTTGAAGTTGGCCCTCTGGCTGTTTTAACTCATCCAGGGCCTTAGACTGGCTCCACTAGCAAGAGTCAGACTGACTGACCACCCGTGGTTTGCATTAAGGCTTGCACGTTGTAATGAGTAGTTAACTTTTTAAAACCAGGATTCAAAAAAAATTTTAATGCTGATTTCCAACTTAAAAAAAAACACCGGAAGATCTGCTAACTCTTCATTCATATCCTCCCAAAGCAAATGGAGCTTGGAGCTGAGAAGTAACTGTTTAATCCACTAGAGTACATTACAGATTCTACCACTCCTAATTTTCTTGCCTGGACTTTGTATTGTTTCCTGGCATTTGTGCTTATGGCCCCTGATGTAGGACATCTGGCCAATTTCAGAGCCGGTAGTAGTAACGCATCAAAAGAGGGTGGATATTTCAAGCCTACTGGTTGGGGCTGCTAACCACAAGTTCAACCAGAAAGCTGAGGCTTTCTGCTCCTGTAAAGATTAACAGCCTCAGAAACCCCGAGGTGCTGTTCTCTCTATGGCAGTGAGTTTGGTTTGATCATAGACACAAAATAGGGAACTTTAAAAAGGTTCAGGGAAATTTTCCATGATTTTTTTAAAACTTTGTATCGTGCATTGGGTGAGAGGTTACAGAGCACATCATCAGGTTTACATTCAACAATCCATATGCATCTTTCATCTCTTTCATTGCAATCTGCTCAATATAACACCATTTATCCCACTCTCTCCCTGTTTCCAGTTTCTACTCCCCCTACTTGTTAACCCTTCTTCATGTTGTCCATGGATAAATGCTGCTCTCTGATCTCAAATGGTTGACGATTCTAAGGTGTGCTATCTTCTTAGTATCATTGTCCCCTTTATAGACCTGTCTATTGTTTGGCTGACAATTGCACCATAGAGGTAAACTGAGGCCAAGGACCATAGTCTCCATTTCCACCAGTCTCTTAACTAATCGAAAAGCCAGGTTAATTTTTACTTGTGTTGCACAATTTTCTCCCACTGCACCGAGGGATGTGATCCTGATGTGATCCTTTTCAAAGCAGTTGGCAGTGGCAGTCAGGACCCCCTAATCATCTGGTCTCAGGGTCATGTATACTAATGTTCATTTGGTTCATTGGTCAATTTGAATTGTTTCCATCTCACTCCGAGTTGGGATTGATGACAGTGAAAGTTTGATTTTTCATAATTCTTGCCCTGGACAGGGAAAGAAGAATAGTTGAACCTTACATGGCCACTCATGAGCTTTTAAGACCCTGCTTGCAACGCACCAAAGTAGGGGACAGAACATTGTCTTGATGGACTATGTTCTGCCAATTGTTCTTGGTGTCACCTGAGGCACGTCCTGGTCTCCCAGGAGCAGCAACTCATTTCTTCAAGGTATTTGGTTAAGAAATTCTCAAAAAAAATGTGTCCCTGCATGCTTTACTGCATTCATGAGTGTATCTGCAGCAAAAGTAACTCTACATATACAAATAGCCTCTGTTAAATCTCTCTCTCATATACCATATATACATATATATATCACATATATATATATAGTGGGGGGTGGTAACTCTCCCTCCCATGCCTGTCTAGCCTGCGTGTCTGCCTATACACTCACTTGTAGATCACCATTATTGCAGGGGTGTGGAGATGACATCATGTCTCTTGTTGCTCTTACTCTTACACTGCTCCCAGTCTCTTTCCCTACTTCCATCATGTTTTGCCAAGCTCCTCTTGTAATGTATTGCCGTCATCTTCATCCAAGTCAGCATGTGTCCACCCATCACTAGAAGAAACACGTAAGCCACCACAGTGCAACAAACTGACAGACAAGTGATGGAGAATTACTGTATGGTCCAGCAATTCCACCCTTAGGAATATACCCTAAAGATCTAAAAATAACAACAAGAACAGACATATGGTTACTTTGTTCACAATAGTACATGCTCATAATGGAAACAACTGAAATTCCCAGCGGTGGTTGATGGTTGACTGGATAAGCAAATTGTGGTACATATGCCCCGTAGAATACCACACAGCCATAAAGAGCAGCAATGGTTCTACAGAATATGTCAGACTATGGTTAGGCTTAGAAGAGATCATGCTAATTGAAATAAGCCTATGAGGGCCAATATTGTATGAGCTCTCTTTTATAAGTAAACAAGAATAGGTGTACACAGGCAGCCTAGTATTCACTGGTGCTTACTAGGGAAAGGATGGCATGGGGCACGCCCACTTTAGATTATAGAATCTTGTTATTTTCTTTTGGTGATGGGGAAAGTGGCACCCAATGTGGGGGTGGTGAGCCCAGCACAACCCAAGTAAAACTGATTGCTCAAGCACATATGGAGAGAGGGGCATGTAGGTATATGAGCAGGCACAAGGATGTAATAGATAAGAACTGATACAAGTATCTATACCTGTTGTCATTGACTCAGAGAAACTATAGTGTTTCCAAGGCCGTCATCTTTATGAAAGCAGACTGCCACCACTTATTCCCAAGTGTACTTGATGTTTTCGAAACCCCACCCTTTTTGCTTTAACCACTGTGCCAAGAAAGCTCCTTGGAAGTATCTTTATAACTAGGGGTGGTGAGGGGGGGACAACAAACAACCCCACCTGACTTACAGCAACTCTAGATAAGAGTTCCACAGGCTGTAAATCATTATAGGAGCAGATAACCTTTTTTTAACCTTCCAATTTGGCTTGGTGGTTGTGAACCACCGACCTTGTGGTTAGTGGTCCAATGCTCACACAATAGTCTCTGCAGAGCTCCTTGGAAGTACCTATGGGTCCCTGTAAATACAAATACATGAGTGCAGGCACATCCAGTCCTGGAAGATACAAATACAGATTCTCTAGTCTACAGGCATCACCAAGCACTTTCCAAGACTGGTTTTTTGGATTTCATAGTTTGGGACTATGTAGTAGAACCCCAGCACTCGACCACATCAGTACCTGACATAACCGGATTTCGGCACGAAATGTCGAGAAAAATTCGCATCAGAACTCAAATAAACCATCGGATTCTGACCCAATGCACATGATTTTTGTAAACAAAATCAGTTCATTGTTTTGCTCATTCAGCGTTAGTTGGCATTGTTAATATGTGTTGCTTAAACCTTTTGCAGCTGTGTTCCAAGCATTTTGCCATAATTTCCTTAGTTTTTGTCACTTTTTGTACTGTTCTTAGATTAAAAAAAAGTTTTGTTTTTTTTTAAAGAATCATCATGATAAGGAACTGGTTAACCATATTAGCGATGTTGTTGGTTGATGATAATTTAGTAAACCCTTTTAAAAAACAGTTAAGGAAATGCCAACAGCAGACCACAGTAGACTGATTTTTTAGAGAAAGCCAGCCAGGCAAGGGGGGGTGGGGGGAAGCAGCTACCAGTTGTAGGGATTCCCCTTCCAGACAGTGACTCCCTCTCCGTACTGCCTCTCCACATCCGTGTCCACAGATCCAGATCCTCATCAATCTCAAGGTATGGGCCATACTATGTTTGTTAAAAAAACTTTTTAAATGTTGTATTTCTTATTTAAATTATATTATTTAACTATGAACTTATTTACTTTGAAATTTCTGTGTAATATTTTGTATTAAAAGGCAAGGTTAGGGTTAAAAAATTGGCAGTTGAGAATGGATTAATCCATTTTCATTATTTCTTATGGGAAAAATTGATTCGGAAGTCGACTACATCGCATCTAAAACGGATTAACATTGAGGTCCAGGGTTCTATTGTAGTTTCATAGGACAAAGTAGACAATTGGCATAAAATAGTTCACAAAAACCATGGTCTACATCCTAGGGCAGTGGTTCTCAACCTTCCTAATGCTGTGATCCTTTCATACAGTTCCTCATGTTGGGGTGACCCCCCCAACCACAAAATTATTTTCATTGTCACTTCATCACTGTCATTTTGCTACTGTTATGAATCGGGTGACCCCTGTGAAAGGGTCGTTCGACCCTCAACCTGACCCACAGGTTGAGAACCACTGTCCTAGGGAAATGCATAGCATGTGGAATCTTAAAAATCTGCAAGCATCCTTCCAAGACACAACAATGGGTTTCTACTCACCAGGAGCAAAATAGTAGGATGATCAAAAGCTCAGAAAAGAGACAAGTCTGCACAAACCACAGCCTCATCAACCCCCAGAGCAAAGGCGGTGCCTGGCTACCACCCCTGATGATTCTGAGTGGCTTCAGTCACCCCAATTAGAATGGGAGGAAAACGTGGAGCAGAAAAAGAGTAATTATTTAAGGAAGAAAGGATGAAAAGTCAGATACTCGGGAAAAGCAAGGAACAGAGGACTCCCGCAGGCTATTGCCCCGAGACAGTCTTTCAACCCAGGACGGTAACTGTTCCGTGAGAGCACACACAAGAAAGAATTTGACTTGTCAGATCACTGTTCCACGTAAAGACTATCGGTATGACATCACAAAGTACACAAGTACTCAGAAACAGAGATGAGAAGAGAAAGGGGCAGGGAAATAGAACTCCAAGAAGGTTGCACATCATGATAAATGCCCGTAATGTCACTGGTCACCATTTGTCAGTTCATCCTGTGATGACTTGTGTGCTGGCGTCATGCCGGATGCTGCATCACTGATATTTCAAACATGACCAGCAAGGTCACCCGAAAGTGAGCAGGTTTCTGCAGAGCTTCCAAACTGAGAACAGACGACGAAGAAGGAATGGGATGTTCATTTCAGAGGAATCAGCTACGGAAACCCTTACAGGAAACACGGTCAGATCCGGAAGACCTCGTGAACGGCATGAGAACATGGCCAGAGACAGGGCCAATGATGAGCCCTGAGGTCAGAAGGCACTCAAAATACGACTGAGAGAGCTTCCAACTTAAGACTGAGTCGGCCACAGTGACGTGGACAGAGTAAAGCCTTCGGGACCTTCATTTGCTCACGGCGCACAGCTGAGCATGAAAGGAAGCAGCTGCGCACATCGATTACTAATTGGCACTTGGAATGCATGAAGTATGGATCTAGGAAAATTGGAAGTCATCAAAAATGAAGTGGATGCATAAAGATCAGTATTCTTTCTAGGTATTAGTGAGCTGAGATGGATTGATACTGGTTTTTGTTTTTAGGGGCTCACACAACTCTTATCACAATCCATACATACATCAATTGTGTAAAACACATCTGTACATTCTTTGCCCTCATCATTTTCAAAGCATTTGCTCTCCACTTAAGCCCTTTGCATCAGGTCCTCTTTCTTTCCCCTCCTTCCCTGCTCCCTCCTCCCACATGAACCCTTGATAATTTATAAATTGTTATTTTGTCATATCTTGCCCTGCCCAACGTCTCCCTTCACCCCCATTTCTGTTGTCCGTCCCCCAGGGGGGAGGTCACATGTAGATCCTTGTAATCGGTTCCCTATTTCCAACCCACTCTCCCCCTACCCTCCCAGTGATACTGGTTTTGAATCAGAAAATCTCATGGTTTACTATGCCGGCACCAACAGATACAAGAGGAATGGGGTCATTCATCATCAAAAAGGACATTTCAAGATTTGTCTTGAAGTACAATATTATCTGTGACAGGATAATATCTGTCCACATACAAGGAACTCCAGGCAATGTAATTATTATTCAAATTTATGCACAACCACTGAAGCTAGTGGTGCAGAAAATGAGTTTTACCAACGTCTTCAGTATGCAATTGATCAAATGTGCAGTCAAGATCCATTGATAATTATTGTTGATGGGAATGCAAAAGTTGGAAACAGGAAGGAAAAGTAGTTGGGAAATATGGCCTCGTGACAGGAATGAAGTTGGAGATGGCCTGATAGAAGTTTGCCAGACCAGAGACTTCTTCACCACAAATACCTTTTTCCAACAACACAAATGGCAGCTATCTCTGTGTGGAGAGACTTCTCCAGGCAGAATCCACAGAAACCAAGTGGACTGCGTTTGTGGGAGAAGATGGTGAAGAGGTTCTTTGTTCCTCCTCATGCGGCAGGCAGCTAGCTGCATCTTCCCGTTCCTGTGCTGGCCCAGCCACACGCCGCAGACAACGGTGAAGGTCGGAGTAAACACATTTGGCCGCATTAGGCTCCTGGTCTTAAGGGCTGCTTTCAACTGTGGCAAAGTGGATATTGTTGCCACTGATGACCCCTTCATTGACCTGAACTACATGGTCTCCATGTTACAGTGATTTCACCCACGGCAAGTTCAATGGTACCATCAAGACTGAGAATGGGAACTTTATCATCAATGAGAAGTCTATCTCCATCTTTCAGAAGTGAGATTGCGCCAACATCAAATGGGGTGAGGCTGATGCCAAGTATGTCGTAGAGGCCATTGATGTCTTCACAAGCATAGAGAAGGCTGGGGCTCACCTGGAGGATGGTGCCAAAGGGTGATCATCTCCGCCCCGTCTGCCGATGCCCCATGTTTGTGATGGGCATGAACCACAAGGAGTATGACAACTTCCTCAAAATTGTCAGCAGTGCCTCCTGCACCACCAACTGCTTGGGCCCCCGGCCAAGGTCAACCATAACAACTTTGGCATCATGACCATAGTCCATGCCGTCACTGCCTGCCACCCAGAAGCTCGTGGATGGCCCCTCTGGGAAACTGGCATGACACCATGGGGCCGCCAAGAACATTATCCCCAAATCTACTGGTGCTGCCAAGGCTGTGGACAAGGTTATCCCGGAGCTGAATGGGAAACTCACTGTCATGGTCTTCCATGTTCCCACCCCCAATATGTGAATCATGGATCTCACCTGCCATCTGGAAAAAGCTGCCAAGTACAATGACATCAAGAAGGTGGTGAAGCAGGTGCCTGATAGTCCCCTAGCGGGCATGCTTTGGCTACACTGAGGTCCAGGTTGTCTCCTGTGACATCATCGTGACACCCACTCTACCTTTGATGTTGGGGCTGGTATTGCTCTCAGCAACCACTTTGTCAAGCTCATTTCCTGGTAGGACGATGAATTTTTGAATTTTTCTACGGCCAACAACAGAGTGGTGGACCTTATGGTCCACAAGAACTCCCTGGACCCCCCCCCCCCCCAACAGCATAGAGAAGAGAGAGGCCCATAGCTGCTGGGGAGTTTTTTCCCCCAGTCGATCCCCCAACACACTGAAAATGTTCCATTAACTCAAGTTTACATCCAGGCCCTCTGAAGAAGAGGACAGGCTTTGAGCCCAACCTTGTCATGTACCATTAATAAAGTGCACTGTCGCCCCACTGCCCAAAGAGAAGAGAATGGAGAAGCTCAATATCTGCAGCTAAAACCAGGCCAGAGCCCAATTGTGGAGCGTACCATCAATACTCATGGGTAAGTTCAGGGTGACGATGAAGAAAATGAAAACAACCCACAGAGCCAAAATACAACCTTGATTCTTTCCCATCTGAAGTTTGAGAACCTTTCAAGAACAGATTTGACTGACTAACCCCTAATGATAGAAGACCTGATGAGCTGCGAGATGACATAAAGGACATCGTACAAGAAAGCAAAAGGTCATCAACAAGAAACGATCCAAGTGGATGGCAGCAGAGACTCTGAAACTTGCCCTTAATCTTAGAGCAGAAAAGGCAAATGAAAGAAACAATGAAGTAAAAGAACTGAATGGCAAATTTCAAAGGGCAGCACAAGAAGATAAAATATAATGAAATGTGCAAAGACCTAGAATTAGAAAACCAAAAAGCAAGAACAGGTGCAACGTATCTTAAACTGAAAGAACGCAAGAAAAAATTCAAACCTCGAGTTGCAATATTGAAAGATTCTATGGGCAAAATATTGAATGATGCAGAGAACATCAAAAGAAGATGTAATGAATACACAGAGTCACTGTACCAAAAAGTACTGGGCAACATTCTACCATTTCAAGAGGTAGTATGTGAACAAGAACCACTAGTACTGAAGAACGAAGTCCTAGTTGCACTGGAAGCATTAGACAAAGACTCCAGGAAGGACGGGCTACCAACTGAAATGTCTACAAAGTGATGAAGCACTGGGAGCACTCACTCATCTTTGCCAAGAAATTTGGAAGACAAGTACATGACCAGTGACAGAAGAGATCCATATTTGTATCCATTCCAAAGAAAAGGGACCCACAGAATGTGCAAGTCTAGAACCATAATAATTAATTGCATGTGCAACTACAATTTTGCTGACAACCACCCAACAAAAGAAGAGGATGAGCAACAAGGGAGAGCGTTGCTGACGTCAGACGTATCTTAGCTGGCAGCAGAGAAGACCAGAGAGAGGTTTACTTGTGTTGTATTCACTATGCTAAGGCAGTTGACCGTGTGGCTCAGAACAACCCGGATGGTCTTGAGAAGAACGGGAATTTCGGAACACTTCATTGTGTTCACACAGAACTTGTACACGGGTCAAGAGGCGGCTGTGAGAACATTCAAAATGAATACCGCATGGTTTAAAATCAGGAAAGGTGGGCATCAGGGTTGCTTCCTCGTGCCATACTTACTCAATCTGCATACTCAGGGAGCAGCTAATCCGAGAAGTTGGATTATATGGAGAAGAATGTGGCATCAGGATTGAAGGGAGGCTTATTAACAACCTGCAGTATTGAGATGACACAACCTTGCTTGCTGAAAGTGAGGAGGACTTGAAGCACTAGCTGATGAAGATCCAGGGTTACAGCCTTCAGTATGGATGACAATTCAATGCAAAGAAGACCAAAATTCTAACAACTGTATCAAGAGGTGAGATCATGATAAATGGAGAAAAGATTGAAGTTGTCAACGATTTCATCTTGTTTGGATGCACAATCAATGCGCAGAGAAGCAGCAGTCAAGCAATCAAAGGACACATTGCCTTGGGTAAATCTGCTGCACAAGACCTCTTTAAAGTGTGGACAAGCAAAGATGTTACCTTGAGAACTAAGGTGCACTTGGCCTCAGCCATGGTATTTTCAGTCATCTCATATGCACGTGAAAGGTTTCTAAGGAAGACTGAAGCGTGATGAATGCATTTGAACTCTGGTGCTGGCAAACAGTGACAGTGGCATCGAATGCCACATGAACTGCACATCATCGGTCTTGGAAGAAGTACAGCCAGAATGTTCCTTAGAGGCAAGGCTGGTGATGCCTCATCTCAAGTACTTTGGACATGTGGTCAGGAGAGACCAATCGCTGGAGAACATCCTGCTTGGTAAAGTAGAGAGGCAGCAAACAATAGGCAGGCTTTCAGCGGGATGAATTGATGACAGTGGCTGCAACAATGGGCGCAAACAGAAGACCAATTGTTTGTTTTATAGTAAAACAAAATGCTTTATAGTTGCTCTGGCATTGTGGCTTAAACATTATTGTGTTTTTCATTAATCATTTTATTGTGGGGCCTCTTACAAATTTTATAACAATCCATCATTCAATTGCATCAAGCACACGTCCACATATGTTGCTATCGAACATTTCCAAAACATTTTCTTTCCACTTGGGCCCTTGTTATCTGCTCCTCTTTTCTCCTTCCTCCCCACACTGGAAGAACATCTGTGATAATGGCGCCGACCCAGGTGGTGTTTGCTTGTGCTGCACAAGGGCCGTGTGTAGGAGATTTGGAACTGATTTGATGGCCCCTCACAGCAACACTGTCACTGAGTGATTTACATATAAATTATGGAATGGGAACCTAACTCGCTATGTAAACTTCTCTCAAAACTCAACAAAATTAAAGTAATAATAGAACTGGAGATATAGAAAGGGGTTCAAAAAGGTGGTGGAAAATGGATTTTAAAGATAATGGAATATTTCTCTTAAAAAAATTTTAATCATTTTATTGGGGACTCATACAACTCATCATAATTTATACATACATCACTTGTATAAAGCACATTTGTACATTTGTTACCGTCATCATTCTCAAGTGAAATATTTCTTTTTACAAACATTTTGAAGTCCCCTTGTATGTTTAGTTATCTGTCACTCTTGTAATACTCTAATTAGAACCAGAGACCATCCTTTTAGCCAAGAACTCGGTGGAATCTGATTGTTCTTCACAAGAAAATTCAAGCAGAAGTCCTGTAGGTGGCTCCCTGGTGCTTTGGTCTAGAAGAAAGTCAACTTCCCCTTGCCTCTTTGTAGGTCAGTCAGGCCAAGCGCACAGAGATTTGTTCTCCTGAAAATACCTGGGTATCAAATGGTCTGTAAATTGAAATCTACTTGAACAGTGTTTCTGTTTGTTTTTAAAGAAAAGGACATGGCTCTGATCGCTTCAGGAAATGATGTCTCTAAGGGACTACCTACTTTGCTCCAGAACACAGAGATTGTACGTTCTCTGAGGGAATCGACCTAAAGTCAACTCTGCCACCACGTGGACTCTGACTCTGAGCGAACCTGTTGGCCAGGGCAGAACTGCCCCTGTGGATGTCAGAGACTGCGAATGTTTATGGGAATAGAAAGCCTCATCTTTACCCTCTTACGCAGCTGGTGGTTTCAAAACACTGACCTCATGGTTAGCAGCCCAAGATGTAACCTACTAGACTGCCAGGGCTCCTTGAGAAACACCAGACCTCACATTATTAAGAGTGGAGCTCATAAGTCTGCAGGCTGTGTCAAATGATAAATAGAAATTAAATTTTCAGTTTCTAAGAGATCCAAACCAACTGCCATCAAGTTGATTTCAAACTCACAGCGACCCAATACAGGGTTTCTGAGGCTGCAAACCTTGGGAGCAGAGAACCTGTCTCTCAAGGAGCAGCTGATGGGTGTGAACTGCCAACCTGCAGTTAGCAGTCAACACTTACCTGACACCACCACCACCACCGCTCCTTATCTCTAATAGACACAAGCCCTAAACACACACACACACACACACACACACGGCCAATTATGACTCAGATAGCCCTATAGGACAGAATAGAATGGCTTTTCCGCTCTCGGGGGGAGGCGAGTGTAAGTCTTTAGTGGAGCAGAGCAGCTCATATTTCTCCTGGCATCTACGAGGAGTACCTCCAACTGGTGTGTTTCTAAAGCAGCAGTCACCTCTTTCAATGCGTGTGGTACCCACTCACCTATTGGTTGATGCATAGTCCAAGCAGCTCCCAGAGTCCTTCCCCCAGACCCAGAAACCGAAAAGCAAAGCTGAAGAAACAACACGAAAAGGTGGAGATTATTTTGAAATATGAGGAGGCTTCAAAAGAGTTTTTTTGAATAAAAATGATGGAATTTTTCCACAGACTTGCGGGAGTCAGAAGACAGGAGTACTGGCTTCAGATCTGCTGTTTAACCAGTATGGCAACCTTGGGCTTTTCACGTCCCCGAGACTCAATTTCCTGCATCTATTGAATAAAATTAATAACCCCTGCCTTATTGACCTCAGAAGAACCACACGGACTCCTATATGCATGAAAGCAAAAATTCCCTGCAGGTATTAAGGAATTACTATTGTTCTAGATCCAAAGTCAGCAAACTGCGGCTCTTGAGCCATATGTGGCACTTTGGGAACATACATTTGTCTCTGAAATAAAATTGAAAATGAAGCTAGCATAGTTTCCTTTATAAAAAACTGACTGTGTGCAAAAATGTGTTATGGCTCTAGAATAATTTTTAAATCATTGTGAAGGACAGGATTGGCTCTTCTATCTCAGAAGTTTGCTGGCACCTGTTCTAAACAAGCCTCTGAGTTCTATTGAATTCATGTCCATGTAGTCGGTCTTGCTGGACAAACAACGTATGTGCCGCGTTCTCATCTGGACACAAAGAGCCAGCATTGGACCACTGGATTGATGTGGGCGTGGCCGGCATAGTTAGTGCTCACTGATTATTCAGTACAGGATCACAGCATGGTAAAACAGGAAGACTCCACATGAGAGACAGCTTTGCCACTTCATAGCTTTCCTTCCAGTATCTTCCCGGTCTCCAAGATTTTTTGGTTACCCTTCTATTGTGCATTGCCTTCTCCTTCACCCAAGTTAACATAGACCTACCCTCTGGCCCTTTGTTTCCCAAAGTGGGTGATGCTGTCCCCTGGGGGGCACTAGCAGGATCCAGGGTCAGGAGGGGGCTGCAAAAGCAGATGCCTACACTTTATCCTGGATTATAGTTTTTCATTGCCAGGGGTGGGGGGAATGGAGGATGGTGATCGTACGCTGGGTAATGTGTTTTCTGAAAAGGGAGCTGTAGGCAAACATGAGATCCAGGATGGGAGATGGCGCAGGACTTGGCAGTGTTTTGTTCTGTCGTGCTTAGTTAGGGGCGCTACCAATTCGATGGCACCTAACAACAACAAGCCACATAAGTGTGGGAACCTGTGCTAACCCGTGACTTCTGCCTCCCTCCCCCTTCCACCTCTCGAAGAATATTTCTTTGGTGTGGAAATCTATTCTTGGATTTTTATTATAGTGATCCTAAGAATTAACTATTAAAGAACCTCAGGATTAATTACAAAGAGGAGAGTGAGTGGGAAGCAGTCAGATCTGGCTCTCATGTTTCTGCCGGTGCAGTGAGATAGGTGATCCTATCTGTGCCACATACTGGAGAGAGAGGAGGAAGCACAGATTTTGAGGGGTGGGGTGAGAGGTAGAGAACAGAGAGGGTTTCAGTGTTGTACATGTAGATGTTGAGGCATTTGCGGAGTATCAAAATATCAGTGTTCAAGAGCATTTGGATATGTACTTCTCAAGCTCAGGATAAAAATACATTCCAAAGAAACAGATTTTTGAATAATTATCATACTGATATGAAATTCTTAATCCAGGGTATATTGACTGGAGAGGAACTGAACATCTGAAATTAATGCAAAATATATGTAGATACTTGTGTATATTTAATTTTCTGAAGACAGGATCTATGGTATTTGTCTTACCTGAGAAAAAAGTAATTACCACTAATATTCACACATGAGTAAAGCCTTGGGAAGGGGTAAGTGACAGTGAGCAGTCAAAGGTCAGAGGGTGGAACCCTGGGTCACTCAAGGCTAGGGAGACTCAGAAAGCGTTCCCGAGGACACACACAGGAGGAAAAGCAGCATCTTCCATTCTGCCCAAAGATAGGAAAGGCTCTCACAGATCAGTTTTGCCTCTACCAACACCCACACCAACTCTCACCCACACCACTCTTAACCCACACCAACTCTCACCCACACCAACTCTCACCCACACCAACTCTCATTTGTGCTTTCAAGTAGACTGTGTCTATAGGTGTCTCACTGTAAGGTCTTCCTGACGGAGAATTCTTTTCAGCCATGAGGTTGTTAGGGAGGGTGTAACGCATAATCTACAAAGTCAATAATAGAAAATTAACTTGGTTTTCATAATTAACAACAGGTTTGTGCATGTGTGTGTGTGCTCACATGTAACGGATTTTGTGAGCCTTGTGCTAACGCACTCACTGTCCACCCGATCTGTTCAGGTGCATAGTACCCCTCCACTTCTCTGCTCCCTGGGGTTGCCAAGGCTGCAAATCTTTACAGGAGCAGAAAGCCTCATCTTTCTCCCACAGAATGGCTGGTGGTTTTGAACTGCTGGCCTTGTGGTTAGCAGCCCACTGCATCACCCACTACACCCCCCAGGGCTCCCTTTGACTAAACCATTGGCTCTCATATATACCGTATATACTCATGTATCAGCCAAGTTCTCCAGCACATTTTTAATGCAGTTTTTGTGGTAAAATTAGGTGGCTCGGCTGATATTCGGGTCGGCTAATACTCATGTATATACAGTATATTGCAGCATCAGCATCACCAGAATTTGTACAAAATGCAAATTCTTACCTTCCATCACAGACCTGCCAAATCAGAAACTGGGAGTGGGGCCCAGCGATCTGCTTTAACAAGTCTTCCCCCCCCCGTTTGACACATTAAACTTTCAGAAAAACTGTGCTAGAATATACTTGACCTAATTTGCAGTCTACAAATAGCAAGAATCCAAGTTCTCTCAATACCTTTATGTACTAAAATGCAGATGGCAACAGTTTGTGATGTCCGATGAATCTTTCATGGCAGAGTTCTCTTTGAATAGTCTTGTGCATCGGTGACTTTCTCCACACCAAATTACACGTATAAATATTGTTTTCTGCATGTGATTTTCCCCTTTGGGCTAAAGTAGTCAAGTTCAATACTGTAAATTGCAAACTTTCCAGCTGTAAGAATGCTGGTGGTTGTAAGAATGGAAGAAGTTGTGTTTGTGACTACCCTTTCTTACCCAGCCAGTCGTGTGTGTGTGTGTGTGTGTTGGAATTTTCTGACGTCTGTTGAGCCAGAAGCTTGGAGCATAGCCTCTTCTGTCCTAGTCTTAGCTCTTCGTGCTGCTGTAGCAGAGCTACCACGAGGTTTTCAAAAGACTCATTGCCTTGGAGTCAGTGCCAGCCCATACCTCTGCTGTCCTACAGGGCGGAGTGAAGTGTCTCAGGGCGTTCCCAAGACTGATGCTCGACAGGAGTAGAAAGCCCCGTCTGTCTCCCGAGGAGCAGCCCCAATTCAAGATGCCATCTCTAGAGGAGACTGACTCTCTGGGCCCACTTTTGGGGGACATCCATGTCTCAGCTTTTCTAACTTTCTCCTGGGCATTCCCTGGAGATTTCCGTGTGGCATCTCTCATCTCCTCCATGTGAGCTGGCTTTTCTGTACCTAAACCTGATGGTTTTCTCTCTCAAAATGGAAAGCAAACCCTGATAGTGCCTCATTCACAGAACAAAGACAACTCCATTCCTAAATGGGATTATGCCCTTAGGTGTAAACAAACAACTCACTGCCAACGAGTGTGCCCCAAGGCATAGGGCATTGAACTGCCCCATGGGTCTCCAAGACCGCAGCCCTCTGTGGGTAAAAGCTTCATCTTTCTCCTGCGGAGCAGCTGGTGTTTTCCAACTGCTGGCCTTGGGGAGCCCACTAGGGCTCCCGGCTCCTTAGGTGTAGGGGCTAGGGCTCCAAAACAGATTATCAGAGGACATGACTCAATCCATATCTCCCACCAAGGATATTTTAGCCATATGGCCTTGCTTAGATACACAATAAAACTGTGTGTGTGTATGTGTGTGTGTGTGTGTGTGTGTGTGTGTGTGTGTGTGTGTAAAGATCACTGCCATTGACTCTGTGCTGACCCTATAGGAAAGGGTAGAACTGCCCCTGTGCATTCCCGAGACTGTAACTGTTGACGCAAGTAGAAAGCCCAGGCTTTCCTCAGACAGATATGTAGTAGCGATATTCGAATCTCTTGGGTTGGCTAGATTAGTATTAGTAGTCATGGTCAGGAAGTGATTAGAAGCTACAGATAGAATTTTGCAAGAACTGGACGTGGTCATCAAAGCCAATCTAGGAAGCTTTCAGCTTCTTCTAGGTTTAAAGGTTGTCAGGACTGTCGTGTTTTAATTGTATGTCTCTTCCCAAGAAGATTCTGCCCTGGTTAAAGGCATAGGTGATGTCTAGGCACTCAACAAACACTTGCAAAATACAATTTACTAAATCTAAGAGTTTTAAATGCTGGACCTACATCTAAACCACTATGAGTGAATTTAATGTAGCTCTGATTTGCTTATCTGTAAACTACAGCGGATACCTTTGCCCTGCCTGTTTCCCATGTTTTTATAAGACTTTGGGTCTTATAAAAACACGAAGAAGAAAAAAAAAACACGAAGAAGTTGTGTTTGTGACTACCCTTTCTTACCCAGCCAGTCGTGTGTGTGAGTGTGTGAGTGTGTGTGTGTGAGTGTGTGTGTGTGTGTGTGTGTGTGTGTGTGTTGAAGTGCTCATGAACACCCTAGGGAGCTCTGTAAGTGGGAAGTAGCATAATAATTTTTATTCAAATGTTCTCTCAGAGGAACAACTGGTTTATTCTGGTTTGTAAGGGGAGTACAGTAGCATATTGGGGGGTTAGAGGCCAAGAAATGCTGTCTCTAGCTAGTCCCTATCTCCTTTAAATTCTTTGGGCCTTATTTTTCTATGTGTCAAGAGAGGAAGTATGAATTAAATGAGTGCTGCAGTGCTCAACCCGGACTGTGTACGTTCGAACCACCTGATCCTGAGAAGGTAACCACACCTGGAAATCAGCCCCACAAATAGGATTTATTCAGACTGGGGACTAAGCTGGACTTCAGTTTTGTTTTTGTTTTCAACTCCACATGTGCTGCCAACGTCTTGTTTTAAATCTACCAAGCCATTTGTTCAGATAAAATCTTACATAAAAGTCCAGATTACAAATAAATATTTGCAGAATTTCTGCATTAGCGTTTTTGGATTTCTAGCTCCAGCTGCCAATCGCTCTCTCATTTCCCACTGTAAACCTCCTAAGGCCCGTAGGGCCGTGTGAGAAAACCTCTTAAATAGTTTAGATGGGCTTCTCAGAGCTTCCTCAGCTCCAGTACAACAGTATGACATGATGCCTTTCACAATCCCAATTCCAGCCTAATTGTTATGGAAGCTAGCTTTCCCTTTGTATCTTTCTGATTATCCTGCCTCTTATGCCCCAAGACAATGAGTAGGCTAAAATTGAGTGGGCCTAAACCTTCTTGGGTTACTTGTTGACATCCCTCCCCCAGAGTCGGGAGCAAGCAAACTGAAACAAAACCAAAAAAGCTCCCTGTCATCGAGTGAACTCTGACTCACAGCAACCCTATTGCACAGAGTAGAGCTGCCCCTTTGCGTTTCTGAGGCAGTAAGTCTGTACAGGAGCAGAAAACCTCGCTCCTGGTGACTGGTGCGTCGAACTGTCCAGCAGTTAACCCATTATGCCACCAGGGGGCCTAGTGTAGGGGCCAGCTATCTCTACTGTCCACTAGGACTCTTTCAAGTCTTTTCAACACGTAATCCACTTTTGAGAAGTAGTATGCTAGGAGATGGTGAGTAACAAGTAAAAACTAGGGATTATGGAAATATGGGGACATGGGAGAATGGTGAACTGCCACCTGAGCTCAGTGCCACTTCCACCCAAGAGGAACCTCTGGGCATTTACAGATTAGAATGATGCTCCTTCTGATCCTTTGCATTGGACCGCAGTTCTCAGTTATGGGTTTGGAGGAAACTCACTTCAGGATCATCTTTCTCTGTATGATAATAGAGATGATATAGAATAGTGGTAAGGATCAGGGAATGCCAACAGGACTCAAATCCTGCTTCTATCACTGTCTGATTAGTATATGATCTTGAGCAAGTCAATTAACCATCTTGAACCTCTGGGTGTTCATCTGCAGAGAGAGAAGGCATTACCCTTCTTCTAGGCCCAGGCGTCAGTGAAAAACAAGAGATAAGATATGTAAGGCACTCAGTAGATTATAAAGCACAGAGTAAATTTGGCTAAGTGGTAGCTATTATAGTAGTAGAGTCTAACTGATAAGGAGCCTTTGTTTCATTCTTAGGTGGTGTTTCTGAGATGAAAGACATAAAACCTTTTCTTTCAGGTAAGTACTCAACTCCTCCCTGCTGGAGTAGCCAGAGTTCAGCACTCAGTCACGGAATTTGCTTAGTGCCGCCCTGTACCGTGCTCCACCCACAAAGCCAGCAAAGGGAGACCTGTGCACCGCTTCCGCGGTGAACTGAAGCTCGGCGAGAAGCTGCCTGCAATTTTGGATTGCCAAGAAAGTTTTCGGTGTGAAAGTCAGGTTGATTTCTCCCAGCTGACCGCAGACTCGATGTGCTGCAAAGGCAGGAGGAGAACAAAGCATATCCTTGAGCTTGAGGTTCGCTGGGGAAAGTCTTGCCGACACCATTGAGAGATTCGGTCACACTTAGGACTGACGCCGAGGTTCTTAGAGGGCACCAAGAGGAAAGCTCTCCTTACCGATTCGAGGCAGACAGGTAAGTTGTTTAATTTTGAAGTGTTTAAAACAAAAAACCAAAGATCCTCTCTCAAAAGCTAACGGTGAGAGAATGCTTCTCATCGCTAAGCTTTCAAGGGGGACATAGGCAGAGTCCAAAAGAGACTGGGTTTGCTGATTGCATTATTATGGACATTTCATTGAAAGGAATCATGGTTTCAGTATTCTGTTTCTCCTGACACTTGCCCTCTCCTTTTCCATGAGAGCCTAAACTATCAAAAGGATCTTGTTTGTTCTCTGGGGATTGAACTCAACAGCTCCATTGCTCCTCTCCTAAATATCCGAGCTTGTCTCGTGAAGATCAGCTGAGCTCTGCTGGAGTCGTTTTTGGAGAAAAGTTTGTACTTTCCACCATGGTCTGGAACTAAACTCTCTCTGTCCTTCAGACCAAATGACTGTTGTGTGGGAGGGAACGTTCATTCACAGAATGAAATCCTTCTGCCCAGTTATCTGTGAGCTTGCCTTTAAGGAATTTGAAAAGGATTAATAGTGCTACGACACATGTGTGAGTGAGCATGTTGTTTGGAGAGGAGGTGGCTTTTCATTTTGTGAAACAAATCAGTGCCACTTAACTATTAGATTTGTCATTATAATTATAAAACCAGAACTTTGGAGAATGAATGGATTTTAGCTAGCTAGAGGAATGTGAGAAGATATTAGTAATATCATCCTGGTATTGAAATGGGAAACCCAAACCAAAAATAACCCCAATTTACTGCCATGAAGTCAATTCTGACTAATAGCAATCCTATAGGACAGCGTTGAACTGCCCCTGGGAGTCTCCCACATTGTAACTAAAAAAAAACTTTTCCAAGTCTTTCTTCACTATTAATTTGTACAATAATAATGGTAATTAAGGCTGTTATCTTTAATACATCTTCATATCTGTATATTAATTTTGTTTATGACACTTTTAACTCTAATGGGAAATATTGACATTTCCCAAAAATATAAAAGGAAGACTTGGAACTATTTTAAAACCTATCAGAATATTCATACAGAAGATTATTTATAGCACTATTTCATACAGAAGA
Organism: Tenrec ecaudatus; assembly: GCF_050624435.1. Lineage (NCBI taxonomy): Eukaryota > Metazoa > Chordata > Mammalia > Afrosoricida > Tenrecidae > Tenrec > Tenrec ecaudatus. The sequence goes on from NC_134539.1 coordinate 32,724,875, forward strand.
ACTTCACAATGGCAGAAATCAAATAGCAGAGAGATGAATTTCTCTGTGTGTTTTGAAGAACACATTGCAGTATATATTGTTCTTGCAAGTTCCAAGCGACTGAAAGAAAGCAAAATACCTTAAAGGTTGTTGGAAAACAATTTTTTTTCTGATCTGGTTAACTTTTTTTTAATAGGTTTATTAGGGGCTCATACAACTCTTATCACAATCCATACATACATCAGTTGTGTAAAGCACATTTGTACATTCATTGCCCTCATCATTCTCAAAACATTTGCTCTCTACCTAAGCCCCTGGCATCAGGTCCTCATTTTTTCTCTCCCTCCCCGCTCCCCCCTCCCCCCTGCCTCATGAACCCTTGATCATTTATAAATTATCATTTTGTCATATTTTTCCCTGTCCAATGTCTCCCTTCACCCCCTTTTCTGTTGTCCATCCCCCAGGGAGGAGGTCACATGTAGATCCTTGTAATTGGTTCCCCCTTTCCAACCCACCCTCCCTCCACCCTCTCAGTATCACCACTCACACCACTGACCCTGAAGGGATCATCTGCCCTGGATGCCCTGCATTTCCAGTTCCTGTTTGTACCAGTGTACATCCTCTGGTCTAGCCAGACTTGCAAGGTAGAATTCGTATCATGATAGTGGGGTAGGAGGAAGCATTTAGGAACTGGAGGAAAGTTGTATGTCTTATCATTGCTACATCTCACCCTGACTAGCTCATCTCCTCCCCAAAACCCTTCTGTAATGGGATATCCAGTGGCCTACAGATGGGCTTTAGGTCTCCACGCCACACTGCCCCCCTCATTCACTATGATATAATTTTTTGTTCTGATGATGCCTGATACCTGAGCCCTTTGACACCTCTTGATCACACAGGCTGGTGTGCTTCCTCCATGTTGCCTTTGGTGCTTCTGAGCTAGATGGCCACTTGTTTACCTTCAAGCCTTTAAGACCCCAGACACTATATCTTTTGATAGCCAGGCACCATCAGCTTTCTTCACCACATTTGCTTATGCACCCATTTGTTTTCAGCAATCGTATCAGGGAGGTTAGCACACAATTATATGAATTTTTGTTCTTTGATGCCTGATAACTGATCCCTTCGGCACCTTGTGATCACACAGGCTGGTGTATTTCTTCCATGTGGGCTTTGTTGCTTCTGAGCTAGATGGCCTCTTGTTTACCTTCAAGCCTTCAAGACCCCAGATGCTGTATCTTTTGATAGCCGGGCACCATCAGATTTCTTCACCACATTTGCTTATGCACAGCTTTGTCTTCAGCTGTTGTGTTGGGAAAGTGAGAATCACAGAATGACAATTTAATAGATGAAAGTATTCTTGCATTGAGGGAGTACTTGAGTGGAGGCCCAATGTCCTTCTGCAACCTTAATACTAAACCTATAAATACATGCACATAGATCTATTTCCCCATCCTCATATATAAATATATTTGTATATGTACATGCCTATATTTAGATCTCTATAAATGCCCTTTGCCTCCTAGCTGTATCCTCTATTGCCTTTGACTTTCCTCTTGTCCCACTACCATGCTCAGTCTTTATTTGGGTTTCAGTAATTCCTCTTGGTTACATTTCCCTTGACCATGCCCTACCAGGTCTCATACACCCTCCTCACCACTGATTTGGATCACTTGTTATTCCCTTGTCCCTGGGTCTATTAACACCACTACCTTTTCCCCCACCTCCCCCTCTCCCATGTCCCCCTAGAACTGTCGGTCCTGTTGTTTTCTCCTCCAGATTGTTCATCCAGCCTATCTTATTTAGACAGACCTGCGGAGATAATAACATGTGCAAAAACAAGACAGAGCAAAACCAAGCAACAATATACAACAAACCAATGACAACAAAACAAAACACAACAAGAAAGAAAAGCTTGTAGTTAGCTCAGGGACTGTTTGTTGGCCTTAGGAGTGTATTCCAGTCCAGTCTGTTGGGGCACCACGCCTGACCCCAAAGTCCACCTTCAGCATTCCCTGTGGGCCTCGCCGCTCCATTTCCTTGCTGTTCTGTTGCACCCCTTAGTGTTTTGCCTAGGTGTGGCGGGATCAGATCGGGCGCAATTCCCACACTGTGTCTCCAGTGTTGTCCCCTGTAGGGCTATGGGTCAGTGAGGGATTTCATGTCTCATAGTGGGGCCGGCCATGTGTTCCTCTCTGTGAACTGGCTGCTCTAATCGGGAACATCATCCTCAAGGCCTGGTGGGCCAGGATGTGTTCCACTCTCTCCTCTTCCCTCTTCATCTGCTCCCACATGCTCCAATCAGATATGTCCCTATCCTGGAGCTGCAGATTCAGTGCCATCCTTTGAAATAAATTCTTCTGGGGAGAGGGGGAAAAACAATATTAAAGTCCAGCAGAAACAAGGTGGAAGCATGTATGGTATGACTTGTTTTATTAAATATCGCAGTTTATTTGCTCTTTTTAAAAAAATAGAGTCATTTATCATACAATTCAATAGTTCAATCACATTAAGAAGAGTTGTACATTTTCCACAATTTTAGAACATTTCTCCCCCTCCTTCCCCCCCATGCCTTTAAAATTAGTTGAGTAATCACAATCAGTTCTGGTGTTTCCTCCTCCACTCTCACATTCATTGTTTCCTCCAGAAATCCCCTCTGACACCCTATCTACCACCCCCAACTCCAATATCCCCTAAAAACCCTTTCTCCAATTATTATCCTTATGATCCATTCCTGTGCTTCACAAACTGGGAATGTCCATAGAAACGAACAAACAAATGCAATTAAATGGTAAGGATAAAATAATAATTCTAAGATAAAAATACAAATAATGAGTGAGAAAGAAAAGACCACCATAAATATTTTAAAATCCAGGGAAGAGATTTTTGTCAGAGATCAAACGAGAGGGACTTTCCCCTAGAACAAATTCAGGTGGGGTCAATAGAGAGGCCAACTGACCAAGGGTCAAGGTTAATCCAGCATAATTACGATGAGAATGATCTCTGTCTGGTAGTAAGGAGGCTTGAGACCTTGCCTGTGGGTAGAGGGGAGCTGCTAGGGGCTTAATCTGACTAGATACTCTGCAGATGGGTCATGGGCTCCCACTGTCCTCCACAGGCTTCTATAAATCGGGCATTCATCATTTTAGTGTGATACTTTTCCCTCCGTCACATTTGACTTTTGTTATTGTCATCTTTGGATCACACAAGCTGCTGTGCTTCTTCCATGTGGACTTAGTTGACTCCTCGCTTAAAGACTGCTTGCTTAAATACAGCCTTTAAGACCCAGACACTATTCCAATTGATAGCTGGGCACCATCTGCTTTCTTCACCACACTTTGCTGGAGTACTCTTATCCTCAGAGATCATTGCATGGAGGTGAGTACCAAGCAGGCTGTGCTCTCAGAACTTGCTGTTCTTGGGTTGGTCTAGAGTTCAGTGGGGGCCCAGACTCCGTCTGCTTGTCCATGGGATACGCATGACTCAGGTTTATTTTGGCAGTGGTACTATAGCAAAATCAAAATCCCTCAAGACCAAGGTCATCAGGAACAGTGACAAACCAACCAGAAAACAACCTAAAGGCAGGAAAGCAAAACCTCATAGAACCAAAAGAGAATGTCCTCCGTCATCCCCCTGGGGTGTAAGGCAGTCACACTGAGCACACCATCAATTTCCCCAAAGGCACTGCACTGTGGGTGTGTGCAGTTCCACCTTGAGCCACACCCCACATCTCTGTTGTGGCTGCTAACTTCTGGGCAGATGGTGTGTTTCAGGGCTAGGAAACAAACAATTAAATTGAAAGTAAAAAAGTAAAGTTCTAGAAGTCCTAGTGTCAGCCAGACACCGAGGTAGGGACGGGGAGCCACCCAGAAACACAGGAATGTTCGGGTCTAGTTCCTCTGGTGGGAAAGAATTTTGTGGTTTTCTTTCTCAAAAGAACATAGGGGAAAATCTAATATGCTCTTGAAGCCCCAGAGGGATCAAGTGTGGTTCTGCCTTACCAGGGCCGAGCTTTTTGAGTTAGCTGTGCCCTGGCAGGGAGGGGAGGAGAGGGCACTGGTAAGGGCCGAGGCTATGAAGGATCTGTCCTTCGGCCACCAGGGCTCGCAGTGATCCGTGAGGACGCTGGACCGTGGGCTCGGCTTGGAGATGATCTGCCTTGGGGTGTTCCCGCGCTGGCCTGGCGGGCAGGTCACAGAACAAGGGGAGAAGGGAGGAGGCTGGCACTGGCAGCCCCTCTGACCCTGCAGAGGTAGGGGATACCTTCTGCTAAGTTCTCCGTGGGGGAAATCCGGAGAGGGCGGTGTAAACTAATGCTGGAGTGCCGAGAGGCTCAATCCCACGTCAGTTCCCAGAATTGGCCGCCTCACCGGTGGGTATCTGGGCCACGCAAGGGAAGTTCTGGGCAGAGGACCCATCTTGCGCCATCTCCCCACAACTCCTCACCAACTCTGTATGGGACAAGAAAGCCTCGTCTTTCTCCCATGAGAAGTGAAGGTTGTTAAAATTTTCATGTGATGCCTTATGTATTGTGCACCTACTTTTTTGAAATCAGGTATATTCAATGTGTGTGTAAGATGCTGTCTACTTGTATCCAATATTGCCATTCCTGTCTGCAATTGGGGCAATCTAAATCTAGCCTTTTTCATAATCTATTCTTCTTCTTCTTTTTAACTTTTGTTGTAGTTCCGGTGAAAGTCCCCTTCAATCATGTATCCATGTTTGCTTGGTAACGTTAGTTGCTGTCCCTTCAAACTAACAGCAGTTTCCTCCCTGGGTTCCCCATAGTCATTCATCTGCCTTCCCTTCCCCTTCTTGCTTCTGAGCTTTGTTTTGGGGGAAATGCTGCCCTTTTGGTCTCTATTGCTCAATTTATAGGTCAATCTGTTTGGGCTGATCTTGGGGGTAGGTACATTTCCCGCTTTGAAGGCTATCAAAGGGCCGTAGTTTGGGGAGTGAGTGTATTGGTCTGCCAGTGTATTGGACCAGTAAGTATGGTCTTTTACTCTGTCCAGGACCCTTCTCTTATGATTCTGACCAGCCTGGTAGGTGGCAGTAACTGGGCACTGCCTAGTTCTTCTGGTCACAGACTGGTAGTTTGTGGGGTCCTTTAGTCCTTTGGACTGATGTTAACTTGAGGTTTTTATTCCCTTTTCCCGTCTTTGATCCAGATGGGCCAAGATCAATAATTGTATCTTAGATGGCCATTTGTAAGCTTTTAAGACCCCATTCATTACTCACCATAACAGGATGCAGAACATTATCTTAATTTTTATAAGTTGTCATTGTATTGGGAGCTATTCCAGATACTATAAAGACCCATAATTCAGTCACATCAAGCAGTGCTGTTCAATGGCTACCACAGTCCATTTCAAAACATTTTTTCTTCTTGAATTCCTTGATACCAGCTCCCCTTTATCCCCTCCCCCCCCCTACCCCAGGAACCCTTTTTTTCCTTCCCCTATAATGGTTAGTTTGAAGTGGTTTCTTTGGTTTGTTCATTTGTTTTGCCAAATCTTACACAGTCCAATATATCCATTCACGTACAGTTCTGTTGTTCGATCCCATCCAGTGGGGTTCTGCAGCCATCAATGCTATCTGCTCTCTGTTCCCCCTTCCTTCCCCACCCCTCTCTTCCCCTCCCTCGGAGAACCAATACTCCTGTTACTGTTTCTGAAGGGTTATCTAGCTAATGATCTTAAATATACAGACGAACATAGAAAATCTAACATGAGTAATGAGGTAAAACAAATAAAAACCATGATAGCAAGGGGAGGAAATATTAAAGAACTAGAGGATGGTTATATTGTTCATTAGTACTCTACTGCCCCCCAGATTTATCATCCCTTCCCTGTGGCCCTGCTGAAAGGGACTGTCCAATTATCATGCAGGTGGGTTTTGGGCCTCCACTACATACACACCCCTTCACCCTGATTTTGTTGCTTGTTTTTGAACTTCTGATGCCTCTTCCCATGGACACCTCATGATCACACAGGCTGGTGTGCTGCCTCCATATGGGCTTGTTGCTTCCCTGTAGAACATTATCTTAGTGCATGATGTTTTGACAATTTACCCAGATGTCCCCTGTGGCTTTGGCCCTACACTTCTAAACTCAGTAACTCAGTACTTCAAGGTGTTTGATTATGTCTAAGAAGTTTTTATAACGTCACCCCTGTATGTTCTACTGTATACATGGATATAAAAGAGTAAGTCAAAAGGCATTGACTTACTCAATACTTTTGAGTGATTTATATGCCAAATCATATAACCATGTATTAAACAAAAGTATCAAAATGTGGAGCTCTTGTTTCTTGACCCATCCTCATTTAGGTCTGTGTGCTTCTAAAGACAGTGTTCCCATCTCCCTAATCCTTCTCCCAATGAATTCTGTGCTGTTTCTATGGGTACCATGTCAAAACAGCAGGGTGACATCCTGAAGGTACTCAAAGTGTGTTCCTTTTAAATGTTTGCATTTGGGGAGCAAGAGAAGTCTGGAAGGGCAAGATCAGGACTCTGGGTAGATGAGGTAACAGAATTCTCGGAGGACAGACCTTGAGGCCCGTGGAGAATGAGCTGGTTCGTTGTTACAATGGGACATTCCTCAGTGCTACTTTCCTAGCCTTCTCCTCACCAGGCACTTCTACTTCATGGGAAGTCCCCGTGATTGTCGTGTGTTCTAAGAGGAAAAATCCAGCAAGATAACCCCTGTGGGGAAGCCCATATCAGTTGCCATGACCCTCTGAGCTGACTTCTGCCTTGAATTTTCTTAATCATTTTATTGGGGGGCTCATACAACTCTTATCACAATCCATACATCGTGTCAAGCACATTTGTACATCTGCTGCCGTCATCATTCTCAAAACATTTGCTTTCTGCTTGAGCCCCCGGTATCAGCGCCTCTTTTTTTTCTGTCTTGAATTTAACTGGCCACGCAGATCCCCTTGGAAGCCATTGTTCTGACTGGAGCTCTTTTTCGTAGGTGCCCTACTGCCTGCTGTCAGATGCCACTGAGTGGGGTCTAACTCAAAGCAGTCCCGTGCCTAAAGAACTAAGAGGGCGCATCACTGCGTGAACGCGTCTGCAGTCGTCTCTGACCCCAGAGACGCTTTCAACAGTCTTGTTTGGAATAAGCCCGTGCATTCATGAACTCCGGCCCTCGGAGCAGTGCTGTTGGATTCCCTTGTATGTGATACGGTGTTTCTGAATACCCGGCTCCGTTATTCTTCATGGGACATTTCCGAGCTCTTCTTTTACATTTACAGGGTTAATTATTTAAGTTAAAAACAATTCCGATGACTGATTGCATTGGATTTGTAGCTTGACTTAGGTTTGTTTCTTCATCATGTTGCACTTTCCTATCTAGGAACGCAATACTTCTTTATTTACTCAGGTCTTCATCGGCGCCACTCAGTGGAATGCCATCGCTTTGTCTACGCATAGGCTTTGTATGTTTGTTATTATATTTATTCCTAGATGTTTTCAATGACAGGTTTCCCCCATTTTCTTTCCCTTGTCAGTATCAAGGAAAGTCACTGACAATTGTGAATTTATTTTGTAACTAGACACCTAACTGAAATGTTATTATTTCTAATAAATTATAGACTCGTGGACTAATTCCGAGACTGGAAAGATCAGTAAAAAGTGCCTTTTTTAGCCACCTCATTCAGAGATAAGGGAAGATTGAGGGTAGGCTTACCGGACCTGGAGTGAAATTTTAGACTTCATGAATCTCGCTCCACTCATTGAGCTTTCCAGAATGTATCATTGTTGAAAGTGGGTGAGAGAAGGAGAGGGCAGGCTGCCTTAAGGCGGGCCTTTCACTTTGTTATCTTGATGTGGCCACCACCAAGTCAAGATTGACACATGCAGAATGTTTGTTTAAAGCTAGCCCTAGGGAATCTATTCACTCGTTTCTTTTGGAAACAGAGTCGTTTATGTAAGTACCTATGTGCATACCATGTAGTTGCCTGCTACTTGCCAACTCCGCCTAGAACACTGAACTACAGCTCCCAGAATGCCACACAGAGAATTGAATGTTCTCATGAGGTATAATATTTGATACAGTATTCTGATAAGCCATCCTTCTCTGTGCCAGGAATATTTCTTTTCAAATCACTCTGATAAATATTATATCAAGAAAACCTCAGGGACAAGGGAATAGCAAGTGATCCAAATCGGTGGTGAGGACGGTGTAAAAGGCCTGATATGATCAAGGGTAATGTAATCCAAATAAGATTGAGCGTGATAGTGGGACAAGAGGAAAGTAAAAGGAAATAGAGGAAAGAGCTAGGAGGCAAAGGGTATTTATAGAGGTCTAAATACAGGCATGTACATATGTAAATATATATCCGAGGGTGGGAAAATAGATTTATGTGCATATATTTATAGGTTTAGTATTGAGGTAGCAGATGGACATTGGGCCTCCACTCAAGTACTCCCTCAATGGAAGAATATTTTCTTCTATTAAACAGTCATTCCATGATGCTCACCTGCCCAACACGATCGCTGAATACAAAGTGGGTACATAAGCAAATGTGGTCAAGAAAGCAGATGGTGCCCGACTATCAATAGAAGTAGCATCTGGGGTCTTAAAGACTTGAAGGTAAACAAGTGGCCATCTAGCTCAGAAGCAACAAAGCCCACATGGAAGAAACACACCATCCTGTGTGATCACGAGGTGTCGAAGGGATGCGGTATCATAGCATTGTGAATGAGAGTGAGTGCAGAGTGGGGACCCGAAGCCCATTTGTAGGCAACTGGACATCCCCTTATGGATGGGTCTCGGGGAGGAGATAAGCCAGTCAGGGTGCAGTGTAGCAATGGCGAAACATACAACTTTCCTCTATTTCCTAAATGTTTCCTCCCCACCCACTATTATGATCCCAATTCTACCTTACAAATCTGGCTACACCAGAGAATGTACACTGGTACAGATAGGAACTAGAAACACAGGGAATCCAGGACGGATGATCCCTTCAGGACCAGTGGTGAGAGTGGCAGTACAGGGAGGGTGAGGTAGAGAGGGGGAACCGATTATAAGGATCTACATATAACCTCCTCCCTGGGGGACGGACAACAGAGAAGTGGTGAGGGGAGATGTTGGGCAGTGTAAGATATGACAAAGTAATAATTTATAAATTATCAAGGGTTCATGAAGGAGGGGGAGCGGGGAGTTGAGAGGGAAAAGTGAGCTGATGTCAGCGGCCTTTGTGGAGAGCCAATGTTTTGAGAATGATGAGGGCAATGAATGTACAAATGTGCTTTATACAATTGATGTATGTATGGATTGTGATAAGAGTTGTATGAGCCCCCAATAAAATGATATTTTTTTTAAAAAGGAAAGAACTTTCTCCCAGACAAAGGGTGAGATTATGATAAATGTTTTCAATATTTTCTGTTTGATAAAAAAGGGTCATTTCTTCACTCAAGATTAGAGCTTCTCTTAGATTATAGTTTAATTTCATGCTTCGCATTTTAGAGAGGAACTCTGAGCCCCAGTTTGTACTTCAATCTTATCAGCACTTCTATAAATAATTTCTTAGGCAGAGTATTCCTAGGGAATATTCCCATAGGTGGTGAAACTTATTAATTAATGTTGATTCTTGCTAACTTGCTTTCAAGGATATGAGTGTACATTTGAAATCTGGCTACCCAACTCTGTTGACGCCTTCTTTTGATTGCTAAGGCCTTTCTATCAAGTACCACACAGTCTCTTGAGATCAATCAGGCATCTGGCCGTGAAGCACGTCTCAAAGAAGTCCATCAGGAGCTACTGAAGTTCAAGGAGCGTCACAGCTTCTTTTTAAGATTGGAGTTTCTGAGCAGCGGTGTCTATTGCCAGCACTGCATTTAACTGACTCTCACTCTTGCGTCAGATAGCATTTGTCAGGGTGGGCTCAACCAATTGGGCTAGCATCGTGGTTTGGATTTAACGGGCTATAACAGAAATATGTGTGCTGAATGTCAGGAGGACTCTTGGAAATCCTTGAGAAATGAACTAGGAAAAAGAAGTTTCTAAAAGGATCTAAGGTTGGATAACATTGGAGTGGAATTCATATGATAGAGTAAGAAACAAAGCTAAAATCTAAGATGTCATAGAACAATGCTGAGAGAGTAAAGTGCATAGTTCATTCTCTTTTTAAAAAAAATCATTTTCTTGGGGCTCATACAACTCTTATCACAATCCACCCATACATCCATCCATTGTGTAAAGCACCCTTCTACCTGTTTCCCTCATAATTCTAAAAACATTTGCTTTCTACTTGAACCCTTGGGATCAGCTCCTCATTTTTTCCTTCCCTCCCCCATGAACCCTTGATAATTTATAAATTATTATTATTTTGTCATCTCTTACACCGTCCGACGTCACCCTTCACCCACTTCTCCGCTGTCTGTCCCCCAGGCAAGAGGTAATATGTAGATTCTTATAATCGGTTTCCCCTTTCTACCCCACCTTCCCTCCACCCTCCCGGTATTGCCATTCTCACCACTGGTCCTGAGGGGTTCATCTGCCCTGGATTCTCCATGTTTTCAGTTTCTATCTGTACCAATATACATCTTCTGGTCCTGCTGGATTTGTAAGGTAGAATTTGGATCATGATAGTAGGGGGAGGAAGCATTCAAGAACTAGAGGAAAATTGTATGTTTCATCATTGCTACACTGCACCCTGACTGGCTCATCTCCTACCAGCGGTCCTTCTGCAAGGGGATGTCCAATTGTCCACAGATGGGCCATGGGTCCCCACTCCACACTCCCCCTCTTTCACAATGATATGATTTATTTTCTTTGATGCCTGATACCTGATCCCTTCTATGCCTCGTGATCTCACAGGCTGATGTGCTTCTTCCATGTGGGCTTTATTGTTTCTCAGTTAGATGGCCACTTGTTTATCGTTAAGCCTATAGGACCCCAGATGCTATCTCTTTTGATAGCCGGGCACAATCAGCTTTCATCACCACATTTGCTTATGCACCCACTTCGTCTTCAGTGAGCATATGGGGAAGGTGAGCACACAATGATCTGATTTTTAAAAGAAATAAAAATTGCTTTATTTGCAGATGATGTAATTCTATACATAGAAAACCCTAAAGATTAAATTCAATAACTGCTCAAACTAATTGAAAAATGTTACAGTGTAGCAAGTTATAGGATCAACATAAAGAAATCAGTTGTATTCTTATATATTAAGGATCATGATACTGAAAATAATATCAAAAGAACAATGGAATTTATAATAACTACACAAAAGATAAAATAGTTAACAATAAATCTTGCCAGAGAAACAAAAGATTTGTACAAAGAAAATGATAAAATACTCCTTCAAGAAATGGAAAGGAATTTACACAAATGGAACAAGTTACCATGTTCCTGGATGGGCAGACTAAGTACTGTGGAAATGTCAATATTACCAAAATTGTAAATTCAATGCAATTCCAATCCAAATCTCATCACAACTTTTCAAAGAAATGGGAAAAAACTAATTACCAATGTTATGTGGCAAGGAAACAAAGCTAGCATGGATAAAACACTGTTTAAAAATAAAAACAAAATAGGAGCTCTTTCACTCCCTGACCTTAAAATCTACTATATAGCCACAGTAATCAAAACACCTGTTACTGGTACAGCGATGGCTACAAAGACCAATGGATTAGAGTAGAAAACCCAGAAACACAACCAACTACTTATAGACACCTAATTTTTTATAAAGAACTAAAACACATTAAATGGGCAAGAGACAGCTTTTTCAACAAATGGCTTCAATGAAAAAATACAGACAAACTTAAGGACCCTAATACATAAACACACTATTGAACATAGGAAAAATATTCACACTATAAAAGACAAAGAACTAGGACCCACTAAAAATAAGACATTTAAGTGCATAGCTCATTCTGTTGGCTGCTGCCCATGTACAGGTAGATGGATCCTTCCGATGTTAGGACTGAGCATAGCGCCCGAGGCAGAGCACCTAGTCCAGTGGCCACACCGAGTCTCACCTGATGGACGGGGAGAATGGGTGAAGGGCACTGTTTAAAATAATGTGCTGTGCGTGCTGGGTCCTTGTCCCTCTCAGCCATGTGCTCACCAGCTAGGAAGAGAGAAAGAATTTAGGCAGGCCCTCTGGTTGGAGCCTGCACCCCTCCAGGGGTTATAGAAGTCAGAAGAAATTGTTTGAACAAAGGAACTTATAAACAGCACTGTCTGATAATGAGAGACAATGATTTCTTCACCAGAGGTCTTTAAGGAAGACTGTCTGTGTGGCCAAACACAGGAAATGACTGCTCTGGTTACAGAGATGGTCTTGATATCTCTCAGTGCCTTTCCGACTGGAAATCTTCCAGTTTCCAAGATCAGAGTGACCCCGGGAAGTCATCCAAGATCCAGGATGACTCCCAGCCCAGAAATCCCTGGTGCAAATGGAAGGTAATTCTGAAAGAAGTGATTATTTTCACTTAGACTTCAATTACTTTAGGCAGGTGCCACTTGATCCCTCTGTGGGCTCTCTTAAACACAGGCAAGCCCTGTGTGGTACGAGGGTGTCTTCGCTAGCACAGTAAGCCACAGCCGTTTGCTTTTGAAGTCCCCTCAGGACAGGGAGTCTCCCAGTGGAGTGGCTTCACTTCCTGCTGCTTGTTCATCTAGTGGATTAGAAATGTTCTTCCTTGTGTTGTGAAGTAGCATGGTGGACCAAAGACCCCAGCAGAGAGGTGACATGTGTGGCCCAGAAGATCCCTCATCACTTGGGATTTTAGACACAGAGCTCTCCGTTGTCAACATCTAATGGACTAGGGAAGCTCAGGAGGATGTGCCTTTGAATTGGTCTCAGGTGACTGAGGCACAGATTCCAGAGCTGATGTTAAATATCATCAGATAACGTAGTTATATTCTTCATAGCAGTTGTCTACCTGGAGTTGCCAGGAGGAGATACCATATCAGAGAAGAAAATGGATTTTTCCCCCCAGAAAGCTTTTCCTTGGGAAATTATTCTTAATAAGCTTACCTACTGCTTGTCTTCATTCTTCATTTAACTTCATAGTACTTACCAACCCCCTGCTTAGTCCCCTAAGTTAGGACTGTGGAACATACAGAAATAAATTAGGCGTGGTTCTGCTTACCAGTAGATGAGGAAACACACACACACACAAAGGAGGTACCAAAAAACAGATTTTCCCCCAAAGCTAAACATTTTTTTTTCATAAAACAACCTTATCACCTTCAAAGCACTCTCAATTACACTTAATATATTTGTCAAATCTGAAATTTCATTCTTGGAAACATTTTTCTAACTCATCTGTTTGGATGGCTGACAGCACCTCCCTCGTTTTTTTCTTCACTTCTTCTAAGTCATCAAATTGTTGTCCTTTCATGTCCCTCTGCATTCACAGAAACAAAAAGAAGTCGCACAGAGCGAGGTCAGATGAGTCAGGTGCATGGGGCAAGAAACACATGCTGTTTTTTGCCCAAAACTGGTACACTGAGATGGCTGTGTGAGCAGGTGCATTGTCGTATTGGAAAAACCAATCCCCGTGCTGCCACAAATCAGCCCTTTTTTGTTACACACTGTTATGCAATATTTTCAGAAGCTCTAAATAGAAAAACTTGATTAACAGTCTGACCTGGTGGAATGAATTCCAAATGTACTAAAAGTTGACATTTTCATGTGTTCACGAAGTTGCCGGACGTCCAGAATGAGGTTTGCCATCAATCGGCATTTCACCTGTTTTGAAATGAGAAAACCACTTGTACACTTGAATTCCTCCAGAGTATTGTCCTTATAAGCTGTGTTCAGTATCACAACAGTTTCTGTGGTACTTTTCCCAAGCAGGACACAAAATTTCACAGCCGCATGCTGTTCTCTTAAATCAGCCATCACATAAAATGAGGTTTGATCAAAATGACCTTTACAACAAAATGCACTGTGACCAGAGAGAACCTTCCCAGGTGACACCACTGGGTGCACTGACTCAGGGTGGGTAGCTTGATGCTCACCCAGAGGGAGAAATGCGCACTACACAAATCTCTGCACGGTGGGGGTTTTCTTTCCTTTTTTCCATTTCCTATCAATAACCCAAGGAAAACATACATTTAGGAGGATCGTACCAACAGAGTGGGGTCAGAGAAAGATTGCTTCTGTCTGAAGGGGCTGGACTTTTTCATGGAGAATTCCTTGGGAGGGGCTGGCTTTGGAAAGATTTTTCCTAAGGGACATGTGAGCAGTAGAACAGAAGATTGGGTCACGTATAGGGGATCATGTGGGCCCAGAAGGGCTGAGTACTGGAAGAGAAGGGGGAAAGAAAAGTAGTCTGGGTACAAACTGGAGCATCTTGACTACGTGGGAGATGATATGCAGACTCTTCTTCAGCAGCCTGTGGAAAACCGCTGAAGCTTTCTGAGCCAGTAAGACATCACCAGTGTTACGCTTTAGGGCAGGTGTCCTCAAACTACTGCCCGCGGGCCACATGCAGCCCGCCGAGGACATTTATCCGGCCCGCCGGGTGTTTTTGCCCCATTTGTTTTTTTTACTTCAAAATAAGATATGTGAAGTGTGCATAGGAATTTGTTCATAGTTTATTTTAAACTACAGTCCATCCCTCCAACGGGTCTGAGGGACCGTGAACTGGCCCCCTGTTTAAAAAGTTTGAGGGCCCCCTGCTTTAGGGTCTGAATAAATACATTATAAAGATTGGAAATCAGTAACAGGATATTGAATAACGGAGCAACATATGAAAATATGAGCTGATACTGCAGGGTTAGTAAAGAAACAATAGCTGCAAGAGACTCCGGTTAGAATATATGGAGCTTGGCAGGGGATCCGAGGAGCGCCGTTGGTTTCCCAGAGCCTGGACCAGGTAGAAGGAGGAAGCTGTAGGTCTAGTCACCTAAATGCCTTCACAGGCTGAAGAAAGACATCTAAGGTACACAGAAAGCTTTAGCCAAACAAGGCTCCAGGAAGTACCGGAATCCCAATGGAAACGTTTCAGTTCAAGCTGAGCTGAGGAAGCCCTGGAAGCACTCACTATTCTAAACCAAGAAATTTCAAAGACAGCAGCCTGGCGGCTAACTGACTGGAAGAGAACCGTATTTGTACCCATCCCAAAGAAAAATGACCCCACAGAATGCAGAAAGTATCTAACAGTATCAATAGTTCATGCTTCTAAAAGTTCAACAATGGCTTGAGCAGTACCTTGTCAAGTGGCTGCCAGAAATTCAAGTCAGATTCAGAAGAAGACATGGAACAAGAGAGATCATTGCTGACATCAGATGGATCTTAGCTCAAAGCAGGGCATACCAGGAAGATGTTTACTTGCGTTTCATTGGTTATGCAGAGGTATTCACCTGTGCGTATCATGAAATGGTGAAAAGTACGTTTTAGTAATGTGCACGCAGAGAGTGACAGAATCAAGAGGACCTGTAGAATAGATCATGAGGCAGTTGTTTGACCAGCACAAGGACAAGGAGACAGGGCATGATTTCAAATCAGGAGAGGTGTGTGTCAGTGTGTGTCCTCTCCCCATACTTATTTTATCTTATGCTGGGCAAGCAATCTGGGAAGTGGATGATATGAAGAAAAGCAGCATGTGGATCAGAGGAAGACTTATTAACCACTGTGGGATTATAAAGAGACTTTTCCCCAGCTTTGTCTCCCCCAAAGACATTCCAAACACGAGAGGCTATTTGCCAGCACATGGTGGGAGGTCAGATGCTTAGAGACATCCTCCCTGAAGGCAGTTGCCAGACAACTGACTGGTCCCACCACAGGTAGGCCCACTCCCTGCTCTTAAGGACAATGGGCTACTCCTCCCTAAAGGCTTGCAGCCATGTTTGGTCCCTGTTGGTGGGGTTTTCACCCTACTGATAATAGTTTCAATTGTGAGCCAGAGAACAGGTCAAACCTGCTCAGTGACATCCAAAGTTAGGTTGCCATCATGAATCTAGGGTCTGCCCATCTTGTCACATGTATACCCTTATTCCCTCCTCTTCCAATAGCGTATGAACTCCTAGATCACCTCCTCCCATTACTGTATTACCTATAGCACAACCCCTTCCTGTGACATATGTCTTTACCTGTAATTAGGGGGCTTGCACGCCCCCCAAAGGTATTTAAGCCTTGGTTAGCAATAAAGATTCTCCTTGGCCTCTCTGTCGGCTCTCTGTCGGCTCGCCCTTCTTCTCCCCAGTTCTCACTCCCCTGCTCCCTTTCCCCTTGTCCGCCTTCCCCTCCCCCTCTCTCCTGCCCTCTGCCCTCTGACTCTCTCCACATGGACCACCAATCAGAGCTGAGGTGAGCAGCTACCATGAAATGTGTGTGACTCCATTATTTCAATCTCTGCTCTCTCTCATGCTCTCTATGACTTTATTATAATCTTTATATATCTCAACCGTACAATTGCGCTTATCGAACCCGTGATTAGTTGGGGGGGGCTGACCTTTCCCCCACAAACCACCTGCGATGTGCAGGTATCACAACCTGGCTTGCTGAGAGTGAGGAGGACTTGAAGCACTGCTGATGGAGAGGAAGGATTGTGATCTCCAGTATGCAAACAACTCAATGTAAAGAAAATAAAAATGGTCACAACTGCACGAATACATCACATCATGATAAATGGAGAAAAGATTGAAGTTGTCAAGGATTTCCTCTTGCTTGGACCCACAGTCAATGCTCATCGAACAGCAGTCAAGAAATCAAAGGATGCAGTGCACTGGGTAAATCTGTGCTTAAGCTCTCTATACCATGCTGAAGTGCAAGGCCGCTGCTGGCCCAAGCCGTGAGTATTTCCTCTTGCCTCCTATGTATGTGAAACATGAACGTTGAATAAGGGAGGCTGATGAAAAGTCGATGTGTCTGAATTATGGTGCTGGCAAAGAATATTGGAAAGAGCATGGATTTCCAAAAGAACAAACAAGTCTGTCTTGGAGGTTCCACCAGAATATCCCTTAAAAGCAAGGCTGGGAGGCTTCATCTCACATACTTTGGACGTGTTATCAGGAGAGACCAGTCCCTGGGAAAGGACAGCATGCTTGGTCAAGTGGAAGGTCAGTGAAAAAGAGGCAGAGCCTCACGGAGATGGATTCACACAGTGCTGCTCACACAGTGGCTGGAAAAATGGCTCAAATATAACAGTAGTGAGGCTGGTCGGTCAGTGTTTCCTTGCGTTGTACATAGGGTTGGCACAAGTCTGAACCATTTCAGTGGCCCCTAACAACACCAACCCAGTGTCTTTATAAATCTGATCTTTGAACATTCATGCGAGACCATCTGAGGATGACAACATCCCCAAATCACATGCTGCAACCTTGTATGTAATACATATCACTCATGATAAAATTCACCCCCAAAAAGATGGTTTAAAGTCCGTTTTAGTAATATGCATGCAGAGAGTGCCACAGAATCGAGTGAGTGTGCTTTAAGGTCTTAATAAATACATTATCAGGTGGAATCCGTCATTTGCCAGGCCCCTGGCTGGCTGCTAAGTGCCTTGTAGTCATTACATATTGCAAGCTGTGCTGCTTCTGTGGACTTGGCCGAAGTCCTCGCTCAAAACTGCAGGGATTGGAGCGAATCCAGAACTTCAGGCCACCTAACCTTGGCTCTCCTTGCTCAGCAGCAGTAGGGAGCACAGCATCCTGAGGGAGTGCAGGCAATGGGAAATACGACTGCTAAGATTGGCTCGGGCTGTAAACAGATACTGTGCGACCCTGCTAACGGACAGGCTGGTGGATCCAGTTTACCTCGTGGTGCTGTGGAAGAAAGACCTCGCGGTCGACTTCTGAGAAGTCAGCCATTGAGAATCCCGGGGAACATAGTTGTGCGCTCACACACACAGGGCCACATGCGTCAGAATCAACTCAGTGGCAACTGGTACTGGTCACATGTGTTCCGAAAACACATGCTCTATTGACAGAAGAAACAGACTCTAGCTTGAGGTACAGAGCTTATTGCCCATAACCAGAAGTGAATCTTGCTTGGCCTGCATAGTATTTGATTTTTTTTATATTTAATTTTTAATTGCATACTTTTATATTAACCAGGCCTTCACCAATTTCTGAAAACACCCAGGACACCTGACTGCTGTTAACACGCTGCCTCCTAAAAGCTGTATGATGCAACTCTGCCCAGATGACTGACTAAAAATTCCCTCACAGTGCGGTCACCTCGGGTGCCCGGAAAGCAGAACTGAAAAAATATCGCCATACAGAGTCAGGTTAATGGTACAATATGATGCTTGGTCACTTGACCTCCCTCTTGATCCAACCTGAATTTGCTGTAGGGGCAAATATCCCTCGACTGCTCCACAGCAGAATTCCCTTCTCTGACTTGTAAAATAATGTTGTTCTTTCTTACTCTTCATCTTTATCTTATTATTATTTCCCTCTTTCTGTTTCATTTTGGGTTTGTTTTTATTGTTTCTGTTAGGTTTCCCTACTTAGGAAGCCCAGGAGTGGACGCACAGAGACGATAACTGGTGCAATGGTTTCTGGGGAACAGGGGCAGGGAGGGTGAGGGGAACTGAGGAGCAATCAATGAATGCGGGAGCGGGCAGGGAACATTAGAACTGATTGTGATGATGTATATGTAACTCTTTTAAAAAGTGATTTACTGTGGAAGTGTATGATAGGTGAATATTCTATCAAGAAAACTACTAAAAAGGAAAAAAAACCAGGCTTGACCTATGTTCCCATGTGAAGGAGACAGAGTTTCTGCTTAGGGACGTTGAGTTTATGTTAATGGTGGTGGAACAATTTGGAGAGGGACATTAGTAATGGTTGTACAGCATGAAGGGTGTAATCACTTCCATGGAATTATACACATAGAAGATGAATTATAGAATGTTGTGTTATGTATATTTTTGCCAAAATTTAAAAAATAATGATTTGAATAACAATGAGTACAAGGAAAAAGAAAATGTTCTCAAATTAATTGCGGTAGGGGTGGGAAGGGAAGGGATAAGAAGAGGAGCTGATACCAAGGACTCAAGTAGAAAGCAAATGTGTTGAGATTGATGATGCAACAAATGTATGCATGTGCTCTACACAATGGATGGATGGATGGATTGTGATAAGAGTTGTACAAGCCCCCAGTAAAATGATTAGAAAATAATAATTGCAGTAAAGATTGTACAAATCTTTTTTTTCCATCAGTATCATAATTGAAAGGCATTGATTCTCCTCAATTACCTTGTTTGTTGTCTGGCCTTCCCATGACTGAATCAGGTACAACTTGTCCTTGGTGGGACATCCTCCTTTTGACGCTCTACGAGGTCTTCTGGAGCAGATCTGGCCAAGGCAAGACACCATTTGCTATTTCAACTGCTGCTTTCATGGATCTGAGTGTGGATTCAAGTAACATGAAATTCCTGGCAGCTTCCATCTTTTCTCCATTTAATATGGTGTTGCCTATGTAATCCACTTGTGGTATTTTTCCTTCTGTCAGGGTGTGATCCCTGTGAAGGCTGTGGTCTTTGTTTGAGCATCCTCAGTAAGTGCTTCCGTCATCCTCACCTTTCAGCAGGCAAGCTGTGAGTCATAGGTTGCGTATGAGTGCTCCTGGGATCCTGATGCTCACTTCTTCAGAGGGTTCAGCCTTTTAGATTATTTGCTTAGCAGCCACACTGAATAAATATGGTGAAAGAATATAACCTTAAGGGTGAAGGGAGATGCTGGATAGGGAAAGATATGACAAAATAATAATTTATAAATTATCAAGGGCTCATGAAGGAGGGGGAGCGGGGAGGGAGGGGAAAAAGAGGACTTGATGCAAAGGGCTTAAGTGGAGAGCAAATGCCTTGAAAATGATGAGGGCAGGGAATGTATGGATGTGCTTTATACAATTGATGTATGTATATGTATGGATTGTGATAAGAGTTGTATGAACCCCTAATAAAATGTTTTTAAAAAAAGAATATAACCTTAAAATACTCTTTGGCTGATTTTAAACCATGCAGCATCCTCTTCCTGTTTGAACGCCTGCCTTTGGTGTGTGCATAGGTTCTGCATAAGCACAACTAAGTGTTTCAAATTTCCATTCTTCATAATGTTGTCTAGAATTTATTATGATCTACGTCAGGGTCCTCAAACTTTTTAAACGGGGCCAATTCACTGTCCCTCAGACCTATTGGAGGGCCCGACTATAGTTTAAAAAAACTGTGAACAAATTCCTATGCACACTGCACATATCTTATTTTGAAGTAAAAAACAAAACAAGGCAAAAACACCTGGTGGGCCGGATAAATATCCTTGGTGGGGCCGTAGTTTGAGGACACCTGCTCTACGTAGTCGAATGCCTGTGCATGGGCAAGAACAGAGGCAAACATCTTTCTGGCATTCTTGCTCTTGGCCAAGATCCATGTGACGCCAGGAGGACATCTCTTGTTCCCTCTCTTCATCTAAACCTGACAGTTCCCTGTCACTGTCCTGCTGCAACTAGTTCTGAATTATCTTCAGCAATATTTTACTTGCATATGATATTGTTCAATAATTTTCACATTCTGTTAGATCACCTTTCTTTAGAATGCGTACTAATTTGGACCTCTCTGAGTCAGTAGGCCAGGTAGCTGGCCTCCAAGTTTTTCACATAGATGAGTGCGTGCTTACAGCAGCGTTGCACCCATTTGTTACAACATCTCACTTGGTGTGTTGTCAGTTCACAGCCAGAGGCTTGTTTTTCCACCAGTGTCTTCAGTGCACTTGGACTTCTTCCTTACTGCCGTCAGTTCTTAGCCATGTGCAATCTCCTGAACCGACTGGATATTGACAAAGTATTTTTTGTAAGTGTGTACTCCTTTCATTTTGTTTTTGAAAACAGTGGGGCTGCAGGGGGAGGGCACAAAGCTCTATCACTTGGAGCTGCCCTTTGAAATCTGTTCAGCTTTTGCTTTATCTCTTTAATTTTGTTTTCTTTTACTTGAGCTATTCTACATTCAAGAACAAATTCCAGAGTCTCTTCTGGCATCTATTTTGGCGTCTTGCTTGCTTGTTTGCTTCAGGGTAGGTCTTAAAATGTTCTTTTTGGTGATGAATATGAGACCATTCCTTTTCAATTTGTCATTCCCAACACAGTAGACCATATGACTGTCTGATTCAAAACTACCGACACCCGTCAGTTTCTGCGTATTAATGTGTAGGAGACTGAGTGCTCCGTTTCATTTTTGATGATTTCTTAGATTCATACTCTGTATATCTTACATTTCAATTATCAGTATGTATTCAATTACCATGGGATGTGTGCACCTGTTTCTTCTCCTGAATTGTAGCCTCTCAGCAGATGAGGAGCCTGACAGCTCTGCTCCTGCCAGGCCATCAAGGCTGATGCTACGTGAGGAGGCATCTCTTTCTCAGACATGTTTCGAATGCCTTCCAACCTGAAGGGTTCATCCTCTGGCACTGGCTCAGACCATGTTCTGGTGTTACTCCTAAGATTTTCACCGTCTAGCATTTTTAGAAATTCAGTCATCAACTCCGTCTTCCTAATCTGTCTTAATCTGGAGGCTCCACTGAAAACTCTTTACTACTGTGACCCTGCTGGTATTTGCAATACCTGCGACCTAGTTTCCAGCATCACAGAAACAAACAAGCCACTGTAACATAATAAATCGAGAGACAAGTGGTGGGTTGGTGATTTATAGGACCTGAAACAAGTTGGTTAACTAAAATAATATATTTTATTGCCTTTTCTGGACTGGGCTAAAGAGACAAGGGAAGAGAACTTTTCTGTGCAGCAAACTCTTGGTTTGATAAAGTATAATTTCAAAAGGTTAAAACACATGACTCACTTTTGTGTATCAAAAGATGTTATCAAGGAAATAGGGATAAGTTACAGAATGGGAGAAATGTTTTTTTTTATTAACAATTTATTAGGGGCTCATACAACTCTTATCACAGTCCATACATATACATACATCAATTGTATAAAGCACATCCATACATTCCCTGCCCCAATCATTCTCAAAGCATTTGCTCTCCACTTAAGCCCTTTGCATCAGGTCCTCTTTTTTTTCCCCTCCCTCCCCGTTCCCCCCTCCCTCATGTGCCCTTGGTAATTTATACATCGTTATTTTGTCATATCTTGCCCTAACTGGAGTCTCCCTTCCCCCCCTTCTCTGCCGTCCCTCGGGAGAAATGTTTTAAAAAATAATTTTATTTGGGGTTTGCACAACTCTTATCACAATCCGTACATCCATCCATGTGTCAAGCACATTTGTACATATGTTGCCATCATCATTTTCAAAGCATTTTCTTTCTATTTGAGCCCTTGGTATCAGCTCCTCATTTTCCCCCTCACTTCCTCCCTCATGAACCCTTGATAATTTACAAACTATTATTATTTTTTCATGTTTTGCCTGCATGATGTCTCCCCCACCCCGTTTTCTGTGGGGAGGGGGCTATAGGTAGGTCAATGTGATCAGTTCCCCCTTTCTCTCCCCACCTTCTCCTTACCCTCCTGGTATGGCTACTCGCGGTATTGGTCCTGAGGAGTTTATCTGTCCTATATTCCCTGTGTTTCCAGCTCTTATCTGTACCCATGTACATGCTCTAGTCTAGCCAGATTTGTAAGGTAGAATTAGGGTCATGATAGTGGGAGGGGGGAGGAAGCATTAAAGAACCAGAGGAAAGCTGTATGTCTCATCAGTGCTACACTGCACCTTGAGTGGCCCATCTTCTCCCCATGACCCTTCTTAAGGGGATGTCCAATTGCCTACAGATTGGTTTTGGGACTCCACTCCACACTCCCCCCTTCATTTACATTAGGATTTTTTGCTCTGGGTCTTTGATGCCTGATATCTGATCTCATAAACCTCTCGTGATCACGCAGGCTGGTGTGCTTCTTCCATGTGGGTTTTGTGCTTCTCAACTAGATGGCCACTTATTTATCTTCAAGCCGTTAAAACCCCAGATACTATATCTTTTGATAGCCGGGCACCATCAACTTTCTTCACCACATTTGCTTATGCACCTGCTTTGTCTTCAGTGATTATGTCAGGAAGGTGAGCATCGTGGTATGCCTGATTATTAGAACAAAGCGTTGTTGTGTTCAGGGAGTACATGACTACAGGCCCAATGTCCATCTGCTTCCTTAATACTGAACCTATAAATATCTGTACATAGTTCTATTTTCCCGTTGTCATATATAAATATACTTACAGATGTACATGCCTGTATTTAGAGCTTTACAAATGCCTTTTGCCTCCTAGTTCTTTCCTCTATTTCCTTTTACTTTCCTCTTGTCTCACTCTCATGTCCAGCCTTCATTTGAGTTTCAGGGATTCCTTTCAGTTACATTGCCCTTGATCAAGCCCTGCCAGACCTCCTTGTCCCTCCTCGCCATTGATTTTCAGTCACTTGTTGTTCCCTTGTCCCTGGGTTTGTTAACATCTACTTCCTTTTCCCTGCCTCCCCCTCTCCCATGTACCCCGGAACTGTCCTCCTGTTGTTCTCTTTTCCGGCTTGTTTATTCCACCTATCCCATCCAGATAGACATGCAGTGACAACAATATGCACAAACACAAGACCAAGCACAACAAGCAACAATAGAAAATAAAACAATAGCTACAACAACAACAAAAGGCAATGCCAAAAAAAGAAAAGAAAACCCTACAAATAGCTCAAGGTCTATTTGTTGTCCTTTACAAGTGTTTTCCAGTTGAGTCTGATGAGGTGCCACACCCTGACCCGACAATCTTTTTTGGTGTTCCCTGGGGACTTGATTGCTCTGCTGCCCTTACTGTTCTGATGCTTGCCCCCAGTGTCTCACCTCGGTGTGGTGGGCTGTGTATCTCCAGTGTTGTCCCCTGTTGCTATGGGTCAGTTAGGAATGTTGTGTCTCTGTGCATTGCTGCTCTGAGCAGAAACATTGTCCTCAGGGTTTGGTGGGCCAGGATGTGCTTCACTCTTTCTCACTCCCCCTCGTTTACTCCTGTGTGCTCTGATCTGACACGTCCCTCTCCTGGAGCTGGAGCTTCAGTGCTGTCCTCTGAAATTAATTCTTGAAGGAGGGGGGAGAAAATATTTTTAAATCACATCTCATAAGGGCTTAATATCCAGATACAGAAAGAACTCTTACAACTCAACAACCAAATGGCAAAAACCCAATTTAAAAATAGGCAGAGGACTTGGATAAACATTTTGCTAAGGAGGTACACAAATGGTCAATAAACACATGAAAAGATGCAGATGGTCAAGGTAATTTAGGGAAATACAAATCAAAACCACAATGAGATAGCACTTCACATACACTAGGATGGCTAACTCCAGGGAACAAGTGGAAAATAACAAGTGTGAAGAAATTGGAACCTCCATGCATCCGGGAGGGAATGTAAAATGGTACAACCATTGTGGAAAACTGTAAGGAAATTCCTCATGACGTTAAACGTAGAATTGCCATATGAACCAGCAACTCCACTCCTAGTATAGCCCTCAAAGACTTCCCAGCAAGAACTCAAACAGATACATGTATACAAATGTTCATTGCAGTCTATTCTTAATAATCAAAAGGTTGAAATGGCCCAAGTCTCCATAAACTGATGAGTGTATAAAATGTGGTGTGTGTGTGTATATATAGAGATATACAATGAAATATTATTCATCCATAAAAATGTAGTTCTTACATGAGGACATTATGCTAAGTAAACTAAGTTGGAAAGAAAGGACACGTGATTTCACTCTTATGAGATATATAAAAATCCCCAAACTCACTGCCATTGAGTCAATGCTGACTCGCAGTGGGTTTCCAAGACTGTAACCATGTACAGGAGTAGTAATCTCAGTCTTTTTCCCTTGGAGCTGAAGATAGTTTCCAACTGCTGATCCTGTGTGGATTATAGCCACGAGACCACCAGGGCCCCTTTACGAAATACACAGAACAGGCAGATTCATCGAGACAGAAAGTAGACTCGAGGTTACCAGGGCTGGGAGAGGGGAGGATGGAGCTGTTGCTTAAGGGGTACTGAGTTTCTGTTTGGAGGGATAAGAACTTTAAGAAATAGTGGTGAGAGTGAATACAATTAATGTCACTAAATTGTATACTTAAATATGATTTATATCATAAATTTAATATATACTTTACTATAATAAGAAATTGTAGCTTTTTAAGTTGTCTTTTCCACTAGACAAGATATTTAGAGTTTTACTAGATAATTATCTGAAGTTAACCTCTTCCTTTATAAACCAAACCAAAACCATACTCATCGCTATCAAGTCAATTGTGACTCATAGTGACCCTATAGGTCAGGCACAGCTGCCTCTGTGGTTTTCCGAGACTGTTAACTCTTTACAGGAGTAGAAAGCCTCCTGTTTCTCCTGAGGAATGACTGGTGGTTTTGAACTACTGACCTTGTGGTTTGCAGGCCAACACATAACCACAATGCCCAAACAAAACCCTCTGAGAAAGATTCCAACTCAGAGCAACACTATATAGGATTTGAAAGACGGTAACTCTTCATGGGAGCAGAGAGCCTCATCTTTCTCCTCCAGAGCAGCCGGTGGACTTGAACTGCTGACCTTGAGATTAACAACCCAACACCAATTCCCGCAGGATCACAAGGTTCCTTATAAAATAATTCAATCAATGTAAAATTAATCAAGAATTTAAGCCCACCCATTTCCTTGAAAGATAAAGAACTGTTTCTAAGTTTCAGATAATTATTCTGACAGATTCTAGAAATCAATTTTGACTTGGTTGCCTGACAGTGGAATATATCACTTAAGTTTTGAGAGTATAACATTATGATAATGATATATGAAATGAATTCTAAAATGTAACATATTAATTTTGGAGTGAATTATTTTGGATTTGAGGGATTACGTTCCCTCAGAGTTTCTTAAGCACACACTTGAATGAAACAAGGTTGACCTAAGACGTTCTCATTCTGCATCATTTCATCTCCTTTACAGAAATCCCATGGGACGAGAGTTGGGACTACTCTGCAATGCCGGTATTCAAAGGTCAAAATGATGGCAGAACATAGTGAAGGTAGGAAACTCAGTAAGAGACTAAGTCTGTGTCCCAGTTATTGCTTTGGAAATGTGCGTTTGATACATGGACTGACCAACCTATTAATCAAACTACCAGCTGACCAAACAACGGAAGGGAAACGCAGCTTGCAGAAGGAAATGCATTCTGCTCATGAGTACAAGCCCCACTCTCTTGTCATCTGAGAATTCTAATTTGAGTCGTTGCGTGTTCCCCTCGTTTTCCCTTTCCCAACCTCTGGGAGGCTCACCAAGACGGAAGGTCTGTTCCAGTGTGAAGGGCGGAGCTGAAGTGGATGCCGGTTTGGTTCAAAGCCTTTCTGTGGGCCGGGCACTTGGACCTGGCGGCAGTGCTGGGGGCTTTGCGACCATGTCCGTGCTTTCCAGTGGTGACTCAGAGTGCAGATGGGAGCCGAGGTCATCCCAGCCATGTCATCTCTCAAAACGGCATTGAAAACTGGAGCCAGAACGTGGTGCTGTGTTTAACCTTCAATGGCATTGGTTCACTGAAGATGCCTTGCACCTTCCTCTTTTACCTTTCACTCTACCAAGAAGCTTCTTGAAGGGGCTCAACTCTAGTTCTGTGGTGTGAAAACCCCAGCTCCTTGACGGATGCCTGAAGACACCCCACTTTCCCAGTCAGCCTCCTTTCTGTAGGCACTCCGCTTTCCACTCCCTGGGCCCAGAGACCCATCACTCGTGGTTCTGCTACCTCTCCTACCACTCTTGCCATTTGTCACTGTCTCCGCTGTCCCAGCTTCCTGTCTCCTTGAGCCAGGAGGTTCCGCACAGGGCCCAAAGATAGGCACCACTCCTGGTTCCTCTTTCTGGTTGGTAACGCGATTCCCTTTTTACCTGTGGGATGGATTGTTTTAAAGCCTAGTGGGAGTTACAACTGACATTAGCATCCCATAAACCCTTGCATTGTGCTGCACTGGGTAAATCTGCTTGCACAAGACCCCTTTAGAGTATTGAAATGCAGGGAGGATTAAGGTGTTTTCCCTTGCCTCATTTGCTTGGGAAGGTTAGACCGTGAATCTCTCAGTCTAAAGAAGAAAGGATGTGCTTGAGCTGTAAGTGTGGGACCGGCAGAGACCGCTCAAAGGACGAGCAGATCTGTCTTGGACTCAGTACAGTCAGAGACCTCCGGAGAGGTGAGGCTGGCGTGACTTCATTGTACATGTTTGGAACATGCTGTTGGGAGAGACCATCCCTAGAGAAGGATGCCTTACTGGGTAGAGGGGACCTCGACAAGATGGATCGACACATGGCTACAGCAATAGGCTCCAGTACAGGAACAATTGTGAGGCCGTCGCAGACCCGGTCACTGTTTTGTTCAGTTGTGCATGTGGTCACTAGCGGTAGGACCTGACTCATCTGGACCTGACAACCACATGCCTTATTATTATTTTTAAATCACTTTACTGGAGGCTCGTACAGCTCTGATCACAATCCATCCATCCATCCATTGTGGCAAGCACATTTTACATTTGTTGCCATCATCATTCTCAAAACATTTGCTTTCTACTTGTCCTTGGTATTAGCTCCTCATTTTTCCCCCTCCCTCCCCCAATCTCCCTCCCTCATGAACCCTTGATAATTTATAAATTATTTTTTTCATGTCTTATACTAATTGATGTCTCCCTTCACCCACTTTTCTGTTGTCCATCCCCCTGGGAGGTGAGTTATGTGTAGATCCTTGTGATCGGTTCCCCTTTTCTCTCCCCACCTTCCCCTTACGTCCTGGCATCAATACTCTCATTATTGGTCCTAGGGGTTTATCTGTCCTGGATTCCCTATATTTCCAGCTCTTATCTGTCCCAGTGTTCGTATTCTGGTCTAGCGAGATTTATAAGGTAGAATTAGGGTCACCACAGTGCGGGAAGGAAGCAGTAGAGAACTAGAGGAAAGTTGTATGTTTCATTGGTGCTATACTGCACCCTGACTGTCTCGTCTCTTCCTTGTGACCCTTTTTAAGGGGATGTCCGGTTGCCTACAGATGGGCTTTGGGTCTCCACTCCGCCCTCCCCCTCATTCACAATGATATGATTTTTTTGTTCTGGGTCTTTGATACCTGATCCTATCGACACCTCATGATCACACGGGCTGGTGTGCTTCTTCCATGTTGATTTTGTTGCTTCTCAGCTAGATGGCCGCTTGTTTACCTTCAAGACTTTAAGACCCTAGGTGCTATATCTTTTGATACCCAGGCACCATCAGCTTTTTTCACCACGTTTGCTTATGAACCCATTTTGTCTTCAGTGATCAACCACATACCTTGTTTGCATAGCCCTGACTCCACAAGGGTACCATACACCTTATTTGCATTACTGTCTAATCCCCTTGGTGTGGGCCACAGCACATTCTATTTGCATAGACTGGTACCACTGGGAGTTAAGCCTTGACACCCCCCCCACTCCTCTCTGAGGGAGGAAGATGAAGCTGTCCTCTCTGGTAAAGATTTACAGCTTCAGAGCCTTTAGGAGCAGCTCCTCTCTGTCCGATGGGGTCTCTCAGAGTCAGGGCAATTCAATGGCAGTGGGTCAGTGGGAATTATGATTCTGATTATAGTCAGAAGAGCCAACTAACGGATCATACCATCACAGCTCACCTCCTGGCTCTTCTAGCCAGTGCCCCTTCCCTACTTCAAGTGTACCTCCCACCTGTGCAGTCACTGTCATTGTAAGCACACCCATGCAAGCATGGAAGCCAGCTACTTTGTTAGGGTTCAGGGATGGTTGACCCAGAAGCCAATGGTTGACCTCGGTTCTTACTTCTCAACGCTGGTAGAATTCACGCGGCAGAAGCACATTCACGTTGTAATCCAAGTGACTTTCATGAGGGAGAGGGAAGTTTCAGGTAATCCAGTAGCACACTCTATCCCTGCAGAGTGTGCAAGGCCACATGGCGGGGTGGGATGGGGGGCATGGGAAAGTTCACCACTGAACATGGCCACTTCAGGGGAGGGTGAAAAACCACATGGAAAATGGCCACAGAAAATAGAGTCCACAGAATCAAAAGAGGAGTCTCAGAACTAAAAAAAAGGGGGGAGGGGGGGAAAGAGCTCTGGAGAGAGAGAGTAGAGCGGAGAGGTCCTCTGGCCTGCTATTTATCCCTTCCTATCCCCACTGGCTGGGGTGGGGTCAGGCGCGTGGTTGAGGATACTGACCAATCTCAGTGGCTGAGTTCATACGCATGTATATGATGTAATGTTGCTGGTACCTGTGTGGGTGTGCTGGCCTAGGTGACCTGGGTCTGAGCATGCCCAGCTTTGGACGGCCCCCATAGGTGTCTCACATGTGCCTGACTTCTCCACAGACCCTTGACTGTGGCATGGCCAGCATAGGCAGTCGGTGGAGACAACCCCCTTTATCCCTCATCTTCCTCCTTTCAACTTCATGCCTTTATAACCACGCCCCATTTTAGAAGGTCAAGTTCTAAATTGCCTTTCCCTGTCAAGCAATCATGTGAGAAGAAAAGCATATTTCTTGATCGGAAAAATATGTTCCGGTTGAAACTTTGAAAATCTGCATTCTAAGCAAAGTCCAGTTCAGAACAAGCTATCAAATGGCAGCAGGTTACACCAACTCACAGTGCCAAGCACTCCCTCTTCATTTGACTAAGTTCTAGTCAGCTCATCCCTAACCATCCAAGCTAGAGCCTCAGGTACCGGCCACAAGCTTGGTGGTCCACCTATCTCCCTGTTCTTCAAGCCAGCCAGCCCTCCTCTCTCTGGTGCTAGGTCAATGGAACACCATAGGCTCAGGAGCCCACATTACTCCCTGAACTTCAGACTAGCCAGTGCTTCCTCTCTTTCCCTTTGTTGCTGTACCTCCCCCACATCCACTAATTGAAAAGACCCGTGTGGTCCTCATCACCCAGCATTCCAGGCCATCCACTCCTGACTCCCGCTCATTTCTAGTCTTAGAAAGGTTGTTTGTTTTTGTTTTTAGGACTAGGTCTTTTCCTGCCTTGATGCATCTAGGCAAGGATTTGCTTAAATTGCTTGAAATTTAAACCGCCACACACAGCCCTCCTACAAATGCAAATCTCCTATTCTCCCAGTAGGCCTTAGTAGATCTGCATGTTTTTAAAATGCAAATTTCCTAACTTTAAAGGTTCCTGATAGGGTTCAAGGCCTAGGTTCAGGCTTAAAGAACTGGATAGCAGTCACTCCCATTAGATGAAGAATTGAGTCATCTTCTTCAGAAACACTTCCATGCCTTTCTTCCCCCCACTTCTACCC
Source organism: Tenrec ecaudatus (assembly GCF_050624435.1). Lineage (NCBI taxonomy): Eukaryota > Metazoa > Chordata > Mammalia > Afrosoricida > Tenrecidae > Tenrec > Tenrec ecaudatus. The sequence goes on from NC_134539.1 coordinate 32,755,066, forward strand.
CAATCCTGAATTATTCCTCATCTATGTTCCTCTTGCATGCTGTGCTTACCTATATAGGTGCCCTTGCATTACACTAAATGTTTCTTTTATGTTTGTCTCCTCTACTAGTAACAGGAGTCCCAAGATGGTCAGGGATGATGTCTTCGTCGTCTGGGAACTCTAGGACTTAACACAGGGCTTGCTACAAGGCCAAAAACCCATACATTCTATTTGAGTCATGGAAGAATTTAAGGGACTACAGGAATGTTTTAATTTGGGAGAGAAATATATAATGGTAAATTTCATAAACTGAGAGCACACTTACTTTTGTAGCACCTAAGTTTGATGTGATGCTTTTGTCATGAGTTGTAGTTATCAGGGGGCCCTGTGTGGTATTAACAAATTCAGCTACTGACCACACAACGAGAAGTTGGTGGCCACCCAGAGGCACCGAGGAAGAAAGGCCTGGTGACCCACAGCCAAAGAGCCCATCTGACAACCCTGTGGAGCATAGTTCTGTTCTGACACACGTGGGTTGTCCTAAGGTGGCTACTGATGTAACCGATGGTTATCAAGCTCACTCCTACTAACTCAACTTTTAAGTCCGTTGGTGTCAGAGATCCTGAGTTTGGAGATTCCAGCAGGGGAACGCAGCCACTTGTATGCCCTTGACCGAAGGACAGTCCTCCTATCGGGGAAGGTCATCTTCTTCAGCAGCTTTGGGAGTGACGCACATGGAGCGGTGAGGGAGGAAGGGGACACCCGCCTAGCCAGCCAGATCAGCCGAATCAACCCTGGCGATCAATGGGGTAACAGATATCGCAGCCAGATCGCCCTCACGACCCAGAGATTCTGTTGTATTTATTTTTTGAATCACCAAACAGCATCTAGCACACTGTCATCTATGCAGGAGGTGCTCAATAATGATTTATTAATTTACATTTAGATAAGATTGAGACTGAATGGCTTACTAGCTCAGAGATAAAATCTAAGGATGAAATCTTAAGGAGCAGCCCGTGCCCCAGGCTGGTCTACAGGGGCACCTCCCTCTCATCCCCTCTCTCCTCTGTTTCAGAGAGCCGAACACTGCAAGCCAACAACAGGGAATTCAACAGTAAATTTGAGTATCCGGTAAGTATCGGCCTCTGGCTGGTTCACAAGGAGTGATCGCCTCTCTCGTGCAGTCTCCCCTTTACAACTCTTCTTGCTGTGATTAACTATTGGATTGTCAGATGTGTGAATTATATCTCAGTAACACTGCTAAAAAATTAATTAAAATTGCTTAGAGCAGAGCCTTATACATAGTAAATATTCACTACGTGTCCATTTTTATTGTTCTTCATTATTCCCATCGGTGGCATCAGTATAGGCGAGTTCTAGCCGGGACAGAGCAACCTTCTGCCCCCAAGGACAGCTTCCCCCAGCACTGTTTGGCTCTAGGCCTCGGGGGAAAGCAGGAACTCCGACACTTCTCTTCTCTCCCTTTTCCTGGAGGGAGGGAGACACTGAGTAGCAGTCTCGGCCCTCCTTGTTAATACTGGAGGCTTGGGGCTTCAGGGGAGACTGATTCCAGTTTGGAGCCTTCTTTTCTTCCTCTTATTGTACTCATTTTCTTTGATTCACAGGACAATGCCATCAAGACTTCAAAATACAATATCTTCAACTTCCTGCCCTTGAACCTGTTTGAACAGTTCCAGAGACTTGCAAATGCATATTTCCTCTTCTTGCTGTGCCTACAGGTACTGCCTTCTGGAGCCGTCTTCACAGAGCATTTTACCCACCTCTGGGGTCAAGTAGGGTACCTACTCAGCCCTTCCTCCTCACACAGCTGACAGGTGTCTCGCCTATTGAGACAAAGAGGTAAAGGGATCATTGGCGCCCCGGTCCGGTCCCGGTCCGAGAGGGGCTGGTCAAGACTGGCCAGTGTAAACTAGCCTCCACAAAAGGAAGGAGAGAGGTGGCGTCCTCATCATGACCGCCTGGCCACAGTTCAGCCTGTCCATAAGAGACCGTGAGCACTCTCCACTCCAACCTCAGCTGTCACCGTGTCTGACACTGACGCTTCCGTCTTGTCCTGGACAGGAGGACCGAGGCAGGAGAAGTATGTAGAACACTGGGGTGCCAGCACGCGACAAGGAAGCCGGCAGGAAAGGCCTAAATTAGAGAATTTTCCCTACACAGGAGGGAAGTGAGAGTAACTGGTGTTACCATGTCCTTTCTTACCTTTTTCCCTCATATCTTTCATGGTCAGGGGAGATCTGGCCCTTTGCCATCCAGACAAAAGAAGTGGAGTTCAGAACAGATAGGTAGCAACAGACGGCCTCCCCTCCTTCCTTCATCCTTTGGAAAAATGGTTATTTACCTCTTGGGAAGCGTATAAAAGCTACACAAAAAAAAGCCACTACGGTCATTGAGTTTATTACGAATCTTTGGAAGTGAAAATGGTGGTGCGGATGAGGGGGGGGATCTATTGTCCTTTCAATTTTCTGACCCAAGCTTATCTTCCTTTTGCCTCACAGTTGATCCCCCAGATCTCTTCCTTGGCATGGTTCTCCACAGTGATACCCCTGATCGTGGTGCTGACCATCACAGCAGTGAAAGACGCCATCGATGACCTGGTGAGGCTCCGGGGCCTCGGGGCCCTTTAGCTACAGAGCTCTGGGCCAAGAAGGACTTCCCAGAACTCCCTCGTGCTAAAGAGGCAGCGCTGCATGAAAGAGATTATTTCCCGTCCTGTTTCTTTCTCGATCCCAGGAGACTATATAATCCCCTTAATTCCAAGAACAGTGGTCTGTCTGTGCATGCCTAGATTTCCTACCACAAACACGGTAGCCCGTCTTCCAGCCTGCCCTCCATCGCCTCTTCAAAATCCCATCTCTTTCTTTGTTTTCTCTTAACTTTAACAAAGAGGAAAACTACCCTGGGCAATTCATCAAATATGGTCCTTCTACATGTCACTTTCCTGAACATTTTCCTTTATCATTTTAGAAAAGGCACAAGTCTGACAGACAAGTAAACAACCGTCCTGTTCTGCTCTTGGTGAATGACAGGTAAGTGTTTCCAGGGGAGCCAACTGATGTGGGACCGTGTTCAAGACCGGTGCTTCGGGATAGTACTGGCCAAACCCATTGTCATCAAGGTCACGTCACCTCATGATGGCGCTGTAGAACAGAATAGAACTATCCCGTGGGCTGTACATCTTTTTTTTTTTAATCATTTTACTGGGGGCTTGTACGACTCTTCTCACGATCCGTCCCTACATCCATTGTGTCGAGCACATTTGTACATTGTTGCCCTCTTCGGTCTCAAAACATTTGCTTTCTAGGCTGTGCATCTTCACTGAAGCAGGTTGACACATTATTCTCCCATGGATTGTGTTCTGGTGCACAGACCTTCAGGTTAGCGGACAAGCCTCAACTTCTGCGCCCTCGGGGCTCCCTGGGTGGCACTTTAGGGCAGTGAAAGAGCCTCAGATGGAACCCAATAGAAAAGAGTCTATTTCTAGACTCAGCATGCCCTAAATGTACAATCCGACCTCAGTCGGCAAGCTGGCAGTTGGTGAAGCACGCTTGCTATTCTGGATTCAGTCTCCCTAGCTGCTTACTTTGTGGAAATCTTGGCCTTGCGCTTTTAAAGAAGTGTTGGCTCCAGTTTAGCTAGCATTTCTAAGTCTTTGCAGTAGGAAAGTTTGTAGATTATCTAGTCCAGTCCGGTCCAGCTCCAGGAGTTACCGCCTCCATACAAAGAGAGTCTAACCTGAAGGGGGGCCCAGGAAGTCAAAGCATACCTTTTCCTTCACTTTGACCATATTTTCTAAATCAAAAATTCAGACGCAGTGCCTAGAAATTAAAGATGAACTTATAATGTATCAGAAGGGAGTGGCTCCTGCTGGCCCCACTCCCAAATCATAAACGCATGGTGGTTATGATTTCTAAGAACAAAGTACTGTCAGTTTGCTGGCTTCTTGTGTAGCGAAGTAGGAGCTTTCAATCCCAGGATAAACCAGAGTGCAGTGCCGTTCCTTCCTGTCCGTGGGTGAAACCCACGTCAGGTTGAATGCCCGTGAACTAGCTGAAGTAAACAAGGGAAAACCCCTTCTTAAGTGGGGTTCCTCCAAGGCTCACAGCTTTCCTTCTGGATGACCAGAAAATTCTCTGAAGGAAACCATGGATTCTACAAAAAGACTTTGGGAGGGGTTTTAGATACTTTTCAGAAAAGGTGTTCTGGAAATACCCTCACCTTTATGCTTGGCAATGAGGCTCTGCATGTCATACCCTCCTGATAGCCAGGCTGCATTCAAAAGTGGAATGCCTAATGACCTCTAGACATGCCCTCTCTCCCCCACGCTCTTGACTTGTTGGCCCTAATAGAAGTATTGAAATGGAGACTCTGATTCCAAAATGTGTGTCTCAGTGGGTGCATTCTCCCTCGTCCCTAGGCAGGGAGGAAAGATTTGTAGCTGGGGACATTGAGGCTCAAAAAGAGGAGCGACGAGAGTCAGTATTAATTGTAGAATCTGCGCTTCATTGCAGGCTGCCTTTTGGGGGACGTGGGGTCTTGAAGGTTTTCCAATTTTAATATAAATAAATAAAATTGGTACCAAATCAAAAATGAAACTCACTGCGATCAAGTTGATTGCGACTCGCAGCAACCCCATAGGACAGAGCAGAACGGTGCCTATGGGTTTCCAAAACTGTCGCTCTTCTTAGGAGTCGAAAGCCTCATTTTCCTCCTGAGGAGACACTGATGGGTTCAAACTGCGTACCTTGTGGTTGGCAACCAAACTCGTAACCACTATACCACCGGAGCTCCCGATTAAATGAAAAGTATAGCAAATGGTATATCTAGTATATACCTTCTTAACAAATATTTTATGTGACTATATGGCTTATTTTTATTTTTTAAATTACAAAATATTACAGCAATCACCTTTGGGGAACAAAACTAAAGTTTCCATCTATTGGCACTTTCATTTTGTCGTTCTACAGTCCTGTGCCCTGGTGGTATAGTGCTTACAGTGTTAAGCGGCTAACCACAAGGTCAGCAGTTTGAAACCGTCAATCACTCCTCAGGAAAAAGATGCAGGCTGCTACTCCATAAAGAAGGACAGTCTCAGACACCCACCAGGGCAGTTCCACCCTGCCCAGAAAGGTCACTCTTGTGAGTTGGCATTGACTTGTTGACAGTGAGTGAGTGGGTGCACTGTTTTACCATATGTATATATCACTTTTTATTGTAAAACAGCTATAATATGGGAATATCTACACATACAGTTATAGAACTTTAGAACTGTCTTATCACTGTAAATACTGAGTGCTCGCTTGATCGTCCGTAAAGTATAGGACCACCTCCCACAGCGTCACAGCTCTGGGTCAAGGGACGGGCCGCACTCTTGATCAGCACGTCGGTGCATCAGAAGCCAGCTTGTCTCTTCTCTGTTTTCTGCTTTGTTTGTTTGGATTTTTTGATCATCAAAACAGAGCATTGGGGAAACTCTGAGCAGACCTTAAGAGGCATTTTCTTACAGGGTGAAGGAAGACAGGTGGATGAACATCCAAGTGGGGGATATAGTAAAACTAGAAAACAATCACCCTGTCATGGTGAGTGCCCCTTTGGGCTCTGGCTTTTCCCCTGTTGGCGTGAGTGCAAGCCCTGCTCGCACCCCTCTGGGCGACCTTCATCTGCTTCACTGGGTCCCCGGAGGTTCGCAGCGCTGGCGGTAAGCCTGCCCTCATCCTCGTCATTGCTGCAGGTGAACTGGAAGGAGTTTGGGGAGGAAGGGTGTGATGGCAGTGACGGGCCCCAGAGAAAACATAAACCAAATGTTCGCAAAATTCTCAGAATGAACGTTAGCTCCTGAGATGACTGTGCCCGGCATCCTGTGACGTTAAATGCTCGCCTTTGCTCCCTGACCACAGGCAGATGTGCTGTTGCTCTCCAGCAGCGAGCCCTACAGCGTGACGTACATAGAAACTACAGAGCTGGATGGGTAAGTGTTCCCGCCTATCTTTCCAGTAAGACAATTTAGTCAGCTCAGGGGTGTTCTGAAGGAGTCCAGGTGGCAGTATGGGTTAGGCATTGGACGACTAATCACAAGATTGGCAGTTCAAACCCACCCACTGCTCCAAGGAAGCAAGATGAGGCTGCCTGCTCCCGTAAAGATGTACAGCATCAGAAACTGTCTACCGGGGCACTGAGTCAGAATGGTTTGGTTTGGGTTTAGGGAGGTCAGTCACTGAGAGAGAACATGACACGGGGAACAAATGCTGTTCTCAGATGGATGCAGTCAGGTCTGGAAATTCTCCAGATAACAGAAGATAGAAAGCCAGACCCTTGGCACCCACATGTCTGAGGCTAAGCACCTATAGGCAATAGTGAACGCAAGGTGCAGAATCTGAGCAAATGAACTTTAAATGACAAAGCCGGAAAAATGGAGACGCTCTGGTGTCTTCATTGTACTCAGCAATGCTGAGTGGCATCAAAGAAATTACCAAAAGCTAAAACCTCAGAATAGAGTTCCAAAATTCCGGGGGGGAAACTGAGTATGGAGATAACCATTGACTCAGGAACTGCCATGGCCCATAAAGGATTTAAGGAGAGGTTCATTCATGGGTAAGGCTAAGGTTTTAGGAGGAATCGGAGCCATCTTCCAAAAGCTTGTCCTGTGGAGTTTCATCTCAATTCGTGTCTTATAGCACCTGGTGCCCACAAGCTTTTGGAAATGTGGCATCTCTTTTTGCTTCTGCCTGTGCATCTGCTCAGTCATTAGAGTCCCTGCATGGTCTGACAGCTGTGCATTGTTCTGAGGAGGTGAGTGTAGGACCTCCACTCGTTCTTGAACAGAGCAGGTGCCGTCGCCAGGCTGCCTGGTGAGGCCTCCAGTTCTCTAGTGCATGTGTCCAGAACTCGCGGGCTAATTAAAGCAGGGGAATGTGTTGCAGGGAGCAAGAGGCAGCGAGAGTGAGCGGCTAATACTTGGCTTTCCTGAAGTCCCGCCTCAATGTTATCCATGAGAGAAGGGGACAAACGGCACCTCTCAGGACTCAAACTTACAGCCCAAACTCTGCTGGCGATCCCTATTTTGTAACCCCCCAAAGGGAATAGTAGTCACTGGACCAGTGAGGCTATTGCGGGCTCCCTGCCCTCTGGTGATGAAGGGTCCTTTACTGCAGCGAAACCAACTTGAAAGTGAAGCAGGCCATCTCGGTTACCAGTGAAATGGAGGATAACCTGGAGCTGCTCGCTGCTTTTGATGGTGAGTTAGGGAGAGGTTGGCGTTAAATACAGAGAATTCCACCTAATTTACTAAAAAGAAAGATACAAGGTGATGTTTATTGACGTGGAAGAAGAGTTACAACATATATGGAGCATACAGATTTTAAAAGAGTTTGCGTATTCTTTATAATACACACCTGTCTGGGACAATATGTAGGTTGAGAAGAAAATAAAAACTTGAAAGGATGTACTCCAGAAGATAAATATAATTTCCCTCTAAACAATGATGCCTTCTCTATATATTTAACATGGAACATGTTTCTGTGATGGACGCATTTTACTTTACTAATGAGGGAAAAGTCCAATTATTTCCATTGGTGGGGCCGGCGCACTCGGTCTGCCTTGTTAAGGAGTCTCGCACGGTCTCTGGCGCTTATTGTGAGCAGGTGTCATGTAGGTTTTCCTCTTTGGGGTGATCCATGTCCCCTGTAGCACTCGTCATGGCTGATGCCCAGAGCCTTTGTTCGTCTTTCTCTGGGGAGCTGGGGTGTGTGAACCATGACAGAAAGGATAGGACAAGGATAGGAAGGATTTTCTTTCCTCTTTTTATTAACCCTCCTCTGCCTGTTAGGAAGGAAAGGGCTCAGATTACAGAGCCAGGACGCCCACCCTTTAGCTTATTTCTATCTATTTGTTTATTTCCAGGAGAAGTAAGGTGTGCCCCTCCCAATAACAGGTTGGACAAATTCACAGGCATATTGACATATAAGGACAATCAGTACCTTCTGGACTATGACAGACTTCTGCTCCGAGGCTGCACCATCAGGAACACAGACTGGTGCTACGGCTTGGTGATTTATACCGGTGCGTTTCCCTGAAGCCACAGCCCGACTTCCAACCCAATGGATCCCATCCATGGCCAGAGCGTACGCACTTGGATGACCGGAAGTGGATAGGACCCTCAGATATACCTTAGAACACCATGGCTCTGGCGTTCCATGTATGTAGAGAGTTCAAAAGCTTATTTCTAGGAGGGGGGTGGGGATTTACCTTTTTCAAAACAGAGAAATGAGCCGCCAGCCTATCGATTCTTTCTTTGTGCTCCAAGACCACAGAATACTCCTGAATCTTTCAGCCATGTCTGGACAGAGGCGAGGTATAGAAATAAAATAAGTACACATAGAAGGAGCATGAATGTGTGAGGGTGCCTGCTCTTAGATTATTCCCATGGAGAGCGAACAGACACTCAAAATGGAGCAGAAGATAAAATAGAGTGTCAAGGGTTCCGGCTGAAGAAAAACCACTTGTGGTTCATGAGCTGTGGCCCCTCGGGAGAAGGCATTCTGCATAGGAATGTTCTTGGATTCAACTGAGGAACATGGAGGCTGACACCACTTCAGTCACTAAGCCTCCGCTCAGGCTCCCAGGGCTGCCCTCCACTCCCTTGAAATCTGGGTCCCAGACTCCTCCTGGCATGGACAGTAAGATGACTCCCGCCCCAGAGAAAAGCGTAAGAGTCCATGAAAGGCCTAGTAGAAGCTGTTTTTCATTGGTTCGTGGCGTACAGTGGCATCCTCTGCCCGGTGTTCAGACTCCAGTGATTTGATTTCGCCTTAGTTCCTTCGCCCACCATCACACAGCAGAGGCTCGCTTTCAGCGGGAGATTCTTCTCCCCTAAAGCAGTCGCAGGGAGGGTGCCAGCCGGCACAAATTTAGTTAAGGTTTACTTGGAGTCTCCGTTTATCACGTGATAGTGAGAAACCATTTGGCATGTTGGGAAGCTCAGAGCAGAGGCGATCTGATGACACCTGCAAACCCCCCTGAGAGAGGGTCCGTGTCTCTGAGCATCCACGGAAGATAAAGTCTCATGGAGTTTGCCAGGCTCAGAGCCACACAGCACTGTGACCCCCAAGTCCTTCAAGAAGTGCTTCACGGAAGAGAACGGCCCAGCCTAGGTCGTGCCTTCTTGGTGTCTGCCCACATATCCGAGCAGTGCCTGCGCCTCCCGTGTAAATATTGTGGGCATCTATCTCCTTGTTAGATCACAGGTAAGAATAACATTCGGATAGTAAAAGATGAGAGAAATTGCTGCTTCCAGTTCCTTCTAGGCCTCTTGTGTGTTCCCACGGCCAGATCTCTGGTCAGTAAGTGATCATGCATGGTGGGCACAACAAGCTGCTTGCTTCGACTCCGTGATCTCCCTGGCATGGGGAAACATGGCAGCCCCTGGCTCTCACTCTCTGCTCCCCAGCCTCCACCTCGGAAGAAACCACCCCGTTGCCTTCTCCCAATCAGGACATTTAAGCATCACGTGGTTGGTGAGGATCTCCTTACCAGGACACCCCTTCTTTATCTGAGTGCACCAGGCGGTGCTGAGAGAAGCTTGGGGCTCCTGTTCTGACTCGACTTACCTTCTTACGGGCTGCCAAGGGGAGTCAGCCTTGCGCTGAAAAGAAGCATCGGGGGCCCTCCTTGAAAAGAAGATTTCCGTTCTTTGAGTGATTGGTTCTGTGGACTTTGTCTAGGGCTTTCCACCTGGTGTTGGGCTAGGCGACTAGGTGATCATGCAGGGACATTTCAGCCCAGTTTTGAAGCTCTGAGTGCTCACAGTGATCCTAAGAACGTCTGTCTCGCTGTGTCACTCAGGGCCAGACACCAAACTGATGCAGAACAGTGGGAACTCCACCTTCAAGCGGACACACATCGACCATCTCATGAATGTCTTTGTGATCTGGGTAAGGTAAAGACTTTTTCTCGATTTCTTTAGAAATACACGCCATTCTCTCGGAGCAGCTGGTATTTCCCTCTTGAAATTCAGTCGTTTGAAATCCTCAAGCGTTTTCAGAACCATCTGAAGCAGAAAACAAGGAATCAACACAAAGGAGTTTCCAATTTACTTGTTTATTAAAGGAGTTGGTTTTGCTTTGGCTAGTGGTACCAGAATGGGTTGAGGATCCAGCTCTAAAACTTGAAGCACGTTTTTATTTACTCACAGCCTGTTTTAAACATGATCACCACAATAAAATCGTGCTTAGACTGATGAGAACATCTGAGGGAAATTCAATGATTCTCCGGTTGGATTTCCTTCGAGAAGCCGCAAGGAGATTGAGCGGGTGTTGTGGCCTTCCTAGTCTATAGTTCCTTCTTTAGAAAGAACACGGTCTGTTCTATAAGATTTCAGTTGGAAAAAACAGAGGGTTCTAGCTCAAAAGACTTAGAGCTAATATTTTCAAACCAAATATCTGACAAGGGGCTTGTATCTAGAACTCTGATAACTTAGTAGTTTTTTAAAAATTCAATTAAAAATGGGCAATGGCCTATCACCAACCCCCAATGTTTATGTGACTGCAATCAAGTCACTTCAAAGTTTAATCTGTACTTAATAATTCATGTATTGCGGCTCATAGCTGGGCTGTCCTCATGTCATTTTTTTTTCTCAACAGTGTTTTAAATTCTACACTGTTGGCTACTCTAGTGACACTATCAGTGTGTGGTGGTCAAGCAGTGGGCCGCTAACCGCAAAGTCAGCAGTTGAAAGCCAGCAGCCAGCTCCATGGGAGAAGGATGAAGCTTTCTACTCCTGTAAGACTTGCAGTCTCAGACTCACAGGAGGGGAGTTCTACCCTGTCCCATAGACGGCATCACCTTAACGGCAGTGGAAGCGATGCCCCAGGGGAATGATTGATGGTGTTCTCTAACGTAAAACTGACAATAATGACTCTAAGGTGAACCAGAGACATACAGAGAACATAGATATAGGAATGGATTGGGGCCTGGCACTTAAGTCTAGCCTCAATCTAAGAAAAACCACCGTATATACTCGAATATAAGCCGACCCGAGTATAAGCTGAGGTACCTAATTATTACCTGGGAAACCAGAAAAACTGATTGACTCGAGTATAAGCCTAGGGTGGAAAATGCAGAAGCTATTGGTGAGTTTCAATAATCAAAACAAATTAAAACAAAATTACTAAAATTTGAGACATCAGTGAGGTGATGTATTTAAATATTTATTTTAAATAAAAAACATAAATAAAAGGACAAGTCATTTAACATTAGTAAACCAGCACAGTAAGTGGAAAATAGGTTCAACAAAAACAATAATGATACCTTAAGAGTGCTATTTCCTGAGCAGAATCCGCAACCAAGCTAAAATGTAAAGAGTTAAAAATCCTTCAAAATTGGATTCCTCATCATCATCCGTATCCCAATGCAGAGCTTCAGCTGGTGTGAGGTCATCATAGACGCTGTCCTCACTGACATCGCCGTCATCACCATCACTGCTGTCATTTTCATACAAAGCACAGTCTTCACTGCCATCCATAGCATTACTAATACTACATTTCTGGAAGGCACGTTGCACCATGTCTTCTGGAATGTCTTCCCAAGCATCTCGAACCCACTTTGCTATTAACTCTGTAAGGCTTCATGAGATTTCCTCCTTTTGTTAGTCGGGCTTGACCAGATCACATCCATTCATGCCACATCCTTCACACGCCGTCTTGATTTCATTTATTTATTTATTTTTTTATAATACATCATTTTATTGGGCTAATGCAACATTTATCACAATCCAGACATACATCAATTGAGTAAAGCACCCTTATACATTCATTGCCCTCATCATTCTCAGAATTCGCCTTCTACTTGGGTTCCTGGAATCAGCTCATTTTCCTTTTTCCCTCTTGCTCCCTTCCCGCTCCACCCTCCCTCATGAACCCTTAATAATTTATAAGTTATTATTTTATCATAACTTACACTGCTCGATGTATCACCCCACCTACTTCCCTGTTGCCCATCCCCCAGAGGGGAGGTTACATGTAGATCCCCAAGATCGGTTCCCCCTTTCTACACCCCCTTCCCTCCTGGTGTCACCACTCTCACCGCTGGTCCTGAGGGGTTCATCCGTCTTAGATTCCCTGTGTTTCCAGATCCCTACTGCACCACTGTGCATCCTCTGGTCTAACCAGGTCCACAAGGTAGAATTGGGATTATGATAATTGGGGGGGAGGAAGCGTTCAAGAACTAGAGGAAGTTTTCGAGTTTCATTGTTGCTACCTGGAACCCTGAGTGACTCACCTCCTCCCCACTACCCCTCTGCAAGGGATGTCCGGCTGTCTACAGATGGGCATTGGGTCCCCATCATGCACTCCCCTCATTCACGGTGATGTGATTCCCCGCCACCCCCACCCCCCCGCCTTTGTTCTTTGTAACCTGGTCCCCTCAGCCCTTCATGATCGCACATGTTGGTGTGCTGCTTCCCTGTGGGCTTTGTTGCTTCTGGGCTAGATGGCCGCTTGTTTGCTTTTAAGCCTTTAAGTCCCCAGACGCTATATCTCTCAATAGCCGGGCACCATCAGCCTTCTTCACCACACTTACTTATGCACACATTCATCTTCAGTGTTTATGTGAGGAAGGTGATCACACAATGATGGTTTTTGTTCTTTTGTGTCTGCTACCTGGTCCGTTCAACACCTTGTATTCACTTAGGCTATGTGCTTCTTCTCTGTGGGCTTTGTTGCTTCTGAGCTAGATGGCCGCTTGTTTGCCTTCAAGCCTTTAAGACCCCAGATGCTATATCTTTTTGATAGCTGGGCACCATCAGCTTTCTTCACCATGTTTGCTTATACACACTTCTGTCTTCAGTGATCGTGTCAGGAAGATGGGTATCATGGGATGACCATTTAGCTGAGCAAGGTTGCATATGGTCTTTAAAAGGCTTATTCAAAGATACACATCATAGGACGGCTCTGATTGGTTAGATGTGAGTAAACAAACATTCAAAGCCCTGCAGTGTCAGTGGGGCTTTGAATGAATAGCGGAGAAACAGCAATCACCCATGAGATAACGGGAGCTCGTCCTGTTACTTCGGGGGGGCCCCAGCAAGATGTTACACCTCACGGGGGTACTACTGACCTGTATATAAGTCAAACCCCAGTTTTTCAGCACATGGATTATACACATGTATATATGGTAGTTCTCATGCTAGGGCCTGCTTGATGCTCACCCCCATGAAGAGATCACTGAAGATAGCATGCTATAGCAAGTGTGGTGAAGAAACTAGGGGGTGTCCAGCTGTCAGAAGGAAGAGCATCTGGGGTCTTAAAGGCTGGTCTTATATAAAGCAGCCATCAAAGTGAGGTGTCAACCAAGTCCACATAGAAAATGCATACCTGTGTGTTCCAAAGATTGTAAACAATATAGTCCAAATTGAACGGAGGGAATGGTATCAGAGCTTACATTGTGCACACCTGGTTTTCAGAAGGCCATGGCAGTGGAAGCCCTGAATCCGTGTGCAGAGCCCACATCTGGATGAAGCCCCCGGTGAACCCCATCTGATCATAGTTGTGGGATGTCAATAGACCTGCTACCAGACAGAGAGCATTGTGAAGCTTACCATGGCAGGCATAGTCAGGTAAAAAGCACAATGTATTTTCATTTTACCTCCCTTTTGACCCATTTTTAAGTTATTTTAGTTTAAAAAAAAGCTTAGGAGAAATACACGTGGATTAAGTCTCTGGTGAATCCCCCTGACCTTGGAGCAGGGAGGTGAATGGCCTTACTGCTGTGCAGAACGCACTGGAAAGTGGGTCACTGCAGATGCAGTTAGGTTAAAATTCCTGACCTTATCATCTGATCTCCCTTATGATCCCTTTTCAATTTGTTCTAGTTTTTAATACTTTCTGCCTTTCTTTTCTGTTTTACTTTACTACTGTTAGGTTGTTGGGTTTTCTTACTACTTTTTTGGTCTGTTTTACTTTACTACTGTTAGTTTTTAAAAAATATTTTTCTACATATGAAATCCACGATAGTTGAATCTATAGAGCCAGCAACTGGATTAGGGGTTCCCGGGGGCTATGGCAGGGGAAGTTGGGGAGAAATGAGGAACTAATAGTGATGAGTACAAGAATGAAGAAAATGGTCTAAAATAAATAAATAAAAATGGAAGAGAGGAAAATAAGGCCATGGACCTGACCAGACCTTTCTCCAAAGGAGATATCCAAATGGCTAATAAGCACACACACAGATGTTCAGCAGCATTTGTCCTCAGGAAAATTCAAATAAAAACCACACCAAGAGATCACTTTACACCCACTAAGCTGACTAGAATTAAAATATCACATAAGAACAAGTGTTGGTGAAGATGTATAGACATCAGGACCCAGGTACACTGCAGATGGGGTTGTAAAATGGTCTAGGACTTTTTGAAAACAGTCTAGCATTCATCGATTAAATACAGAGTTACCATGTGATTCAGCAATCCCACTCTGAGGAATACGAGGGAGTACCCCCATAAATACAGAAGGTTTTTTTTCAAAGCTGTATATTTAAATTTTCTTATAAAACAACCTTGACACCTTCAAAGTACTCTCCATTACATTTAATACCTTTGTCAAATCTGATTCCTATTCTAGGAAACATTTTTGTAAAGAAGCTGTTTGGGTGGCTGACAGCACCTCCCTTATTTTTTTTCTTCACCTCTTCTCCATCGTCACATTGCTGTCCTTTCATATCCCTCTTCATTCTCGGGAAACCAAAAGAAGTCGCACGGAGTGAGGTCAGGTACATGGGGCAAGAGAAGCATGCTGGGTTTTTTTGCCACAAACTGGCACACGGAGATGGCTGTGTGAGCAGGTGCGCTGTCGTGGTGGCGAAACCAGACCCCGTCTGCCACAGATCAGGCCTTTTTTGTCACAGACTGTCATGCGATATTTTCAGAACCGCTGCATAGAAAGTTTGATTACCAGTCTGACCTGGTGGAACCAACTCCAAATGCACTGCCCTCACATCACAAAAACAAATGAGCATTGTCCTGATCTTTAATTTCACTTGACGAGCTTTATTTGGATGAGATGACGATGGCATCTTGATTGATGCTTGCTTTCAGGGTCGTAAGAATAGTACCATGTCTCATCACCACTAAAGACCGCGAGGGAAAAGGTCTGAGTGGCTGGGGAGGTGTTCTATCAAAGCATGGCATGTTTCCACCCCCATGCTTTTTCCTGGTCGGCCAGAGCCTGAGGCATCAATTTCACAGCGACCCTTCTCATCCCCAAATCTTCTGTTAACATTCGCTGAACTGAGTGCCCACACAGTCCAGATAACTCCCCATCTCCTCGGTGCTCCATGGTTTGTCTTTGAGCACAGGTGCACGAATTTTGTTGATATTTTCATCTGTTAAGGAAGTTACGGATGTCCAGAATGAGATTTGTCTTCAATAAACACTTAAGCTTTTTGGAAACAAGGAAACCACTTGTACACTAAGTTTTTCCCATAGCATTGTCCTTGTAAGCTGTGTTCAATAACGTAACAGTTTCTGCGGCAGTTTTCCCAAGCAGGAAACAAAATTACACATAGGTACAAATGGGCTTGATACAATTGCTGTATGGGTTGTTATAAGAGCTGTAAGAACCCCCAATAAAATGATATATTGTCAAAATAGAATAATAAAGTGTTGTAGAACAAGGATGTCATTTGAGCACTAAGGTATGCCTGATTCAAAAAGTTGGATAGTGAATAAGGAAGGCAACGGAAAACTTGATGCATTTTAATTATGCTGTGGCAAAGAATGCTGAAAGTACCATGGACGGTCAGAAGAGCAACAACAAAAATCGCTCTTGAATAAGGACTGTCAAAATTCTCCTTAAAAGTGAGGACGGGCGAGACTCCGTCTCATCTACTTTGGACACGTCATCAGGAAAGACCAGTTCCTGGAGAAGGACACCATTCTGGGTCAAACAGAGGGGCAGCGAAAAAGAGGAAGGCCCTCTACAAGGTGGATTGACCTGGTGGCCGCAACAGTGGGCTCAAGCAGAGCAACAATTGTGAGGATGGCTCGGGGCTGGCAGGGCTGCGTTCTGTCGTACAGAGAGTCTCCATGAGTCAGACAGAACCCACCTAACAGTAATAACAACTAAAAGAGAAGAAGTAAAAAAGCAATCTAAGAACAACAGCAACAAAAGTTATTGGGGGGGAAAAAGCGGGATTACTGAAACTAGACAACCAATGCTGCTGTTGACACCACTGAGTTCCTTCCAACTTGAAAACTCCAATAGGACAAAGACATAGACAATATGAAAGAAATACTTATTGTCTTAATGGGGGACCAAATCAAGACACCCCAAATGCACTTACCAGGAATATGAATGGGGGGATAAAATGGAAGGACAACAGTGGCAAAAGAAATAGTAGAAATATATTTCTTAGAATGGAAAGAGGATATGAATTCCGGATTTTTATTGTCCAATTACAGGGAGGGATGAACAACAAAAAAGTGGATGAAGGGAAGCAGTGGTTGGTATAAGACATGAAAATTTTTTTCATAAATTATCAAGGAAGAGGGAGAAATGAGCTGATATCAAGGGCTCAAGTATAAAGAAACATTTTGAAAATGATGATGGCAACATATGTACAAATATGCTTAACACGATGGATGTATGGATTGTGATAAGAGCTGTCAGAGCCCCCAATAAATGATTTAAAGAAATACCCAGTTACATAATATGAAATTTTAGAGCTTCACGGATCTATAGAAGACCTTCAAATGTTTCATAGAGATACAAGATAGCAACGACAACAACCACAAAAATCCGATTGACATCAGATTTCTCACAAACACCCCTGGATCCTAAGAAATAGTGGGTTAACACCTCTCAGATTCCTAGTAAAAAGTACAATAAATCTAAATCCAGACAAACTACGAATCAAGTGAGAAAGCAGTTGTTCTTGCCTTTAACTGCTGATAATGTTTAATCTTTAACATGCTGATAATGTTTGGCCCCAAATCTGTGCATGATTTGCTTCTTTTCATCATTCAACTCTACCTTTTCAGAGAAGCCTTTTCTACCCATCTAAAGTAGCCACCCACCAAGGCCTCTTCCGTCCATTAGCCTGTTTTATTTTCCTTTTGGGCACCTTTCACTAGTTAAATTGTATGTAGTCGTTTCCTAAATTGTTTGTTGTCCATCTCTAGCTGCAGGATCGTAAACTCTTTGAAGATAGTCTATTGCCTTTTCTCAGCGCTGTAGTCCCTTCTATAAAACTATGCCTGACAAAAATAACAAACAAAAAAACTATGCCTGATATCTACTGGAAGCTCCGTTATTCTTTGTTGAATGAGTAAATAAATGAATAAGTATCTTATCTACCAAAGTATGAGTCTCTACGGTAGAAATCATGTCATAATCATCTCTAGTCCCCTGAGAGTGCCTTGCACAAAGTAGTGCTCAGGATCTAGCTATTGAATGAAGTGTTCTTGAATTAGGTAGGTTACCAGCTCAGCAGTTTTATGCGTGTGATGTTTATGCCAGGACATTATCAGTTTAGTCAGATGCAATAAACACCCATTACTCTTTAAGTAAGCCAAAGCCGAAATCTTTTCTGATTTAAACACTTCATTCTCTCCCACTGCCCTATGAAATGTTTTGTAGGGAAAAATCTGCCGGATACAGCAAACATTCAGACTGTGGTTTCTGTTGAACCCATAGAAGAACTGTGAATCTGAGCATTTTCTTTCCCCTGCTTACAGTGGCTGGCCTTCTGAACTGTAGTCTATTATGTAAGAGTGTATTTGAGGGGCAAACAAGCAGAATGCTTAATATTGGAATGATGTGAGAAATCCAGGATTTACTTGTGAGCAGCATCACTGTGCTGCACTGAGATGTGAACAGCTGATGGATCAAGCAGTACTTGGCTTTTGCAGCTCCCAGCAAGGCCTGGGAGCGCCATTGTGAGGCCTTTTCAGTCCTTTAGAACCACTGTGACCAAAAGGGAGACTGTTTGTTTGTCTTGAGTCAATGGACTCTCGCTCTGGTAATAAGGAGTGCTGGTGGTGTACTGGTTACTTGTTGGGCTTCTTAACCACAAGGTCAGCAAATTGAAACCACCAGCCACTCTGTGGGGGAAAGACAAGACTTTTCTTCTAGAAAGAGTTACAGACTTGGGAGCCCACAGAGGCCATTCTACCCAGTCCTACAGAATGAGGCCTCATCGACTCAGTGGCTGTGAGCGATAGCATTTATAATAACTGGAGAGGGTGATCCGAGATGATGGGCTATGAATGGCAGTCCTGAAACCAAGAGCTGCAAATGAAAGGATTAAGAAGAAGTAAGTAAAGCTTTGATTAGAGGAAGAGACTGAGTGGAAACAGTGAACAAGATGTTTATGGACCAGTGAACTGCCCACTAAGCCGATTTGAATGATTGCAAACAGAGTTCTGATCAGGGCAAGAAGCAGACAACCAGATCTGCTCACTCAGGACTACACTGGCACCCACACTGGTGATCAGGGCCCAGAGAGGTGTACCTCCCCTCCTGCCCCACACAATCTCCCTGTGACATATCTCTCTCACACACACACACACACACACACACTCACACACACACTCACACACACTCACACACACTCACACACACATTCACACTCACACACACACACTCACACACTCACTCTCACACACACTCACACACACTCACACACACACACACACACTCACACACACACTTTCCTCTTTCATTTTGTTCTTCCCCCTCTCCCACACTTTCCCTTTTCTTTCCCCTTTCCCATTTTCCCTCCAACCCTCCCTTTGTTCTGAGCCAATGGAGCAGGTGTCCCACCCCTCCCGCTCCCCCTTCAGCAGCGCCACATTCCCAGTGCAGCCGTGTTTGTGATGCAAGCTTGCACTGGTGCTGTATCACACCCCACGGACTTTTTGTTTCTTCATTATTCTCCTCTCGGCACACCTCCTTTGGTGGGTTTCTTTATTTCTTGTTTTCTTCCTCTTTATACTCTCCCTTTTTCCTCCTTTCCCCAGCAGTTGGAAGTTAGTGACCTTACCCAGATATACCTGCCACACCTGTTGCTCACCCGCTAGGTGAGTGCGTCCACCTACTCCAGCCCCACTGGATCAGTGACAAATGGCAGCCGACACCTGCTTAGGCTGTCCTCGGTGTCTGTACAGCACGAGCAACCAAGGACCAGTGCCCACATTTCCACCCAGAGACAGGCGACCAGCACCTAGTGTAGCATGCTTGCTTCATTGCTAGATGCTCTCAACAGAATTGCCTCCTGTCCCATGAGGCTGATTTACAATGTTGTTCAGTGCAATGATGATGATGCCCAGAGACATATATAAACCACAGATAGACAAATGGACCGGAGGCTCACAGTTCATTCTCTCCCCAATATTAGAACAATTAGTTCTTATGACATGACCCTGCTCACCCTCATAAATCACTGAAGATACGGTGACACAGCAAACTATGATGACAAGAGCAGACAGTACCTGGCTATCAGAAAGAATAGCATATGGAGTCCTAAAAAAAAGCACCCACATAAGTGAGATGGGGGTGGTCTCAGAGCTTAAATGCCGTACACTGGTCTGCAGAAGGTTAGGGGTGACGGGAAGCCCCAACTCCATTTGCAGGGTCCACATCTGGATGAAGCCTCCTGGCCATGGTCCAGGGGTGTGACTCACCTTGCTACCAGACAGCATTGCAAAGGTGATCATGGCAGATGCGGCTCCGTTAAAATGTAACAGCGTAGCTCCCTTTTGATCCATTTTAAAGTTGTTTCCATTTTTAATACTGCCTGCTTTCTTTTTAATTTTTTTTGTTTTACTTTGTCATTGTTTTTGTTTGTATGCTTGTTCTTGTTTTGTATGTTTTGGGGTTTTTTTTGGTATATCAAATACAGGATAGGTAAATCTGTATAGAGACAGTAACTGGATTAATAATTACCTGAGGACCTGGCAGGGGGGGTTGGGGGTAGATGGGGAGCTAACAAGTACGAGAAAGAAGCAATTGATTGTGGTGATGATTGCTTAACTCTCACTCATATGATGGAGCTGTTGAATTGTAGGATATGTGAATTACATACCAATAAACTACTTAAAAAGAAAAAAAAGTTCAGCAAACTCCAAGTAGGATAGACCTTAAAAGAAAATTAACCAGACATATCATAATCAAAATTTCCAAAACTAAAGTCAACAAAAGAATCCTGAAAGCAGCTCAGGAAAAAATGAAAAGTTATTTACAAATGAGAATTAATAAATCTAAGCTCAGATTTCTCCACAGAAAACATGCAGGCTTGGAAGAAGCACACCAGCCTGTGTGATCATGAGCTGCCGAAGGGATCCATTATCAGGCATCAAAGAACAAAATATGATATCATTGTGTGCTCACCTTCCCTATGCAATCACTGAAGACAAATGGGTGCATAAGCAAATGTGGTGAAGAAAGCTGATGGTGCCTGGCTATCAAAAGATACAGCATCTGGGGTCTTAAAGACTTTAAGGTAAATAAGCAGCCATCTAACTCAGAAGCAACAAAGCCCGCGTGGAAAAAGCACACCAGCCTGT
Source organism: Tenrec ecaudatus (assembly GCF_050624435.1). Lineage (NCBI taxonomy): Eukaryota > Metazoa > Chordata > Mammalia > Afrosoricida > Tenrecidae > Tenrec > Tenrec ecaudatus. Next base: position 32,775,617 of record NC_134539.1, read on the forward strand.
GTGATCATTAGGTGTCGAAGGGATCAGGTATCAGGCATCAAAGAACAAAAAAATCAAATCATTGTGAATGAAGAGGAATGCAGAGTGGGGACCCAAAGCCCATCTGTAGGCAACTAGACATCCCCTTATACAGAAGGGTCTCGAGGAGGAGACAAGCCAGTCACGATGCGATGTAGCAATTATGAAACATACAACTTTCCTCTAGTTCCTAAATGCTTCCTTCCCACCCACTATCATGATCCTAATTCTACCATACAAATTTGGCTAGACCAGAGGATGTAAACTGGTACAGATGGGAGCTGGAAACACAGGGAATCCAGGGCGGATGATCCTTTCAAGAACAGCGGTGAGAGTGGAGATACCAGGAGGATCAAGGGAGGGTGGGGTAGAGAGGGGGAACTGATTGCAAGGATCTACATATAACCTTCTCCCTGGGGGATGGACAATAGGAAAGGAGGTGAAGGGAGACATCAGACAGTGTACAATATGACAAAATAATAATAATAATTTATAAATTATCAAGGGTTCTTGAGGGAGGGGGAAAATGAGCTGATACCAAGGGCTCAAGTAGAAAGCAAATGTTTTGAGAATGATAATGGCAACAAATGTAAAAATGTGCTTGACACAATGGATGGATGTATGGATTGTGCTAAGAGTTGTATGAGCTCCCAATAAAATGATTTTTAAAAAAAAGAAAGAAAGAAAACATGCAGGCAAGAAGGCAATGGGAAGAGATGTATAAAACCCTAACAGGAAAAAAACACACCAATAAAGATATACTCAGCAAAATTGTCCCTCAAACAATAATGTTAAACATAAATTTACTGTAAAAGCCAATAATTTCAGTCCTAGACTATCTAAAGCACATGTCCACACAAATATTCATACCATTATATTGAAATAGCCAAAGACTAGAAACAATTAAAATATCCTACAAAAAGTAAATAAATTATGATATATCTACAGAAGAGAACTTTGCTCAGCAATAAAAAGGAATGAAGTATGGATAGATGTAAAACATCAATGAATCCCCAAATAATTATGTAGTGTAAAAAAACAAGCCAAACAGACAAACAAAAGGCACATATACCCTATGATCTCATTTAAATAAAGTTTTAGGAGATGCAGTCTAATCTAGAGTGACAGTAAACAGTTTCATGTTTGACTGGGAATCAAGAGATGGGAACTATGGAGGAGGATTTACAAAGGAGCACTTGGAAACTTTGGGGGTTAATGGGTGTGCTCTTGATTGTGGTAATATTTTAATGGATAAACACTTAATTTGGAGCCCTTTGGGGGCAGTGGATATGAGTTGGACTTAGATTTGCATGATTGGCAGTTCAGAACTACCAGCAGCTCCTTGGGAGAAAGACTGGCTTTCTACTCCTATAAATATCTCAGAAGCCCACAGGGGTCACTCTGAGTCAGCATTGACCTGATTGATGGCAGTACCTTGAGTGAGTGGATACTTAATAGACTACCGTATATACTTGAGTATAAGCCAATCCGTATATCAGCCAAGGCACCTAATTTTGCCACAAAAACTGCATTAAAAATGTGCTGAAAAACTCGGGCTTAAACACGAGTGTATACGTTATATACTTTAAACATAGATATCGTTCACTGTAATTTGATTATACTTTAATAAAGTTGTTGGGGTTTTTTGGTAAACAAATGAAGAGAGCACAAAATCAGTGAGGTGTTTAGAAGTAACAGTACATGGTTTCCCACGGTGACTTGATGGCCACATGGGAGTGAGTTCTGAAGTGCTGAAAATGTTTCCCCATTTGGGCACTAGTTCTGTTGGTGTGATTACGTTGGGGAAAATCCATCATCTTCCATATTTGTGATTTTATTTATGTGTGCTATACCTCACCTAAGTTAAAAAATTACCCTGGAAGGTATCAGATTAGTCTAGAGCGGCGTATAGTATAGTTGCATTAATCAAAGTAAGATAACTGGTAATCAAGGTAAGAGAAACTCAGTTTCAATGACTACACAGAACGACATTCCTTGCTCTTAGGACAATCCAATGGAGGCTGTTCAGGAGACAGGTGCTTAACTGGTACTTAGTATTTTCTACTTATCATTATCTCCCTCTCGTATCCCAGAGACGGGTCCAGCTGGGCTGTCACTGCCATCCCACCGCACTGCTGCCTAGAGCCTGTCGTGAACTGTAGGCCTTCCTTGGCCTCCAAGAAACGGGAAAAGCTTTGGTGAGAAATAAGGCTTGAATGAATTGTTAATGTCATTCTTTTTTCTTTTAATAGATTTTCCTGTTTTTAGGCAGCATGTGTTTATTCCTAGCAATTGGACATGGCATATGGGAACACATGAAAGGCTTCTACTTCCAGACTTATATGCCATGGGAAAAATATGTCTCTTCGTCATTGCTCTCAGCCACCCTGGTGTTCTGGTCCTATTTCATTATTCTCAACACTGTCGTGCCCATTTCCCTCTATGTCAGGTAGGTTCCTGTTATCACTTTGGGTTATGGGCGGAGGAGCTGACTTCATACTTCCTATATTTTCCCAACTCGATTGTAAACTTTTAAAAAGCTTACACTACCCATGTGTTCCTTAACCCATTACCTTCCCCAGTACCTGCACATAGAGACCACTCCTGAGAAATAGAGAGACCACGTGCTTTTCTTGTCTAGACTGCTGTGCCAAGTGTCTTGTTGGTAAATGCCACCCAGTTCCACCTCAGATCCCTTGTGCATGGCAGAACAAAACACCGCCCGGGCCTACACAGTCTTTGCCTTAGTGGAGCCTGTTGTCTCAGCCGCTGTCATCCACCTCATGGAGGGTCATCCTGGTTTCTCCTGGCCCCGTACTATACCAACCATGCTATCCTGTGGGGGCATGTCCAAAGTCCGTAAGATGAAGTCTGACCACCCTTACTTCTTTTTGCTTTCATCCTTACTTCTAAAAGAGCATCCTGGCTCTACATCTTCAAAGTCAGATTTGTTTCTGCTTCTGGCAGGCAGCGGCAGATTTAATATTCTTCACCAATACTGTAATTCAAAAGCATTCATCGATATTCTTTGTTCAGCTTTCACATACAACTGAAGGGATTGAAAATACCCGGGCTTGGATCAAGCACATCCTAGTCCTCAAATTGAAATCCTTCTTTTTTTTGTTTTTAAACACTCTGGGAAGTCTTTGCATCAGATTTGCCCAGTGTAGTTTTATTTTTTTCTGATGCTTCCACGAATGTTGATTGTAGCTCTAAGAAAGACCAAATCCTTTACTACTTCAATCTTTTCTCCATTGACTACGATATAGCCTATTGGTCCAGTTGTGTGGATTTTTGTTTTCTTTACATGGAATTGTACTCAATACTGAGGACAGTAGACTTTGACCTTGCAGTTTGCTAATAAACCTTCTTCTAGCCCCGATGCTGCTTTCTTCTTCATTTAGTGACCTCTCGGATTAATCGCTCCGCATTCAGGTTGAATAAGTATGGTCAAAGGATACCCTGACCCAAACCTCTCCCCTTGTTCTGTTTGAACAACTGCTTTTTGGTCTGTGAACTTTTCCATGAGCAAAATTAAAGGTCTAGCTTCTGCATGAGCAGAATTAGCTGGTCCCGAATTACCATTCATCAAAGTGTTATCCATAGTTTGCTTCGACCCACAAAATTGAATACTTTGCATATTGGAGAAAATGCAGGTGAACATGTTTCTGATATTACTGGCTTTCCACCAAGGTCCGTCAGCATCAAGGATGATACCTTTGTTCCACATGCTCTTTTAAGTCCAACTTGAGTTTCTGGTCGTTCCATGTCAAAGTACTGCTGCAACAGTTAAATTAACTTCAGCACAATGTTACTTACGTAGGATATGAATTATATTGTTCAATACTGTTGGATTAGAGTTCTTTTGAATGGGCATAAATACCAATCTCTTTAACTTGATTAACCAAGTGTCTTGTCTTCCAAATTTTTTACATAAACTAGTGAGTATAACCAGTACTTCAGCTCGTTGAAACATTCCCATTGGTATTCCATCAGTTCCTGGAGTTTGGGGGAGTTTTTCTTCTTCTTCTTGAAACCATTTTATTTGGAGTTAATATAGATATATCATTACACAGTGTTGTACAATCGCTGCCACAATCAGTCTCAAAGCAGTCTTTTCCTTCCTGGACTCCTTGACATCAGCTCCCTTTGACCCCCACCTCTCCCACGCCCTCACCCCGACCCCTGGAGCCTTTTTTAAAAGAATCAGTTTATTTGTGGCTCATACAGCCCTTATAGCAGTCCATACATCCATTCATTGGTCAAGCACATTTGTACATTTGTTGCCGTCATTTTCAAAACATTTTCTTTTTATTTGAGCTCTTGGTATCAGCTTCTCATTTTTCCCCTCCCTCCCACATGAACCCTTAAAATTTTATAAATTATTGTTTTTTTCATGTCTTGTAAGATTTAAAAGTCTCAAAATCTCAACGGGGCAATTCTACTCTGTCCTATAAATTTGCTGTCATAATCAACTCAGTGGCAGTTAGTTAAATTGAATTGATCTTTCTTTGTCTCCATCTTTCCTGTTCCAATTATCAGTAGTTACCAATGCATCTTGATTGTTTGTATGTTTGATCAATTTCAGGCTGCAGAAGTTGCTAAAACATCTTCAATTTCCCTATCTCTGACATTTGATCTTCTTCTCGGGTAAATGGATATTACCCTATCACTGACAGCTTTATTCTTCCGGATACACCTTAAAGTGTTCTTTCTGACACCTAATGTGACATTGTTTCTCCCCAGTTTGTCATTCTCAGCATAGTTAGCTGTGACTGTCAGACTCAGGATGGCCTATCCCAGTCCATTTCAACTCCTCAATGCCTAGAACAGTTATCGCTATATATTCCATTTAATTTATGATGACTTCCAATTTCCCCAGATTCAGACTTTGTATATCCCATGTTCCAGTTATTAGTGGATGTTTGCAGCTGTTTGTGCTCATTTTAAGTTTTTGCATCTCGAATCAGGCCACATCAACAAATGAAAGTCCCAAAGGCTGTAGCCCATCCATTTCACGAAGGAGAGAGCTCTTCCCTGGTCGTGTTTTGAGGGCCTTCCTCCTGTGGGGCTCATCTTCCAGCACTGTATCAAACAGCATTCTGCTGCTGTTCACAGAGTTTTGGGGGGACAATGTTTTTAGAAATAGATCACCAGAGCCTCCCTAATCTATCTTAGACTAGAAGCGTTTCTGAAACCTGTCCACCCTGGGTGACCATGCTGCTACTTGAAATACCAGTCGTGTAGCTTTTAGCAACATACAAGCCACTACGATATGGCGAACTGATAGATGAATGGTGGAAACAGAAAAGTGGTGGGCAGGTGTGTTGTTCCGGGGAGACTAGAGAAACAAATTCATAAAGACACTCATGTGTATAGAAAAGAGCTTTATATATAAGAGCAAATAATTATTTAGAATATTGGAAAAACATCCTAGCCCAGTCTAGATCAAGTCCATAAGTCCAATATTAGCCTGTATGTCTGATACAAATCTATAAAGTCCTCTTCAGACTCATGTAACACATGCAATGATGCCAAATGCAGGCCAATCACAGATCACAGGCCAATTGGTGCAAAGTCTTGTGGATCCAGTGGCCTTCTAAACATCTCAGCACTGGCAGGGGTCTCCACGTGGCTCCTCCAGCTCCAAAACTCTGACTGCCTCAGAGTAGCTTCAAGTGACTTCTCAGAAATGTCTCAAGGAAGTGAGCAGAGAGAGAGAGAGAGAGAGAGAGAGAGAGAGAGTCTCCCACCTCCAAGGAGGAAATACAGGAGTTCCCAGAATCCTCAGGTAAAGGCCATGCTCACACAGAGACCTCATTGGCTATATCCTGATTGACAGAGTAGACTCCACCCCTTCACTCTTAATCCTCTCCAGTCCCAAATTGACACCAGATGATGTAATTGCCACAACAGGTGGGTAGGATCCCAATAAGGCAGATGCTCTAACTTTCAGATGCGGGCCCTGTCCTCCCCTGGAACTTGTAAGAAGGAAACCAGAATAATATATTTACTTGTCTTATTCTAATCCAGGCTCTTCTCTTCTTGCTTTCTCCTTAGTGTTGAGATAATACGATTGGGCAACAGTTGCTATATCAACTGGGATCAGAAGATGTATTATGCACCAAGGAATACACGAGCACAGGCTCGCACCAGCACCCTGAATGAAGAGCTTGGCCAAGTCAAATACGTGTTCTCTGACAAAACAGGGACCCTGACTCAGAACATCATGATTTTTAAAAAGTGTTCTGTTTATGGCAAGTTCTATGGTATGCATATCCTCCTGCTTCCCCTGGGTCCTGGGAGATTCAAATCTGTAGATTGTTCTCAAGAAGGATCTAGTTCTAAATCGGTGTTGTTATTGTTAGATGCTATCGAGTCACTCTTGACTCAGAGGAACCCGTGAGCAGAGTAGGGTGACCACGTTGGGTTTTTCAGACTGTAATCAAGGGAGCAGATCACTCGGGAGCTTCGGCGTGGTTTTGAACTGCCAATCTTGCAAAGAGAACAGCTGAGAGTTTCACCTTTGTGCTCGAGGGTTCCTTTCTAAATCTGCAAGCTTCTGAAATTCACATGTACCTCTATTCTTGCAGCCCCCCCCCCCATTCACTAAGTACACACAGCAAATTCAATTCTAATCAAAGAGCATTTATTCTGTGAGTTATAGATGCAATTCATTGTGTTGGGCAGAGGGAACCCCCAAGATATATAAGACTTAGTCTCTATTCCTAATGCCTTGAAGAAAAATTATATTAGATCAAATAAGCAGCTGTTTTATGGCTGAAGCTGAAATGTGATGTCTCCCAGGTCCGATCCCTCACTTACGTTACACCTCAAGTCTATGTTCCTTTGTGTGGTGTGTTAAGTCCCATATGTGCCATCATTCATGCCTGGTGTCTCCAAAGAGGAAAAGATCACATCTACAAAGCTAGAACTCCCAAGGGTTCCTTTGGATGATGAACAATCTTGGAACTAAAGAGACGTGGCGGTGTGTTCATAAATACATGAATTGTATTGTACTTAGGTGAATTCCCCCTTCATTCATATCTTCATTCTCTGACTCACTGTGCAGACCTAACCACGTGCTAGGCACGGTTGAAAAGGGTCCTGCGTGTCTCCCACCTCACGCACTCGGTACGCCCACTGGCTGGACATGAGCAGCATTCGGTGCAGTCTTCACATGCTCTCTGGGTGCCTTTTCTGATGGAAGGCTTGTTGTGGTGTGACGTCTCTCAGGGGTCCATGGCTGACCAGTCCCCAGCTCTGCCTCACTCTTCCTTGAGCGGGAAATAGGCGCAGCCGGGGATGATGGCTTCCTACTATGGCCTGAGGAAATTCAGGACAACTTGACAGCAGATGTGGGATCAGAAGAAAGAAGATTTTAAAAGCCTTCCTTTGCACCCCTTGCCAAGTCTCTACTCTGTTTACTCGTCCACAGGCGCTGTCACTGACAAGAATGGATGGAAAGTGGAAGCCTCTGAGGTGAGTGGTAACATGCGAAGTGCATGTGAGAGCCCGTGTGGTGTGATACACAGCTGCCTCTTCAACACACATTGGGTTGCCCTGTTCCGCCAAGCCTGGCTCAGAATTGCCCTCTAGAACAAAGAACAGCTGCTCCTGGGGGTTGAGGTTGTTAGTCTCTGTGGGAGCAGAGACCCTCTGCTTTCTCCCATGGAGTAGCTGGTGGTTTCGAATGGCCAGTTTCTCTGGGAGCAGCCCGGTGCTTAACCCGCTACCCCACCAGGACTTATTTCAATCTCCCTTAGTATCTAGAGTAATAAAGCTCTTGTTATTCATTGCCAACTCATGGTCACCTTCTCTACCAGCGGTTCTCAACCTGTGGGTCTTGGCCCCTTTGGGGGTCGAACGATCCTTTCACAGGGGTCGCTTAAGACCATCAGAAAACACATATTTCCAATGGTCTTAGGAACTGAGACATGCCTCCTCTGTCTGTCTCCAGGCGGGTCGCCCACATGGCAGACATGCCTTCCTTCATATGCGTACCCAGCTTGAAGACTGTTACCCATGCTACACCATGCTCCAAGACAAAACTTCATATATTTGTCATTAGAAATAAATATTTCACAATATATAATGACATCTTGTGTTTGTGATTCATCACTATGCTTTAATGATGTTTAATTTGTAACAATGAAAATGCATCCTGTATATCAGATATTTACATGCCGATACATAACAGTAGCAAAATTACAGTCATGAAGTAGCAATGAAAATAATTTTGTGGTTGGGGTTCACCACCACATGAGGAACTGTATGGAAGGGTCATGGCATGAGGAATGTTGAGAACCACTGTTCCATACGATAGCATGCAATGCTGCCTAGTTACTGGGCCATGTTCATGATTACTGGTATGTTTGCGTCCATTGGGCCCCATAACTTTAGAACACATTATAGAAGGGGGGCTTCAAGAATTCATGGAAAAATGGAATTTAAACATAATGGAATTTTCCCACAAACTTTTTGAAAACCCTGGTATTAATAACCTATGTTTATTGGGGGGCTCTGGGTTATTTTATGAAATGAAAATAGTTCACTTTTAGCTCTTTTCTTTTAAAATAAATCCATGCTGAATGTAGAACTGAGTTTCCTATTCTCACAGACTCCAGACTTTCTGGAGCCACAGAGGCTGCATGGACCCCCGAGCCATTGCCCTGAGATCATCTTCAAACCTTAAACCAAATATATCTCCAAAGACATTCTCAACACCAAACAACAGTCCAGCCGAACTAGGAAAGCATGTCTGCCTTGAGCTGCGTGCTCTTTGACTATCTATCTACAGGGATCACACGGACAGCAGCGAGGGGGCTTAGAGAGGCCGCTTAGGGAGCAGTGGAGTTGAGCTAATGGGGAGGAAGAACTTAGAAAAGGAGAGTGAGAACCAGCATCTAACTTTAAGACTGTGATCAGTGACTCTGAGTCGTAGAAACTATTGAGTTGGTTAATGCTCTGATGTGCATCATCTCAACCACAGAAATGAAACACATCACAAAGCCTCGTGCTGTCACTGCTGGACGCGATTACGTCCGTTCCCAGTCCTAGCGAGCCCTTTGCAAGGGCAGGAAAACACTGCCTGGTACTGTGCACCGTCCTCACAATTGTGGACGTGGGAGTCCATTGTTGCAGCCACTGTGCCCATCCGCTCGTCGAAGGCCTTCTTCTTCCATGCTCCTCCTCCACTTTGCCAAGCATGATGCTCTTCTCCAGGCACCGGCCTCTCCTGATAAGGTTCCTGGGTACATGAGATGAAGTCTCGCCATCCTTGCTGCCAAGGAACATGTGGCTACACTTCTTCCGAGAAGTGTTTGCCACTTTCATTATTCTTCACCAGCCTTAATTCAAATAGATTCTTCTTCTATCTTCCTTACTCGGTGTCCAAGTTTCGCATGCACATGAGACGATTGAAAATACCATAGCTTGGCTCAGGCACACTTTGATCTTCAAAGGAACATCCTTGCTTTTCGACGCCTTAAAGAGGTCTTGGGCAGCAGATATCCCCAATGCGATGCTCCCTTTGATCTCTTTTGAATTCTAATTACAATAATTATCGCTGTATCTTGATTGCATGTTTGATCAATTTCAGACTGAAGACATGGGTAGAATGCATCTACTTCATCATTGGCTTTAGTGGTTGGTGTGTAAATTTGAATAATTGTATTAACTGGATTTCCTTGCATGCATATAGATATTATCCCATCACAGAAAAGATATTATACCATCACAGACAATACTGGACTTAAAGAAAGATCTTGAAATGTTCTTTTTTTTTTTCAAGAAAGAAAAATTTGTAGTTAGTTCAAGGCTCGTTTGTTGGCCTTTATGAGTGTTTTCTAGTCCAGTCTGTTGGGGCACCACGCCCTGGCCCCAAAGTCCACTTTCAGCATTCCCTGGGGACCTCGCCACTCCATTCCCTTGCTGTTCTGCTGCACTCCCCCAGTGCTTTGCCTCAGTGTGGTGGGATCAGGTCAGGTGCAATTCCCACACTGTGTCTCCGGTGCTGTCCCCTGTAGCGCCCTTAGTCACTGAGGGGCATCATGTCTCATAGTGGGGTCAGCCATGTTGTCCTCTCTGTGGACTGGCTGCTCTAATCAGGAACATCATTCTAATGATCTGGTGGGCCAGGCTGTGCTCCACTCTCTCCTCCTCCCCCTTCCTCTGCTCCCGTGTGCTCTGATCAGACATGTCCCTCTCCCGGAGCTGCAGAATCAATGTTGTCCTTTGAAACAAATTCTTCTTGGGGGAGGGGCAAGAAGAATTTTAATTTTTGGTACTAGAGCCAGCCTCCCAGACCTCTTCGCTGGTTCCCGACTCCACGCCGGAGAAATGTTCTTTTTTGACAGTGAATGAGACAACATTCCTCTTAAATTTGTCATTCCCAACATGGTAAACCATATGATTGTCTGATTCAATATGGCCACTAAAAACCCATTTCAGCTTCACTAATGCCTAGGGTTATTGATCTTTATTTTATTTTTGGGGGGGGAAATTTTAAAAATCATTTTATTAGGGGCTCATACAACTCTTTAACACAATCCATACATACATAAATTGTGTGAAGCACATTTGTACATTCATTGCCCTCATCATTCTCAAAACATTTGCTCTCCACTTAAGCCCCTCATTTTTGGCATCAGCTTATGGCATCAGCTCCTCATTTTTCCCCCTCCCTCCTAGCTCCCCCCTCCCTCATGACCCCTTGATAATTTGTAAATTATTATTTTGTCATATCTTACACTATCTGACGTCTCCCTTCACCCACTTTTCTGTTGTCTGTTCCCCAGGGAGGAGGTTATATGTAGATCCTTGTAATCAGTTCCCCCTTTCCAACCCACCCTCCTGGTATTGCCACGTTCACCACTGGTCCTGAAAGGATCATCTGTCCTGGATTCCCTGTGTTTCCAGTTCCTATCTGTACCAGTGTACATCCTCTGGTCTAGCCAGATTTGTAAGGTAGAATTGGGATTGTGATGAGGCAGGGGGGTGGGGGGTGGGGGAAGAAGCATTTAGGAACTAGAGGAAAGTTGTATGTTTCATCGCTGCTACACTGCACCCTGTCTGGCTCATCTCCTCCTCGAGACCCTTCCATAAACAGATATCAAATTGCCTACAGATGGGCTTTGGGTCCCCACTCCCCATGCTCCCTCATTCACATATGATTTTTTTGTTCTTTGATGCCTGATAACTGATCCCTTTGGCACCTTGTGATCATGCATTCTGGTGTGCTTCTTCCATGTGGGCTTTGTTGCTTCTGAGCTAGATGGCTGCTTATTTACCTTCAAGCCTTTTAAGACCCCAGGTGCTATATTTTTTATAGCCAGGCACCATCAGCTTTCTTTACCACATTTGCTTATGCACCCACTTTTTCTTCAGCGCTTTATTTGATTTTTGACCATATTTCCAATTTTCCTAGATTCACACTGTGTACATTCCACATTCTGACTATTATTAGATGCTTGAAACTTTCTTCTCATTTTATCTCATGCTCCGCCAGCAGATGAAGGTCCCCCGAACTCGACTCCATCCACATCCTTATGGTGAACTCCACTTTGAAAATGCAGATCTTCCTCAGACATATTTTGATCTCTCAGTCTCTGGTATTGCATCTAGTTATAACATGTTTTTTTTGTTTATCTGACTGCGTTCCACTGCTTTTCATAAGGTTTTCAGTGGATAGCCCCTCAAAAATAGACAGGCTGCTCCTTCTTCATAGTTTGTTCTTAGTCTGGAAGCTCCACTGAAACCTGTTCTCCTTAGGTGATCTTCCTGCTATTTGAAATACCAGTGATCACACTTCCAGGATCACAGCAACAAACCACAATATGACAAACTGAGAGCCAGATGGGAGATAGGAAACAGTCATTTGTTTTCATACATGTTTTGTATCATTGAAAAATATTTTAAATAATAAGCATGGATTGTTACATAGAATAATAACCCATGATTATTATTTCAAAACTTCAGCACAACAAAAATATATGAAATCAAATAATTCAGTCTCCAAAAACTCATTCACATTAAGTCAAGTCCAATGTAGAGCGACTCTAAAGGACAGAACAGAATTGTCTCATCTCCCGTGGAATGTCTGGTGGCCTTGAATTGCCCACTTCTCAGTTAAAAAAAGCACTTCACCCCCCAGGACTTCTACTTAGATAAGCTGTGTAAAGTTGGAGTCTGTCTCTCCAGATGTCTTTGGATGTATACATGATGTAACTACAGTTCTAGCTATATTAGGTAGGTAGGTAGATAGCTATTTTCTACTCAGGGTTCTATCATTGTACTTTTCCCCTGTTTAACAAGGTCTTCTTGGATAACCTTGTATATTCATATGACTTTAACTGCAATAACTTATTGATAATCCAGATGCATATACCCAGAGAACTCTCTCCTTGATAGCTTCCTCTCCATCCATAGCCAAAGCTAAGAATATTTCCTTTAGAACTGCCTCTAGGACACATTTCAAAGAATTTCCTCAATTAACACTCGTACCTTCCGCTCTGAATCCATTCGGGTCATCTGCTATCCCATTTCCATTTTGTCCAGTGCCTGGATGTCTCCTTTCAGCCTTGTTTTGCTGCTGATTTGGATTTCAATTTCAGACTTATCCCTGAAAGCTGCCTCCTCAGATCATACTGCACGGCCGCTCCAAGCCAACCCGGCCTCAGTGCGGTGCCCAGCCGGGTCCAGTGTGCTTGAGCATTGCTGATCTGGAAGGAGCAATCAGAAACTTGCTCAGGTTTCAGAGTTCAAAACTCCATCTGTCAAAAGTCTTATCTTCCTTCTGGCATGCTATCTCAATGTCTGGCTCACCATCTACCAAGGGGCCTAAGTAGGAAATATATAATTATTCTTAGCTTTTTCCCTTTCCCATTCTTTATATCCTTTAAATTCTAACTTATTAATTTTCTGAATCAATCCCATTAATTCTCTCTTCATCGCCATGTGGACCATTGCAATGACCTCCTAGCGTGTCCCCTTGTTCCTGGTCTGGCTACTTCCAATATAAATCCAATGGTGGTCTGATGCTTTTTTCCTGAAATACAAATTTGATTGTGTCACCGGCAGCCAATAATCTCTGTGATTTCTATTGCATATAAGATGGTAACCCAGAATTTGGTGGATGTCTACCTAATGGCTCATCTCTCACCAGTCTCTGGTTTGTGAATGGCCTAGTATAGGAGTCCAATTCTGGAAATGCTTCAAGAGATGATATATAATTAGTTAGCTTAAGTCAGTGAATCTCAAGACTTCCTAAAGCTCATAAATCTATAGTTGGCCAATTCCAGGGCTTCGCTCTGGGACTTTTTTGTATTTTTCTCCCTACTATGACAAGATTCTTTTAGATGAAATGTAGAAAAGAAGCAATACAACTAACTTCAAACTTCCCTTTCTCCAGCATATCCCCAAACAGGACAACTAGATTGGGGCCCAGCTGAAGAGCCCCTACAGCTAGCATCTACAGAAAACTATAGAAAGATCCGTCAAAGATCCCAAAGATCCTTCTGGTATGGGCTAGAGAAAATTGCTAATAACATCATACTTCATGGTAGAGATAAGAAAGTAACAGGACCAAGTTGAATCAGAAAAAAAACAAACCCCACCACCAACGCACTTAAGGCTTCTGGAAGGAACCTGCAATCAAAGCCACGGTTAAAGGAGTCAAGGTCAGCGTGAGGCCATGCTGTGGATCAGGTGCTGGGCTGCGAAACACACGGGCAACAGTTGGATTCCATCAGCTGTTCACAGCAGAAGGCTACGGGAGTCTGTTTCATAAAGATTTACAGTCTCCAAAGCCCAATACAGGGTTATTAGAAGTGGGAATCAACTCCACGGCAGTGAGTTTTATGAGAAGACTTAATTTGATTCGATTGAAGCCAGGACTGAAATAAGGAACACAAACACAAGGTCATTAACGACGAAGGTCAGAAAGAATTAGATATGCTGATAGGTCAAATAGAATGACTCAAAGTGTAAACAGAAAAGATGTACTGAAATTGCCTGGCTATGTGGTCTTGCCTCTCCAGCCACCTCTTAACCTCCGTGGGCCTAGAGTAGAATGTCCTAGCATAGTACCACTGCCCCTTTCCAGCTTCCCAAACCAGGCTCAGGCCAGCAGAAGGCAAAACTCTTTCCAGACCCTGTCTTACTGATAGTGAGTGAGTGGTTACTTCTCATATCCTGCCATATTTGATTGTAATGCGCTGAAGAGTTCAAAGAGTAGTACCTAGATGCCCGTGCAGAGCGGCCATGGTGCCTCAGGGTCAACCAGGACCTGCAAAGCGCAACTCAACTTGTCTCCTGGGGAAAGGATCTTTTCCAGCCCAAGGGAGTGGATGATCCAGATCAGAGCTACAAAGGCCTCAGTACCCAGCAGCGTCCCCTCTACTTCTCTTGCTTTTCTCTTCTCACCTTCCTTGAAAGTCGTCGTCATAGTCTGGGAATTGCACCCCCACTTCCACTCCCCCTACACCCCCACTCCGGCCACGGACCTTCCATTAAGTAGTTGCTAAGAAGTTTCTCCTGATTTTTGTGTTCCAGAACACAGAAAAAGTTGACTTCTCCTACAACAAACTGGCCGACCCTAAGTTTACGTTTTATGACAAGACACTGGTCGAAGCAGTCAAAAGCGGAGACCGCTGGGTGCACTTATTTTTCCTCTCCCTCGCGCTGTGCCACACCGTGATGTCGGAGGAGAGAGTGGAGGGTGAGAAAGGCCGCAGGCCTCGCAACTGAGACCCTGGTGTGGAGTCCAGGCTGCTTGGAGGTGGGGGTCATTTGATGAGATTTGTAATGGCTTCATCTAAATCGGAACTTGCTCATAGAAAGTGTCTAATAGACAGACAAGGTAAGTAGTGAGCTTCCTGGCCCTGAGGACATGCAAGGGGAAACTAAGCTCTTCGTTTTACAGACGTTTCATCTTTGAATGGAAGACGTTAGGCAGCCAAATGCGTCTAGTTCTATGACGACGTCAACACACCCCTCATACTACCAGTAGCAACAGCTTATCTGTGTGTATCGCTTGACAGTTTTACAAATTGATTTTGTTTGTATTTCCCCCATAATCTTCATAATCGCCTTGTAAGAAAATGACCCCAATTTTATAGAGAAGAAACTTGAAGCTAAAGGCGATTGTGACTTGTCTAAAGTCCTGGAGTGAAGAAGGGCAGAAACAAGATAAGTGGATTTTGCCCCTTTTCTTAGTTCCTGACCTTGCCAGATGCTTCCCTGGGCTGCCATTCCCACAGGCTCTTAGGATGGGTGGCCTCCTCTTTGCTTCAGAGTTAGTCATTGATGAGAAAATTGTCTCCTTGTTTGGAAAATATGTCTTAGGTCCTGACTTCAAATTATACCCCCCACACCTCGATGATGCTTAGCTGTTTTAAAAATCAAAATGACCTTTAAAAGAGAAATATTGGACAATAGACCTCAGATTGTTAATGCCATTCCAGGAGAGTTCTGGAAATGGCTTGAGTAATATCAACTTGAAAGCCTGCTTTATTAAAGTGTATTATTTAGCTTCCCAATGTGCTTTTCAAGGTGAAAACAGTTGTTCGTGTGTATTTTCTGATCATGTGCTAAGCTCAGTATCAGTCTTTTGATCTTATAGCAGTGTTTATAGACATGCGGCCAGTCTCATGTCGGACTGCTTGCATGAAAATAACCCTGTAGGCGCATTAAAATTTCAATTTCTTGGGACCGCCTCCCAGATTTTGTGATTCTGAATTCAGTGAGCAAGGAGGGGCCCAGAAACCTGCATTTTAAACAAGTTCCCTAAGCCATATCTACCCACGAAAGTGTGAGGGTAACGACCTTTTATTTCTTTGTACACTGCCTATCCCATGTGCCTCTGTGACCACAAATCAGGCCTGTAAAATAAGCGGAAGCATGGGAAAGAAAGAGACGGCCGTAGTCTATGGAACCTGACCCGGAGAGTCAACCAGTGAGGAAACTGAAGAAAACGCGCTCTCCTGAGACACGTCCCTGTTCACAGAAGCCACTTTTCAGAAACAGAGGCCCTGCTGGGTGGACTTGAGCTGCCCGCCTGTGGGCCCGAGCTGCCTTCTTTTGTCCTGCAGGTGAGCTGGTGTACCAGGCCCAGTCCCCCGACGAAGGTGCCCTGGTCACTGCCGCCAGGAGCTTCGGCTATGTGTTTCGCTCCCGGACATCTGAGACGATCCTGGTGGTCGAAATGGGGCAAGTCAAAGTCTACAAACTGCTGGCTATTTTGGACTTCAACAATATACGCAAGCGGATGTCTGTCATCGGTGGGTGCCCCTTCTTGTCATCCTGCTCCCCTTCCTTCTCCTTCCGGCACATTGACATAATAACTCTCACTTGTGTCCACACAAAAAAGCTTTCTCTCACCCAAGAGCTTCCTCACAGGCCCGGCACCTCCACGTCACATTGCCATCCCTGCTTTCGCTTATACACACACGGGGACTTGCTCCTCTGTGCAAAGGACCCTTCTCTTGGGTCTTCCTGGCAGTGGCTGGCCATCACTCACAGCCAAGAGAAAGACGAACTAGGGAAAGACCAAGGGTGGAGAGAAATGGAATAAACATGGGATGAGGGCGGGGTTGGGGACAGCCACAGTCAGGACCATCCATGGTACCTCGCTCTCAATTTGGGTTTCAGATTAAAGAGAAGGAAGAAGGTAGTTTTTCATCCTTAGTCTGGGACTTGGACTTAGGAAACTAAGAGTGGATCTTCATGCAAGTCTCCCACAGGTGGCACTGAGCCCATGGGAGGACTGGCCTCACACTCAGCCCTCAACAAACCCATCCCATGCCCTGTGTGAGTGATCACCCATGGAGTGCTCAGCCCTCAAAGTGGCAGGGACACATCCCACAGGGAGTGGCCTTCAGCCGTCCCTCAGAGACCCCGATGAGATTTTGTAGCAGCAGCCCTGTCTGGTGACTTTGCTTAATTTGCTCATACTCAGTGAGGACACCAGAAAACCGGGTGATGCTCTTCTGCAAGGGCGCCGACACCGTCCTGTACCAGCTGCTGCATCCATCCTGTAGCTCCCTCACGGAGACCACCATGGACCATCTGGACGTGAGTGTTTGCGTCGCCGGGAAGGGAATCTCTGGTTATTTCTTGGTGTCTGGGGGTAAGTCCACATGTGTGCCTCTGTGGTCGTCTTTCTAGAGGCGTCTTACTGATGTCTGTGTTTCTTTAACCAGTAGAAGAACTATGGATCCCTTACTCCCCGGGGTCCTCACGGACCGCACTGCCAGCTTCTCTGGCAAACAGTTGAGTGGGGCAGGACCCCAGGGGAATGGTAAGGATGAGGGAATGTTTACTGATCAGAGAGTCCTCTTTCTGACTCCTGGCTTAGGAGGCCTAAGACAGACCTGGAATTTGCTGTAGGAGGGAGCTTGCCGAGCGGCATCACCAAAATGACAGGAGCCTTTGCTTCTAGGGTATGGAGTAGGGGCTGCTTGACACCTCTCCCAGCCGTCATCTGGATCAGAGTGCTCAGGGACATCTCCCTGCTCCCTGCCACGCCCTCCTTCCCCTTCCAGAATTTAGAATGTAGCAGAAAGCACTCCATCAACCCGCATTGAAATAGAGGACAAGACCTATACTCTCTGGTGTTTCTAGCCATAAATCTAGATATACTAAGGGTTGGAGGGCCAGGAAGAGGTAGGGGGCAAATGAAAAATCAATTTGAGAAGGATTTCACAGAACTAAATGAGAGAAAACACAATTTCATTCGATCATTTTTGGCTTGACCATTGACACAAAGTCAGCAACCAGAGAACAGGTCACTGAGAAGTACATGAACAGTTGATCACCTGGTTCTGCCTTTGTGAGTGAGTGTTAGTGGAATTTTTGCCTTATCACCAACCCCCACAGTTTGTGTAAATCGTGTCCAGTCACTTAAGTTTAATCTGTATATGTCATTAATTCATGTATTGCAGCCTGAAGCTGGCCTAGACGTGTAAAATTTCCTTTTCCCAACAGTGTTTTAAATACCATTGGTTACATTAATGACATTATCAACATAATTACCTATAATGTCCCCAGGGGGTGATTTAAAATGTTCTCTATCATAAAATGATAACGATGTTGAAAAAAATGAACCAGAGACAAATATAAACCACAGCTACATACTTGAATCTGAGGCTCACAGTTAACTCTACCCAATCTAAGAGAAATTAGTTCTTATATCATGACCCTGCTCTGTGCTTGCCCTCATGTAGAGATCCCTAAATGCACGGGTGCTATAGCACAGTGAGGTAGAGAAACCAGTGGTGCCTTGTTATCAGAAGCAATAGCCTCCAGGGCCTTAAAGGGTCTGCATTTAAAACAAGCAACCATCTAAGGGAGGTGTCAACTAAGTCCACACGGAAGAAGCTCTCCAGCCAGTATGATCCAAGGAGTAAATAATAAGACCCAAATCTGAAGGAGGGAATGGTATCAGAGCTTACATTGTGAACACCCAGTTTGCAGGAGACTCTGAAACCCAAAATCCATTTGCAGGATCCCCATATGGATTAACTCTCTGGTGAATCCCCTCGGACTATAGTTGAGGGATGGAAATAACCTCGCCCTCATACAGAGTCGATTATGACAGATTTATTTAGGTTGAAATGTATTGCCCTATCATTTAATCTCCGTTTTGACCCATTTTAAAAATATTTCAGTTTTTTATATCTTCTGCTTACTCTTTGATTGAGGTTTTTTTCTATGTGTTGTCTAGTCATTTTGCATTTTTGCTTGTTTACTTTGGATGATTTTATATGGCTGTGTTTGTTTTGTATGATTTTATGTATATGAATTCCAAGGTATGTAGATGTATAGAGACAGTAACTGGATTGGGGCATAGCAGGGGAGAATGGGGGAATGGGGAGCTAACAACGAGGATGAAAAGAAAATATTCTGAAACTAAGTGGAGATATTTGCACAAAGCTTCTTAATATGCTTTACCAGTTAATTCGTATGACATACGAGAGAGAAAAGGAGATGCTCCCCATCATCAGTCAGAAATGCAAATTAAGACCACATGAGACATGACCTTACACCCACTAGGATGATTATAATGAAAAAGATGTCAGCTACTACTCAGTGTTGACGAGGGACGGAACATTAGGACCCTCGTCTGCTGGGGGAGGGAATATAAAATGATGCAGCCACTTTGGAAAATAGCCTGGCGGTCTCTCAAAATGCTCAACATAATGTCACTCTGTAGTCCAGCCACTTCACTCTTAGGTGCGTGCCCAAGGGAATCGATAACGTATACCTTCGAAATCCTCACAACTGAACCAGTAGGTAACATCGTGGTAAACAGAGAAAAGATTGACATTGTTAAGGACTTTGTCTTGCTTCAATCCATGATCAGTGCTCATGGAAGCAGCAGTCAAGAGATCAAATGAAAAACTGCCCCACACACCTTTTTACCTGACCTCGCTTCATGCGACTTCTTTTTGTTTCCTGAATGCAGAGGGACATGAGAGGAAAGCAATTTGATGACATAGCAGAGGTGAAGGGAAAACGAGTTGGTGCTGTCAGCCGTGCAAACACATGAGTTTGAAACATGTTTCCAAGAACAGAATCACAGAGTTGACAAATGTATTGAGTGTAATGGAGAGTGCTTTGAAGGTGATAAGGTTGTTTTGTAAAAAAAAAAAAATCTAAATACATAGTTATGGGGGGGGGCCAATTCCCTTGTGGGTTGTAGGGACACCCGCCCAGTAGGTTCTACAAAAACAGGCGGAAGGTACAATTTGTCCCCCATGCTCGAGCTTGCTCAAAGAAAAGAAAAGCAAACAAGCAAGGGGAAGGAGGCCGTGCTAGTGAAACCTTCGTTGGAAGAGTAAATGAACTTCAGTGTATTGTTAAGCTTAGCAAATCTTATCAGTGGTTCTTTGCAGCCCAGTCTCTGGCCCTCTCACTTCTTTCTTAAGAAATCTCCTGAGATCTACTCTAAGTGTTCTTTCTCATAGCTTACACTCTGGCAGCACAGTGCACCGTGCGTGCCTATGTTCATTTCACCTGGCAGCTACGGTCAAACATGCAGGAGTCACGTAGGGAACTAAGAGCCAATATCGAGGATCACTTGTATGGTATTGCTCTTTGCTCTCACGGTGCCAGAGTGAATTATGAATCGCTGAGACTCATTATACCAATGACCACGTAAAACGGTGTCCATGTGCAGTTTTTAATATACAAAATCTATTTCTAACCCACCATCAGTTGCATCTATATCCTACCCTAAGCCACTCACACTCATGTCACTGTGCTTAGGACCAAGGGTATGTTTTTGCAAGAGGGCTAGCTATTATTGGCTCGGCTATGTCAATGGCCAAGGAGCAAACAGATGCTAACTCGCTCAGACAGCATTGGAGCCAGGGCCCCATCAGCATGGCCATCTGGGGCTAACCAACGGAGCTACAGACCACCAGCAATCGACAAATACACAGTACAAATGGGAAAAGGAACACAATAATGGAGGTGTGCTTGAAAAAAACCGTGACCCCGTGGATTCCTCGTTCCGATAACTCCTTTCTATTGCATTCTTCTCTTCATATCGATGCCATCACCATCAGGACCCTTTCTTCCTGTGTGGGGACAGAGGGTTGATTAGTTCCCCAGTATTATAGGAAAGAAACTTAGAAAATGTGCTTGTCCCAAGATCACACAGCAAATTACCTGACTCCAACTTAAGTCTACACCCTTTCAGGTACTCTCTACCCACCCCCAGCTGTGCCTTTGCCATCCTTGGGGCAGTTTGCTAAGAAAGCTCAACAGTTACTTTCTGCTGCATCTAGGAGCGCGCCCAGGCTGCCAGTGCCGCAACTCCGTGCAGGCCTACTGAGCGCAGCCCCCTCCCCCCCTCCCCCACCGCCGTGGCTGCCCCATGTCTTGCAGGACTTTGCCAGTGAAGGCCTTCGCACTCTCGTGGTGGCCTACCGAGAGATCGACTACGCAACCTTCGGGGAATGGAGCAGAAAGCACAGCGAAGCCTGCCTGTCGATAGAGCACCGAGAGGACAAGCTAGCAAGTGTCTATGAGGAGATCGAACAAGACCTACTGGTTAGTGTACCTCCAGGAAGAGACCAGGGGTGGAGGTGGCAGCCAACAGACACGGCAGGGGCCCTGAGAGTAACGGCCCAGGGTAGATGCAGGCTCTCTGGGAGGCAGGGGAGATGGATTGGGCAGGAGAGCAGAGGCTGGGTGCTAGAATTCCAGCTGATTCCAGCTATTTTGGAGTTCCACAATCAATAAACAATGAAAAATGCACTGGAAGTAATTTTTGTATCTTTCTGGCAATAGTTTTTACCTCAAAGCTGTTCACCAGAAACTAAGTAATCGGGGAGAAATTGGGATCTGCATCATCAACATATTTAGAGAACAAAAATGTTGACACATTAATTCAACATCTATATTAAGGGTCTTATGTGTACCGGGGATTATTCTAACCGCTGGGCACCAAGTAGCAGTGGAAAAAGACACACGAGATCCGTACCTTAGGGAATTTGCAGTCTGTGTGTGTGGAGGGGGAGCTACGCCTTGGGCTGCTAACTGCAAGGCCGGCAGTTCCAAAACGACCGTGCTCCGTGGGGGAAAGACGGGGCTTGTTTGCTACTCCCGTGAAGAGTTACAACCCTGGGAACTCGTAGCGCGAGTTCGATCCTGTCCTAAAGGATAGCCGTGAGCCGCCAGCCTCTTACTGGCGGTGACTTTGTTCGTTTCTCTTTTATAGCAGGTGAGAGTGCTGTGGAGAAAGATGAACTGAAATCAGGACTGGGGAGAGAGAGAGAGAGAAAAAATAGGCTGGTTAGTTTTCACTCTGCAGGAGACATCTGAGAAGGGATGTGGCGGAGATGGAAAGCCAGGCAGGTTTCTGGGGCATTTGCTTTCCAGACAAAAGGAAGAGGACGCACAAATGGCCCGAGATAGGAACGTATCGAGGCTGCTAGTTGAGTAGCAAGTCAGCCAGTATGGCGGAATAGTGAAGGAGACCGCGTACGAGGCGACGTGCCAGAGGGCATCCGCATAGTGCACTGTACAGATTTAAGCTGAGACAGGAAACCATTAAAGCGGAGAGGTGGTATAATGGCTTTTTAAATAATCACTCTGCCTATGTTAAGATTATATGAGCTGCGAGGGAAGGCCCAGGAAGACCTTGGGGAAGCTCACTGCAGTCGTCCAGGTGAGCCATGGTGCTGAGCTGGCCCAGAGCCAGAGTGGATCTGTAGTGGAAGTGGAGAGGAATGGTTACAGCCTGTGTATTTTTCAAAGGTAGACCCAACATACTTTGCTGATGGATTCGATTCCAAGGTATGATAGAAAGAGACGTTAAGGATGGCCCAGTATCTTCTGACCAAACTGGTTATGCTGTAAAAAGAGAAATTAGGGACATCGAGTGAGACCTTTTTGGTGATCCCAAAGGTCACAAACCTTCTCCCGTAGTCAGCGTGTGGTATCTCTCTAGACTGTTTTTCAAGATGCCCCACAGATGCTCTGTCTCTTGGTTCCTCGGTCTCTCAGAGCGGTGCCCGTTCCTCTGGTTGGCACCATGGGTGTACCACAGTGAGAAAATACGGGCTTGCACCCAGATGATTTTACTTCACTGTGGGAGCAGGCCTAGAAAATATGACAGCATCCCAGTGGCTATAAACAAATGAAACACCCCCAAGGTTGAAGGAACAGCTTGAGTGGGAAACAGGATCCCCTGTCTGGCGCCCACTCCTCTTGGAGACCCGAGCCAGGAAGTAAGGGGGTATGAAGCCAGGGGGTGTTGGAGTGAAAGGTATGTGAGCAATAGAGTCTTCCAGTTACAAAGTAGACACGTCTTTCTGCATGACTTGAACAAGTCCCTTTCTGCTCTGTGGTCCTCGTAGTCTGTGCTTCTAAATTTGATTTCAGTGTATGACTGAAAAGCTGTGTGTGTTGAGGGGTTGCTGGGCTGAGTTCTAGATACTCGATCTCATGGGGTCCTTATCACAGAGGATGCGGGCCGTTCACTTGCTGGGTAACACTAAATGCTATGACCCTCTCCCTTGTCTCACCCTCCTGCTGTCTTTGTTCGAAGCTGTTAGGGGCCACAGCCATAGAAGACAAACTGCAGGACAGAGTACCTGAAACAATCGACACTTTGAACAAAGCCAACATTAAAGTGTGGGTTTTAACCGGAGACAAAGAAGGTAAAGAGAAATTCCAAGCCGTGTGCTACCGTCAGGTCTCAACACATTCTCCATAGCACAGGTCTCAAGTCCTGGCAAGGCACCGTCATTCTCAGTCTTGCACACACTTTATGCCCAATATTGTGTGGGGCATTGTGGACACAGAGGAAAATCCATCAGCCATCTCATAACTCGCAAGCTAGTCACTTCAGAGTTGTCTCTGATGCTACCCAAAGATTCATTCTCTCACCGCATCCTGCCAATTCTAAAAAGCCTTTTGACTAGGCTGTCACCTCAGTTCCGCATTGGCCTCCTCTCGGTTGTACGTCCTTAAGAACTTCTGGAGTGATCGGTCTCTTGCCTTTGTTGACTTCAGCGCACACCCAACATCAGGTCCACCTTCCTGAAAGAGGCTTCCTCTTCCACTCGGTGGTCTACGGTGACTCCCTGTCGTACAGGGCAGAGTCCCCTGTCTGGCCTGCAGCACTTGGATAATCTCCTGGTGCTAGCACATCCTTATTTCCATCTTGACTTGGCCATTGTCGTCAGTGTGTCCTGCTAGAGGGCCTCTGCTCGTGTTGTTTCTCCGCTGGAAATGCTTTCTTCTGGCTCATTCTTGGAAGCCATCTTTCAAGACGCTTCGGGGACCGTTGCAGTCTTTCCTATGAATTCCAGTACCATTTTCAGCCAGGATTTAGGACTTTTTTTTTTGGGGGGGGGGGGGTCTTAACATGAGCTCATTTCAAACTCTAGATGCCTTCCTATAAAAGGCTGACCCTGCACTTGTCTCGGTCCCCGGGGAATCTAGCCCGGGAGCAGGCACAGCACCGTAAGGAACTGCATCCCGATGCCTGGCCAAGTGAACATAGACTGGAATGGCTTTCAAGCCATTCAAGCTTTCAAGCTATGGCAAACACTCAACCGGAAAGATCCTAATTATCGATAAATAACTTTCAAATAAGTCTAGATCAGGTAGACAGTCATCTATGAAAACTTAAATGTTGCCTCTGATGACTTGTGAAAATCACACTGTAATTGTACGCATGGAAAATGGCCGTGGCAGGCTGCTATGAACCTGCATAGTGTGCAGACCATGTCCCTGTCTGTAAGCCCCAGTCAACCTGAGACCTATGTACTTCTTTTCTGACAGAGACGGCTGTGAACATTGCCTATTCCTGCAACATATTTGATGAAAAAATGGATGGGGTATTCCTCGTGGAGGGCATAGAGAGCCAGACTCTGAGGAAAGAACTCAGGTAGACTTGGGACGCTGCCATCGCCAACCACCGGCTCCAAGATTTCTCACCCACCTCTTCGTTCAATACGACCTCCATGCTGCCGACAGAGCAAAGAGGTCGGAGAGAAGAAAGCCAGAAACTTAAAAGATTGTAGATAAATTTGTAAAGAAGCATTAGCTCGAAAGAGGCTCGAGTGTGGGGTCGGGAGATGGTCGGGGTCCAAAGAAGCAGCAGGGTCAGGAGGCAGTCAGGCATGATCTCCTGGCTGCTGCTTGACCGAGGCTGGGCACCAACCCTGGCTCGTACCCGTCTGGGTTACACTGTCTTCCCTGAGCTCTGGGGGTCCCGGTCAGGTTTCCTAAGCTGATCAACAACTCTTGACTTCCAGGTCAGCAAGATGCCAGATTAACCCCACGTCTCTGCTGAAAACAAATCTAGGAAGCATTTCTTCTACCCAAAAGCTCTTCAAACTCCCTGAGGAGAAGCCCACGGGAAGCTATGGCTTGATCATCAATGGCCACACAATGGTGGGCAACAGAGCGCTGTAACCCTGTTTCCTTCTTACAAAGAACTTGTCTTCTTACCTCACCCACCTGCAGGGGAATTCTATGAGTCTTTCCCTGAGCCAAGAGTCACCCTACTCACCCTCTTGTCAGGTGTCCTTGACCGATCAACCCCTTTCCTTGGGTTTTTATAGACAGCATGCTTGAGAAAGAGAGAAAACAAGGGCATTTCCCCCTTCTGATTCAAATCACTCCATCTGTGGTGGCCTCACATTTGGGGAAGGGGGACATGAGCGGAACCAGGTCCTCCAAGAAGTCCCTGGCCTTCACAGCCGGTCAACAGATTTAACTCAGTGAGGCGTCCTGACCAAATCCCACTGGAAGCTGAGTCACCTTGAGGACCCCCAAAACTAGCTTGGGTGTCGTGGCCTCCCCGGGGCGGGGTGGGGGGATGTGGACAGTCCCATGTAAAGGGCAGGAGAGTACCAAGGGGAGCGAGGGGCCTGTCTTGCCCCGGGGCCTCTGGGAGCAAGCCGAGTGGGTGTGCCTTGGTGCCGCAGGCATGCGCCCTGGAAGAGAACCTGGAGCTGGAGCTGCTGCAGACGGCATGCCTGTGCAAGGCGGTGGTCTGCTGCCGGATGACGCCCCTGCAAAAGGCCCAAGTGATAAACCTGGTGAAGAAATACAAGAAGGGGGTGACCCTGGCCATCGGGGATGGGGCCAATGATGTCAGCATGATCAAAGGTATGTGTGGGGCGGGGTGGGGTGCATTGGGGTAGGGGGAGCTGACCCTTCATCCATGGGCACAGCGGGAGGGAGGCACATGCTCCTGCATCACGGCTGTCGGGTACACGGATGTGGTTTGGCATCAGCATCCGGGTCCCCTGTCCCTGTGCTCAGGTCTTATTTCCACATGCACACATCATCCCACGGGCTGGCCCCGCGCTCGGATTCACACCCCGGCCCTCACAGAGCGGCCAGCTCCCACCAGAGCCCATGCGCCCACTGACAACACAGTAGGCCGGACAGCTGCCATGCCAGCTTCCTCAGATGGCACCAAGGCTGGCAGAAAATACCCCTGGGCAGGAGTCCTGGGCTGCTCCCTTTCTGAAGGCTGGAGGCCTGCACAGCAAGCCAGGAAATGATCCTTAAGGCCCACAGTGGGAAGCCTCTACTGTGGAGGCAGTGTTCCCCGGGGCTCGGCCTGGTACCTGCTGCTGGAAGGGAGCCCGCATGTGCTGATATACCTTTGAAGGTATCATGAAGGGAAAAGGCTGGCCTTGGCCATTCTCCCTGCAGCGCACGTGGGGAGGCTCTAGGAACTCGAGGGGCTGTAAGAGATAGGCGCCATCTGGAGGTCCCCTCTTTCGGCTTCGCCTGCAGGAAGCACGGGCTGCTATCCCAGCCTCGGCGTCTACAGTTTCTAGAAGTTCGCTGGGTTGGGCCCTTAGAGGTTTGAATCAGCCCACCAGACAGTTCAAATACCAGAAGATCAATGAATCTGTCCTGCACTATAAAAAGCTAATGAGAACTTTTTCCATTTCCCATCAAATGTGACCCTTGCTTTCCTGGGAGGTGGGAAGTGGAGGGGGGAGTCACCACAGGCCTCCGGTAGCACTCGTTTCTCACCAACCAAGAACTATGCAAGTCATGCACTCGGCAGCTGTGTTTCAGGCCCCTTAGATAAGCCCAGGTAATTAAATAGTTTGTTAGACTAACATCCATCCCGCATCTTTAATTACATCCTTTGAATGGCTTCCAGACGGACAAGGAAAGTCATAGCTCAGCATCTGGGCAGTGGGGAAGAGGCCAAGACAAGCCAGGGAGGCCTGTAGCCCTGGCGCCACCAGGCATGCTCAAGTGGCAGCATCTAAACAAAGTGCCAAGGTGGGAGTTATTGTGTGACTTATAGGAGAGGGAGGCCTGGTGGCATTGTCAGCTACGCTAGGCCCGGAGTTGGCGTTTCAAACCCACCAGCTGCTGCACATGAGACACCTGAGGCTCTGCTCCCAGAAGCATTGGCGGCCCTGGAAACCCTGGCTTTACAGGGCCACTGTGAGTCGGAACTGACCCAGTCCGGGCAGTGGGTTTCTTCAGTGGAGGGGAACTCCACTGAGGAGAAAAGACCCCACAGAGTAAGTACCATATCAAGTGGGGCCTACCAGGATTTTCCAACTGTCAGCAAAGAGCTTGGGGGACAGGATCCCAGCCTTCCCTGGACACTCTCCAGGCTGGGAGCCCAACAGTCAAGCTCTGTGGCTGAGAAGCTTCTGGGGTTCCGTTGCAGCCGCCCACGTTGGGGTCGGCATCAGCGGCCAGGAAGGGGTGCAGGCCATGCTCAACAGCGACTTCAGCTTCTCCCAGTTCCACTTCCTCCAGCGCCTGCTCCTCGTCCACGGTCGCTGGTCCTACAACCGCATGTGCAAATTCCTCAGCTACTTCTTTTACAAGAACTTCGCCTTCACCCTGGTGCACATATGGTATGCCTTCTACAACGGCTTCTCTGCACAGGTAGGAAGCCAGGCGACAACCCGCCTCTGTGCAATTGGGTCTTGCACTCGTCACTCTTACCCACCCACCTCGGCCGCTCCTTGGGATCAATGGAGGAGGTGCTGCCATCTATCCATTAAGTTCCTGAGATGCTCCTCCCAGCTCCCAACCGGGCATTACCTAAACTTAGTGGAGGAAATTCCTGGATCTGGGAGTTTTCTTAGCATCCAAAGCAGTCTTCTTGGGGTGGGCTACGCCTCAGGGAGCGTCAGAGCCATCCCCATCTGTACCCATGCTTGGGAGCCCAACTCCATTTCTCCTTTTCCTGCTCCCCGATTCTGCCCCCATTTCACCCCCCCCACACACATACCTCACTCAGATGAATTAACTCCACATTTGAATGCGGCCCATCCCACTCTAATGGGGGAAGGGCACACCTCCATTGTGAGAGTGTAAGAGGAGTCAGTTCTGCTTTGACAAGAGTTTCGGGAGCCTCAGAAGCATTCCCAAAAGAAGCAGCCGTAGGAATGATGATCTTGGGACCCTGCTCACCAGGTTCCAGAGAAAACAGGCCAGTCAGGAGACCTGAGGCAGACATCCATGGCCCTCAGTTTGAGAAAGGCACCCTGGGGGCTAGCGAGTTCAGCAGTGAACTGCTAATATGATGGTCAAATGCCCAGCCTTAACCCACCCGCTGTTCCGCAGGGGAAAGATGAGGCCTTCCCCACCCACAAGGATACTTATAGTCTTGGAACCCCAAAGGGGAAGTTCTGTAAGATCAAGGAGTCAGAATTGACTCAATGGCAGTGAGTGAACTTCGGAAGTTACTCTGGCTTACGGGATATGTGTGTGGCTACTGACCTCTTGTGGCTAGTAAGGAAAGGGGGCCCTCTCAAGGTTCCAGGATGAAGCATCCAGCCGGGGAAGGGTCATTAAGTCTATTCTCCTTGCCAATATCAGGGGTAGCCAGTGCTATAGAAACCACTGTAAGTCAGAGGGGGAAAAAATGGCCCAGAGGCTTACATGCCTTGGAGTGAAGATTACAGCCTGCAGGCCCTAGTGGGCACTCGAGGTCTTTTCTGCGTAGAGAAGGTCAAGGCAGGTAGGGTTCATGTGGCCTTGTCCCAGCCTGGGACCCAGGGCCAATCAAGGTTCCAGACAGAGGAAGATGCGAGACTAAGGGGCAACCTTCTGAGTCCGGTTTCTGAAATCAAAATGTTGCTCTGTTAGAATGGTATGGTGGCGGGAGGATGGGGCTGTCTTGAGTCTGGGAGGTGAAAGTGGAGCTTGAAGAAGAAGGAGTCTAAGAAATCTCTCTGGTGTCCTTCTAGGCAGTTTATGATAACTGGTTCATCACCTTCTACAACCTGTTCTACACTGCCCTTCCTGTCCTGGCCCTGAGTCTGTTTGATCAGGTGAGACCAGTGGAACGCCTCACAGTGACTGCAGAAGTCCCTGGACTCTTGAGAAGTAGTCCCCCAAATGCGGAGTTTAACAAGAGCTGAGCAAATATCCCAGTTTTGGGGGTGTTATTGTTGTTTTTCATGTCCATTTTATCCTTGTAGAGAATCACATGGAAATTGTGGTACATGGTAAATTGAGGACCCCTGGTGGCATAGTGGTTATGCATCGAGCTGCAGTCCGAAAAGTCAGCAGTTCAAAACCACCAGCTGCTCCTTGGGAGAAAGACAGGTTTATTTATTCCCATAAACAGTCTTGGAAACTCACAGGGGTGATTCTGCCTTGTAGAACTATAAGATCATGATGAGGCAGCAGCATCCACTCCACGGCAGTGAGTTTGGGTTTTTTGGTTGGGCAAATTGAGTGTATAGGAAACAGGCTGAACTGATTTAGGGGAGACCAACATAGAAATAAATATACGGAGGGCTTCAAAAGACGAGTGGACACTGTAATTCAAAGA
The DNA here is from genome assembly GCF_050624435.1 of Tenrec ecaudatus. Taxonomy (NCBI): domain Eukaryota; kingdom Metazoa; phylum Chordata; class Mammalia; order Afrosoricida; family Tenrecidae; genus Tenrec; species Tenrec ecaudatus. The sequence continues at coordinate 32,804,937 of NC_134539.1, forward strand.
TAATGGGACTTCTCGAAGCCTCTTCACAAATTGTTAAGTCAGTGCAAGGAAGCCTAGGGAGAGAGGTCATGAAGGCCAAGCACAGGTCTGCAGCCTGGTGCTGTGGTTCAGCTTGGTGACATCATCTGTCCCTGATAGAAGTTCCCTGCATGTCCACCATCCTGGTGCCCATCTTACTCCTCTTCCACCCCTACCACCTGCTCTGAGCACATGGGCCAGAAAAAGCGCATCCAGAGAGCACTTAAATAACGAAAAGAGAAGGTCAAGGGATAAGGGTTCCCGGTCTCTAGCATGATAGTGATTCTGAAGAGAATTCTCTAGGAAGGAACTGTCAACCGCAGAGCACCGAGAGGGATGGGTTATATCATTCGGTACTTCCCTGGAGCCTCAGTGGTCTCCATCTAGAAAGCTACACAGCTCTGAGCCCTGGTGGCACTGTGTGTCACACGATTGGGCTGCTGACTTCAAGGGCGGGTTCAAACTCATCAGTGTCGGCATCAGCTCACTGGCAGGGGCTCAGGGGCATCATCTCCGAAGCCAACGTCCAGGCACTGTCATCAGAAATTTCAGATTTAAGAGATGAAGATGATCCACCGTGACCCACACAGAGAGCCCTCCCACTGGATTTTGCCAACAGCTGTGGGAGTGGAAGGGGACTCACAGAACGTGGATATTTCCATGGACTCTCTGGTCTCCGTTGACTTCCCCTACCTCCGTCCCACTGCACTCCTTAAGGGCTTTTGATATCAAGAATATTCAAGTAAAGGAAACCTAAACCTGGAATCTCATGCCTTCCACCTCCCCAACCCCAACCCTCTCTTCCAGGCACCCGAACCTATGCCCTTCTAACTTAACTCCACCCTGACTCCACCTCCTTCCCACCGCCCCACTGGTTTTCAACTACCTAGGTCCTTGCCTGAAGAGGAGGGTTTCAGATAGGGTCGAGAGTCCCTGCTCTGTGCTCTGGTTCTACTCCTCATGAGGCCTCGAGGGAGCCAGTCACAAACCACCAGGACTCCGGGAGGGGAAAGCCTCTCTGCTGGAGATGAGACCGTCTGTGGAAAAACCCTGATCGTCCTCCTTGCCTGTGGTTCTTCTAGGATGTGAGTGAGACCTGGAGCCTATATTTCCCAGAGCTGTACGAGCCAGGCCAGACCAACCTCTACTTCAACAAGGCCACATTTGTGAACTGCTTATTGCACGGGATCTACACCTCCTTGGTGCTGTTCTTTGTCCCCATGTTGACCACTTGCCACGCAGTGCGCAATGACGGGAAAGCCATCTCCGACTACCAGTCCTTTTCCATCATGGTGCAGACCTCCTTGATCTTTGTGGTCACCATGCAGGTATGACTAGTGGGGTGAGAGTCAGGGGACTAGGTGGGGATCCTGGCTGGAACAAAGGGAAGGAGGGGAGGGGGTGTGAAGGGAGCATCCTCCTTTCGGATGAAGAGAAGGGAGATGACTACTGGGTCTCGGGACACAGATCACCGGATATAAGCAGATGCTTTTTAGGTTGCCCTGAAGACAGCCTACTGGACAAGCATAAGCCACCTCTTCATCTGGGGTAGCCTGACCTTCTACTTCTGCGTCATATTCTTCCTGTATAGTGACAACCTGTGCCTGATGTTCCCCAACACCTTCCAGTTCCTAGGTAAGGCCCTGCCCGTACAGGGGTGGGATGGCAGAGAAGTTTTAACTCGGTGTGTCTGTTGACTGTTGATTGTGCGGCTATTCCCACGGAGTAGGTTCTGTGGCTAAAGATCTGAGGAAGGCCTGACCTCTGCATCAAAAGGGCTTATAAAAATCTAGAGGAAATATTTTTCCTTGTTAGTATTTTCAAGCTATCTTCAGATTTCTTACCAAATTTGATCTTCACAGCAGTATGTGATAGGGGCCAGACAAGAACTAGTAGCACCATTCCAGAAACCAGAGACAGATTTTTTTAAAAATTCAATGATGCAACTGTAGGTGTCCTGACTCCCAGGCCAATGTCCTTCACACTGGGGCACCTTGTCGATTGTCTCCCATCTGAATCCCCCTCTCCCCTCTGCTCTGCTGAAGACCACATCCCGAGGGAGGAAGTCAAGGTACAGACGTAGCAGACTCCCCTCTTGCCAGTCCATTAACTCATTTTCCTTTGTCCAGTCCTGGGTTACATATTGGGCTGCTAACGGAGAGATCAGCAGTTTGAAACCAGCAGCCACTCCAAGGAAGGAAAAGGCGGCTTTCTGCTCCCATAAAGATGTACCGCCTCGCAGAGACTAAGTGGCAGTTTCAACTCTGCCGGATCGATAGAGATGAGTCAGAATCAGCTCAGTGCCAGTGAGGGCTTTGTTGGTGGTGGTTGGTTTGTCGGCGTTTGCTTTTGGGTTTGTTTGCTTGTTTGTTTCTGTAAGTCCTCTGTCTTACTTTTTGCGTCGAGGGCAATGCCCCAGGATTCTCCCATAACCTCCCCACTCCCCTGCCCTGTCTTTAGGGTGACTTTAGATTGATAGTGACAGAAAGAACCCAGTGGCCATTTGGGGGCATTTATTTTATGTCTCCGGGGACGAGACGATCTCCCAATCAATCATTCTCTTCTGGGGACCAGAATGGCATTGATGTTCTGTCATCCCCTGCCCCGACACCAGCCTCCCACCCCACCCCCACACCCCCACCACCCCATTCTGCAGGGGGCCTTTCTCTTTCTGCCTGCTTGTTTTCAGGAGTGGCCAGGAACACCCTAAGGCAGCCGCAAGCATGGCTCAGCATTGTCCTCGCCGTGACCCTCTGTATGGTGCCCGTGATCGCGTACCAATTTCTCAGACCCCTGTTCTGGCCTCTCAACGTGGACAAGGTGAGAGGAACCTCGGATCCACCCGGTGTAACCTACGCCCGCCCCGCTTTGCCTTTGCCTCTGTGTATGAGCCCTCTGCCCTCACCCTCTGCTCTGGCTGCAGGCCTTATCCAGGATCCAGGAATGCATGAGGCAGCATCCCATGCCGCCTGCAGCCCCGGCCAGAAGGAAGCACATGAACCCGCGACGCTCCGCCTACGCATTCTCCCACAAGCAGGGCTTTGGGGCGCTCATCACCTCCGGCAGGACCCTGAAGTCCAAGGCATCCAGGAAGAACATCCAGTGCCAGAAAAAAAGGGAGCGTGCCAGAGAACCCCCAAAGGAGTCAGGCGTGGGGTTCCTGCCCTTGGTTCATGCAGTGTAGTCAGGCGGGTGTGGAGGCCCAGAAGAAGCAGGCAGAGGCTTCTCTACAGGGGTTCAGCCCTTGGAGGAAAGGAAAGAAAAGGTAAAGAGAGAGCGGAGCCCGGGAGGTCCGCCATGTTTGAACATTTCAAGAAAAAGCTGCCTCCGGCCTCCCTTCCACCAAGCCTTCCCAGTTTTAACCCAGATACGCACATGTGGAAGTCGAGGATGGAAAGGGAACAGGTGGGCAAGGAAAGACAGACCCTCAGAATCCTAGTTGGACCCGATTGCCCATCTCCAGGCAATCACACTTTCCCAGGGCCCCCACCCTTACCTACTCCCACCCAAGCCCCCTTCTCAGATCTCTCAGGGCATTCAGGGTGAGTCTGACACCTCCCCTGAGGTGCAAAAGGGGAAGGCCACAATGAATTGTTCTTAAGAAGCTGAAGAAGAATTTCTGGATTTTAAAATAAAAATGGAGCTAATTCCTGCCTGAATAGCTCAGGGTTTTGCTTCCTTCCCTTCTTTTGACCCCAGACTGACATCGATCCAAGACTCAGAGCAGGAGGGAAGACCACAGGGAGCAAAAATCCATATTAAGGGATGTAAGTCGTAATTCGGGAGCATGTATCTTCAGCCCCTAAAATGATTTTGAAAGAATGAGATGTACTTGGGAAGCTGTTTCTGAGGAATAAATTACTTCTTTTGGAGTGGGGATTTGTCTGGTCTGTTGGAACCCCAGTGGCATTCACTGCTCTGAGCAACATCGTTGACCCACTGACCCTCTCACCCATCCGACGGAGAGGCCTCTGACCAGACCCGTATTCCCCTGAGAGCCCTTGCTCTCCTTTGCCAGCTCCCTCTCACCTGCCTCCCCTCCTGCTAACCTATTGGCCTTGGTTTGCTCACCTTTTTAACTAGATTGCCCTGTCCTCTGAGCACACCTTAAATTGGCTCCTCAAGCTCAGCCCTGGGTTGTCTGCTCATCTTTCTCGCTTCATTTCCCCCAGCTGACTTCATCACATCCATGGCTGCATTCGGCAACAGAAAGGAAATTCCCAGCTCTATCCCTAGTCTTAATCTTTGGGTCAAGGTCCAGATTCATCTATTAAAGGGAATCTGAGTCCCATCATAGAGTTGAAGCGCAGGGAGCTCAAACTCAATCCATCCAACTGTAATCACTAAACTGCACCCCAGATGCCACCACTATCATCCTAGTCACCCAAGGCAGAATGACAGGGACTGTCCTGTATGTTTTGCTCTAGCCTGATCTTCAGTCAGCTATTAAGTTGTGTAAATTCAGCATCCTTAGTCTCTTTTGCTTTCCATTCCTTCCATTATTGCTGCTGTTGCTACATCACTTTCATCGCCTCTCACTTGTACTACTTCTCTTCCAACTCATCTTTTTGGTTCTCCTCTTTTTAAAATATTACGAAGACTGCTTCCAAAGTAATCTTTCTGAAAGACAACGTTTGCTGTCAGGGCCAAACTTAGCATCCTTCAGAGGCTTCCCAAGCCTTCCAGACCAAGTTAAAAGACAAACGTTTAACTGGGCCCTGTCTAGTGTTATCCTTCACTCTTCCCCCATCTGAATTCACTTCAGTGATAGTATGTTTGAGCTCCATGTCCTCACACATGCTCTTCTCATTCCAAAATGGTTCTCTTTACCTCCTTCTTTCTCTAACCAACTTCTAGCCATCCTTCAAAACTCAAGTTAGTTGGAACTATATGGGGTGATAGTTGCAAAACAAGGTGAATGTCAATTATTAAAATATTAAACAATATTAAATGCCAATGAATTTTGCTTTAAAATGCTTAACAATATGGGGATTTCACTTCAATTTTGAAAAAATTACTCATATTAGGTTTAACTTCTCCAGGAAACCTTCCGAATTTCCCAGTGTGATATCATGTAGATACCTGTCTTTTTTGCTCAGTGACACTCCTATTCATACACCTCTGCCACTGACAGGATCACGGGGCATCGTGCTCATTGGTTGATTTGTCTATCACAGTCTTAAATGTTTGTCAAATGACTGAACAAAGAAAGAATATTCAAATCCATTGCTGTGCTGATACTACTTGTTTCCCTAAGTAGTAGAATCAACACCCACTAGCTCCAACCAGGAGTCTGGAAGTCTTTCAGGTGCCTCTCTGCTGTTACTTACTCCATGGAAGGGGAACTTTTTTTTTCTGTCAAGGGCCATTTTGGATATTTAAGACGTCTATTGTGGCCCATACAAAATTATCAACTTAACAGTGTGGTCAAACATTTCGTTGTGGTTGTTAGGTGCCCTCAAGGCAGTTCTGACTCGTAGTGACCCTGTGTCCAACAGAACAAGGTCCTGCCCCAGCCTCGCAATTGTCGCGTCTGAGCCCATTGTTGCCACAACGGTCCATCCATCTCTGCGAGGGCCTTCCTCACCTTCGGTACCCTCCACTTTACCAACCATGATGTCCTTCTCCAGGGACTGCTCTCTTGATAACATATCCAAAGTAGGTCAGATGAGGTTGCACCATCTTGGCCTCTAAGGAGCTTTCTGGCTGTAGATGTTGGGCCTTCTGGCAGTCCATGGTACTTTCAGTATTCTTCACCAACCCCATAATTCAAATGCATCCGATTTTCTTTGGTCTTCCTTAGTCCGACTTTCACATGCATATGAAGCAATGGAGAATGCCATGGCTTGGGTCAGGTGCACCTTAGTCCTCAATGTCACATCTTTGCTTTCTGACACTCTGAAGAGGTTTGGGGCCACAAACTGACCCAGTGCATCATGTACATCATTTGATCTTTTGACTGCTGCTTCCATGGCATTGACTGTGGATCCGAGGAAGATACGATCCTGGACAACAGCAACCTTTCCCCCCTTTACCACGACGTTACCTGTTAGTTCAGTTGTGAGGATTTGGGTTTTCCTCACAGTGAGATGCAATCCATACTGCAGACTGCAATCCTTGATCTTCATCAGCAAGCAAGGTTGTGTCATCTGCACACCGCAGGTTGTTAATAAGCCTTCCTCCGATCCTGATGCCCTGTTCTTCATAGAATCCAGCTTCTCGGATTATTTGTTCAGCATCCAGATGAGTAAGTATGGTGAGAGAATACAACGCTGATGTGCACCTTTCCCAATTCTAAGCCATGTAGTGTTCCCCTGTTCTATATGTACAACTGCCTCTTGATCTATGCATGTATGGGTTCTGCTTGAGCACAATGAGGCGTTTGGGGATTCCCATTCTTCTCAAAGCTGTCCAGTTTGTGATGATCCCCACAGTCAAATGCCTTTGCAGTCAGTGAAACACAAGTAAACATCTTTCTGTACTCTCTGCTTTGAACCAAGATCCACCTGCCATCAGCAATGACATCCCTAGTTCCACAACTGCTTCTGAATCCTGCCTGAACCTCTGGCAGCAGTCTGTCAATTTACTCCTGCAACCATTGTTGGATGACCTCCAGCAAAACCCTACTTACATGTGACATCAATGATACTGTTCTATCATTTGAACATTCTGCTGAGTCACCTTTCTTTGTAATGGGTACAAATATGGATCTCATCCAGACAGATGGCCAAGTAGATGTCTTCCAAATTTCCTGGCAGAGCTAGTGAGTGCTTCCGCAGCTTGTTGAAACAATCATTGGTACTCCATCAATTCCTGGAGCCTTGTGTTGGCTAATGCTTTCCGTGCAGCTTGGACTTCTTCCTTCAGCACCATTGGTGGTTCTTGCTCATCTGCTGCCTCCTGAAATGGTGGACTGTCAACTAGCTCTTTTTGGTATGATGTCTCTGTATATTCTTTCTATCTTCTTTTATGCTTTCTGCATCATTCAATATTGTGATCATCACACCAAAAAACTCACTGCCATCAGGTTAATGTCAACTCATAGAAACCTTATAGGACAAGGTAGAACTGCCCTTGTGGGTTTCCAACTGTATCGCTCTACAGAAGCTGAATAGCCTCAGCTTTCTCCAGCGGAACACCTGGTGATTTCTGATTGCTGACCTTGTGGTTAGCAGCCCAATGCATAACCACTACACTACCAGGGCTCCTATTTTGCCCATAGAATCCTTCAATGTTGCAACTTGAGGCTTGAATTGTCTTGAATTTCTTCTGTTTAAGATAGGCTAAGGGACATGTTCTTCCCTTTTGGTTTAACTTTGTGTCTTTGCACATTCCATTGCAATACTTTGTCTTCTCAGGTAGCCCTTTGGAATTTGCTGTTCTGCTCTTTGACTTCTTCATTTCTTCCATTTGCCATAGCTACTCTATGAGTAAGAGCAAGTTTCAGAGTCTCTTCTGACATCCACTTTGATCTTTTCTTTCATTCCTGTCTTTTAGACTTGGAAGTTCTTAATGTCATCCACAGCTTATCGGCCAATGGTCATTAGTGTGTAATGCATCAAAACTGTTCTTGGGGTGTTCTCAAAATTCAGGTGGAGTATCCTCAAGGTCTTGTGGACTTGTTTGAATCTTCTTCAGCTTCAACTTGAACTTGCATATGACCAATCACGGTCAGTCCTTGGCCGGGTTTTCACTGCTGATACTGAGATTCTCCATTGTCTCTTCCCACAGATACAGTCAATTTGATTTCTGTGTATTCTATATGGAGAATTCCGTGGGTTTGTTGTTGAATTTTGTGTTTTCGAAAAAAAGGTATTTGCCCTGGTTTTGGAGAATTCAATCATGTGCTTTCTAGAGCCAAAGCCCTATTTTCCAACTACTGTTTCTTCCTCTTTGTTTCCAACTTTTCCATTCCAATTGCCAATAATTATCAACGCATTTTAATTGCATTGTCTGATCAATTTCAGACTGAAGACGTTGGTAGAACGTTAGTCATGGTGCATAAATTTGGAGAATAATTGGATTGATTGTATTTCCCTCAAGGTGGGTAGGCATTATCCGATCACAGACAGCATTGTACTTCAAAATCAATCTTGAAATGCCCCTTTTTAAAAAAAAATCATGTTTAATCCACGCCAGTAATAAAACCACATTCCATTTCTCATAAAATAAATATATATTCTCATAGCTATACAGAATACTGTTCAGGCCCAGCCTGGCCCCAGGAGGGTGACACACGGACAGGCAGCGGCGGTGGAGGAAGGGCTGTCGCTCCCGTCCTTCCCATCCATCCAGGATGAGACGCTCTAACGTAGCGGGAGGGTAGCAGGCCGAGGAGGGAGCAGATGGAAGGATGCCCCCCCATCCCCCAGGCCAGGCGCCAGGCGTTCCTGGACCTGGCACTCAAAGGTGCCATCCTTTGAGCTGCCCCTCCTCCTAGTCCATCCGACAGACGCAAGACCGTGCTGTTCTTCAGGAAGAATCTGTGCCCCACACGCACTCTGTTTGCAGAGTGGCCGGCAAAGCAGTGTCGGGGCCCGCATCTCCATCTCCGAGGCCCGGGAGGGGTTGGCCTTGGGGTAGGGGCGGGGGCCGCCTCGCCGGCGGCAGACACGCAGGTGCCCTCGCGGCGGCGCTGTCCGCGGGGAGCGGGACTCGGACCGGCGGGTACAGGAGCGCGGGTCTGCAGGCCAGCCTCCGGACCCAGCACCGCGAGGGCTTGGCGCCCCGCTGGCCGCGCCGCCCCGAAATGCCCTCCTGGACGATGACTGATGGCATGTCTCTTGAATCTGTCATGCCCAGCATCATTAGCCATGGGATTTTCTGATTCAAAATGGCCAGTGCCGGTCCATTTCAGATCGCCAACACCTAGAATACTGATCTTTATTAGTTCGATTGCATTGAACGACTTCCGATTTTCCAAGATTCGTACTTTGTACATCCCAAGTGCCAATTATTTCCGGATGTTTTGCGGGTGCCCCTTCTCCTTTTGAGTCGCTCCCCATGGGCAACTGTAGGTGTAGAAGGGGTTGCTCCCAAAGGTTTTATTCATGACTGACAGGAGGCAGTGCTTCTGCAGTCGTATTTCGAGTGCCTTCCGGCCTGACACTATCTCTGATAAAGGTCTGACGCTTAATTAACTCACCCCTACTGCAGTGGCTGGAACGGCTTCTCTGTGGTGTGTCCTGTGATGTTAGCCATTATTGATCATTTCAGGGGCCTTCGACAACCCGAGGGCTGGATGTTCCCCATTCGTGACCAAGTTCCTCTGGACTCCTGCCTTAGAAGGATCTTCAAATCTTTGCCTCCCTGTTTGTGGTATGAGTTGGGTGCCAGCTCCCCACCACTAATCGTGGGTTCAATAAGCACAATTGTACGGTTGAGATATATAAATATTATACTAAAGTCATTGAGAGCATGACAGATAGAAGAGAGCGTCAAATAATGGATTCAGACACAATTCATGGGAGCATGCTCACCTCCTGGATGGCCATGATCTTACCAGCCGGGTCCACGCACAGTGTGGGCGGAAGGGAGGTGGGGTGGAGACCAGGCAGGAGGCTTGAGGACCCTCTCACTGCTAACCAAGGGTTATACCTCCTTCGGGAGCATGATTACAGGTCACCACACGTCACCGGAAGGGGCAGTGCAATACACATACACATCGTAGGAAGGCATGAGTGTGACAGGAAGGGGATGAGCTAGGGGTGTGCCCATAGAATGGGAAGGTCTACTTCTGATGACCTCCAAGTGTATGGTCATTCGCAAGCAGCTAAATTTGGCATATATTTGGGGGAGACAGCTTGGGAGAAATCCTTCTGGATCCCACACCTGTTCATCCTCAGTGCCTTTGCTTGCATCACTTCTTACCTAGAGTAAGGTGACATCCTCCTCTCTGGTCTCTCTATCCCCGATTCTGCATCTTCCCAGTCCATTAGGCACACCACAGAGAGTCATCTTACCAAAATTCTATTTGACAAATCACTCGTGTCGTTTGCCTGTGTGAATCTTTTGGTGGCTACCTTGATTGTGTCCACTTTCCAGTTTGATCACCCACTCCCTGATGCACCCCACCCCCATTTCTGTCACGCCAGGGGATGGATAGTTCCCCAAAGATTCCAATCTCTTCACAAGCCTTGGGTCCATCGTCTTCCTGCTAAAAATACTCTTCCTTTCCCTCCCCCATTTGCCTAGCTGATGTCGATGTCTCCTTCCTCCACAGCCTCTCTGGGCGCCTTCAGGGACACCACAGGCTTTCCTTTTGGGTTGAGTGAGGACCGTGTACTTAGCTCTGACTGTCAGGCCCACGGTCTGAGTGCATTATCATTCACACACCCATCCCCATTGTGGTTTATTTCCCTGTCTTCTCTGCTATGCTAGGAGCCGCCTCCCAGAAGGCAAGACCTTGGTCTCGTTTTGTATTTCTGTAGCCCAGCAGAAGCAGCTCTGGTGGCATTGTGGGCTAGCTGCTAACCACGAGGCCAGCAGCCCTACCTAACCTGCCAGTGCTCCCAGGGAGAAAGATGAGGCTTTCCACTCACACAAAGGATTACAATCCCGGAAGGCCACAGGGCAGTTCTACTTTGTCCTGTAGGGCTGCTATGAGTCAGAATTGACCCCATGGCAGCGAATTTTCCTTATTCCCCGGCACTTAGACTATTAATGTTTTTCAGTGAGAGGGTGACTGAATGCATGAACTCTACTACCTTAAACTACCTTCCTACCCTGTCCTTTCAAAATGAATCTCATCCTCTGTCTTTAATTTGCATTTTAGGCCCTCCTTTTTCCTTCTTTCCTTTCTGCCCTCACAGCTTTGTATTGTTAATCAGGTGCTCTACAGAGCAGCTCGTCAGTTTACACTTAACAGTCCATATGTATTTTATCCCAATTTATACATTGCAATCAATGTACTTTCACTCATCCTCCTTCCTCTCTGTTTCTACTTGCGGGCCTTCTTATGAAAAATGATCACTCGTGGTCGCCAGTCTAAGACGTTCGTAAAATACAACTTCAACCAATAACTTCCCCCCAAATCTCCTGAGTATTCGCCATCCTCGCCTAGTGGTTTAGATGCATCCTAGGAGGCCTGCGTCTCAGCCTCGGAACATCTGCCGAGGATCTGAGATATTAGGTCCAAAGTAAAGTCCAGGATGACTTAGAAAAAAGAAGTGATGGGGAAGTTGTAGCTATTACCTCACTTACCCTCTACTCCTCAGCGGGTCTTGGGAGAGAATTGTTTTGTTGTTTTTTTCTTTTCTTCTTTTACATTTTATTAGGGACTCATACAACTCTTACCACAATCCATACATATACATACATCAATTGTATAAAGCACATCCATACATTCCCTGCCCCAATCATTCTCAAGGCATTTGCTCTCCACTCAAGCCCCTTGCATCAGGTCCTCTTTTTTTTTCCCCCCCGGGAGAGAATTGTTAATGGGCTTTGAGTTCTATCTACTCTGTCAGTTATTTCCAGTTGGGACTTAAAGGAAATTGCTTGAAGAAATTAAGATACTTACTGAGCTTGAAGGACACAGAAGACTGATGGATGCCTGACTCACAGGGGAAATCTGAAACAGTATCTGTTCCAGGAAGAGCAAGATGAGTTGGTTATGGTGAGATGGGCCTGTAAGTCTGTAGTTGTTTGGGAGGCAAGGGATAGATAGATACACGGGTGCTTCTCATAGATCATATAGGGCCATGAGAGAAAAGACCTCATGGGTATTTCTTTATATTATCAAAGTGACTATCTGAAAGGTTGCGGCGCCCTCAGCAGAAGGAAGCATCAGATAAACTGCCAAATGCCTCAAATCAGAAAACAAATTCACCAGCATCTAGTTGATTCCAACTCATGGTGACCCTGTGGGACAGAGAGAGCTGCCCTTTGGGGCTTCCAAGACTGGGAATCTTTACAGGAGTAGAACTCCCCATCTTTCACAGAGCAGCTGGTAGTTTGGAATTGATCTTGCTCAATGAAGAATCCACTAAGTCACCAGGGCCTCGTAGCAAATGCCTAGGGATTTCAAACGAGATAAGAGGTTGTCTGAGGGGCAGGATTTGCCTGTGGAGGGGCATGAAGGGATCAGGTATCAAACATCAAGGAACAAAAAATCATATCATTGAAAATGTGGGTGAGTGAAGAGTGGAGACTCAAAGCCCAATGGTAGCCGGACACCCCTTACTGAAGGGTTGCGGGGAGGAGATGAACCAGGCAGGGTGCAGGGTAGCAACGATGAAACATATAACTTTCCTCTAGTTCTTAAATGCTTCCCCCAGCCCCCGCCACTATCATGATCCCAATTCTACCTTACAAATCTGGCTAGACCAGAGGATGTACATAGGTACAGATAGCAGCTGGAAACACAGGGAATCCAGGACAGATGACTCCTCCAGGACCAGTGGTGAAAGTGGTGATGCCTGGAGGGTGGAGTGAATGTGGGGTAGAAAGGGGGAACTGATTATAAGAATCTATGTATAGCCTCCTCCCTGGGGGAGGGACAGCAGAGAAGAAGGCAGGGGGAGATGTCAGACAGTATAATTTATGACAAAGTAATTTATGAATGATGAAGGGTTCATGAGGTAGGGAGGAGTGGGGAGGGAGGGAGAAAATGAGCAGCAGATATTAAGGGCTCGTGTAGAAGGCAAATGTTTTGAGAAGGATGATGGCAACAAGTGTACATATGTTCTTGACACAATGGGTGTATGTATGGATTGTGATAAAAATTGTACGAGCCCCCAATAAAATGATTATTAAAAAATAAAGTAACTGGCTATCTATCGGAGAGATTGCCAACATTGAACATAAACTCTTAGAAGAACCTACAAACGGACTCCTTGGGAAAGAGTCGGCTGTTTTTTTACTATTAATCATTTTAATGGGGGGTGCTTACAAATCTTAAAACAATCCATCATTCAATTGTTTTAAGCACACTTGTAATATATTTTGTCATCATTTCCAAAATATTTTCTTTCTACTTGAGCCCTTGGTATCAGCTCCTCTTTTTTCCCCCTACTTCCCACCATTGTGAATCTTTGATCAATTATATTATTGTTATTTCGTGTCTTACCTTCACCCACATTTGTTATTCTTCCGCTTGTGGGGTGGGCTATATATCCAACCTTGTGATGGGGAAGAGTCAGCTATTGATACCAGCTAAGATAGCCCACTAACAGATTGAATTTTGAACCCTCCAGCCAACTGCTAATTGCAAGGTCAGCTGTTCATGAGAGTTAAGAACTTTCCCCTCATAGCCTCTCCCTAACACCCTGCTCAAATCATAGAAAATCCATGGTAAGAAAGCTGGAGAAAGAGATGTGGGAAAAGAGGGGTATCGACTAAGCCCCACCCCACCCTTTTTGCCCACTTATCATTGCCACCCACAGTAGGCCCAAGCTGAGGTATGAGGTATCACTTCATGTTAAAGTTTGAAGTTGGCTTTGTTTGTTGTTGGTTTGGCAGCAGGGCAGCTTGCATTTCATTATCTTAACAAAAGAAAAACATATAAATTGTGCTTTGGTGAAAGTATACAGTCTTCACATTGTATCAGCATTCTCATTATTGGAAACTCTAAAGATTGTTCTACACTCTCTGTAGGGTCCCTATGAGTCAGAATTAACTTGATGGCAGTGGGCACTCAAGGGAATGTTGACTGCTAATGGACCCCCAGCACTACTTCTAATAAAGTTATGAGTCTTTGACTAAGCTATTTTATAACTTTTTTTTATAGTCCCAACCCAAACTTTTTTTTTTCTTTTTTAAAATTTATTTTATTTATTTTTTTATTTTAACAATTTATTGGGGCTCATACAATTCTTTTCACAGTTCATACATATACATACATCAATTGTATAAAGCACATCTGTACAGTCTTTGCCCTAATCATTTTTTTCTCTTTTCTTCTTTTACATTTTATTAGGGACTCATACAACTCTTACCACAATCCATACATATACATACATCAATTGTATAAAGCACATCCATACATTCCCTGCCCCAATCATTCTCAAGGCATTTGCTCTCCACTTAAGCCCCTTGCATCAGGTCCTCTTTTTTTTTCCCCCTCCCTCCCCATTCCCCCCTCCCTCATATGCCCTTGGTAATTTATACATCGTTATTTTGTCATATCTTGCCCTATCCGGAGTTTCCCTTCCCCCCTTCTCTGCTGTCCCTCTCCCAGGGAAGAGGTCACATGTGGATCCTTGTAATCAGTTCCCTCTTTCCAACCCACTCACCCTCCACTCTCCCAGCATCGTCCCTCACACCCTTGGTCCTGAAGGTATCATCCACCCTGGATTCCCTGTACCTCCAACCCTCATATGCACCAGTGTACAGCCTCTGTCCTATCCAGCCCTGCAAGGTAGAATTCGGATCATGGTAGTTGGGGGGAGGAAGCATCCAGGATCTGGGGGAAAGCTGTGTTCTTCATCGATACTACCTCACACCCTAATTAACCCATCTCCTCTCCTAAACCCCTCTATGAGGGGATCTCCATTGGTCGACACTTGGGCCTTGGGTCTCCACTCTGCACTTCCCCCTTCATTTAATATGATATATATATATACATACATACACATACATATATACACATACATACACACACTTATATCTTTTTTTTTTTGCATGATGCCTTATACCTGGTCCCTTGGGCACCTCGTGATCGCACTGGCCGGTGTGCTTCTTCCATGTGGGCTTATTTGCTTCGCTATTTTATAACTTTATAGAGCTAAAAATTGAGTTGTTGAATCCTGGTAGCATATGAAATGTTTCCATAGCCATGCCCAGAATTCCTGTTTATGACAATGCAATTGAATTTTGCTGGTAGAAAACAGAAATGTTTAAAAGTCACTTCCTCGTTTGAATGGGGTTTAATATTTTGCTGGCTCCTTCCTCAATTAGTGAGCTTAATAAAGTCTTTGAATCATGTTCATTTTATATTTGCTTAAGAGTCATGTTTTTTGTTTTTGCCTTTTTGAAAATTATCCTCGAACATGAGAACTAGCTCACACTTGTTGAAACCCCAAATGAACCGGTTTGAATAGGTTGCCTCATAAACCCAGGGCAAGAATGGAGCAGCTAGCTCTGCTCGAAGGCCCCAAGAATCCACAAAGAGTAGTCTCTCTGTGTCTACGCTTCAGTATGCAACAGGCTGATTCTTCTTTCTCAGCCATAAGACAGTTAGAAGATGGCCACTCAGAACTCTCCAATTCTAGTTTTAAGTCCAACCACGAAGAGGCCAATTGCTTTCTCTCTCCCAATCCCAAACTCTCAGCGACAGGATTTTGATTGGCCTACCTCAGGACCAATCCAAGGAGATTACCCTGCATAAACATGTGTCTCTTCTTGGGTCCCCTGCTGGCAGTCCCAACTCTCTCTACTTCATTTGCCTGTCAGCTCCCAGTACTTTATTTCTAAATGATTTGAATTCCCTGTCCCTGCCATTCCCTCCCATCCCCCAAGGAGCCCTGGTGGTGCCCAGTGTGATGTTTGCCTACTAACAGATTGAATTTTGAACCCTCCAGCCAACTGCTAGCTGCAAGGTCTGCTGTTAGAATCCATCAATCTCTCTGAGGGAGAAAGATGAGGCTGCCTGCTCCCATAGGCTGACCTCTTTGGAAACCCAGAGGCAGTTCTACTCTGCCCTGGAAGTCAGAATCCATTGGGTGACAGTGATTTTTTTTTTTAACCAGTCAGAACTGAACTTGTTGACAGTGAGTATGGAATTGTTCTACTCTGTCCTGCCAGGTCACTGTGAGTTAGTTTATAATGACTGGCAGACAATGTGTCTGGCCATTCCCTGGCCGCCTTAAAGCCCTTTCATGGTCTCCACTGATGAGCCCCAGCTCCTTAATGCTCGCAGGAGGCATTTCATTACCAACCCCTGACCATCTTCCTGAACTCTCCCCATTGCTTCCCAATGCTTGTAGATGATTTTGCCTCCATGCTGGTTCTCACTCCTGCCACACCCTCACCCTCTTCATCTCCAAACTCACCTCACTCCACTTCCGTGAAGCCTGAGAACAGAGTATAGAAACCAACCCCACTGTCACGGAGTCGACCCTGACTCAAAGACCCCTACAGGGCAGAGAAGGGTTTCCAAGACCGTAAGTCTAAATGGGAGCAGACAGCTGCATCTTTTTCCTGCAGTATGGCTAGTGGGTTTGAATGCCTGACTTTGACGTTATAGCGCAAATGCTTTGTCCGCGGAGCCACCGAAGTTCCTATTAGTCGCCCGGTGTGACATTTGCCCCCTTGGCTGTGATCCGACGAGACCTGGCGCGCCTAGAGCAGGTCAGCTGCGTTCACCGAGCCAGGACGCGAGAACCGGGTCTTCCCTGTGCGCCGGCTGGCCACCCGCCCCCGTTCCCTTGTCGCGCTAGGGCGGTGTCACCCCGTCGCCGGCCAGAAAGCAACAAGGGGCCGCGTCTACGTCCCGGAGGCGCTGGGGTTCTAGGCTTCACCCCAGTTGCCGAAGCCTGGCTATTCCCGGGGCGCGTTACAAAATAGCAAAATCAGTCTCCACCGCAGTGATTCTGATTCCGTGGGGCTCAAGTGAGGTCAGACCTCAGGATTTTCGTTTCGTCTGGTCTTCATTTCCCTAAGATGCCCCGCCGTGGAGCCGCGGTGGGAAGCGCAGCTTCAGCGGAAACCTGGAACTCCACCAAGCCGCTCTTGGCCGCGGGCTGGGTGCGGTGGACCGCGGGGTCAGAGGCGGGGCTGCAGCCCAGGGGCGGGCGTGGGCGGGGCCGGGGCGGGGCCAGTCGTCCCGTTCGCGGGAAAGCTCTGCGCGTGACTCCGGCGGGGCCGGTCGCCGCGGGAGCTGGGGACGGGACAAGCCCGCAGGCCCCGCGGGCGGAACCAACGCGCATCTCGGGGGGAGAAGCGGCGAGTAAAAGGCAACCCGGACCGGACCATCGGCTGCAGGGGAGACCGGGCGTTACCACCAGCCCGAAGAGGAGGGGGGCGCCGGCCTAGGCTAGCGGCCGCGCGACCCCGGGAGGACCCGAGACCTCGCCGCCGCCTCGGACGCCTGCACGGAAGGTCGGCACTGAGGCGAGAAACCAGGTAGGTACGCCCCTTCTGCGCCTTGCGGGATCCCAGGGACCCTTTGGCTTTCCGTTCCAAACGCCCAGGAGAAGGCCCTCGGGCTCCCCACCTAGCGCTCCCGCCGTCCCCTTGGGTTCGCGTCACCTCACCCTCTCCCCTCGTCCCCGAAGCCCCGCGCTCTCCGTCGGCCGCGACCCTCTAGCTAGACCGAGCTCTGCCTCAGGCGCTCTCGGCACCCTACAGTTCGACCGTTCCGTGAACCTGAGCACCCTGAGCCATCCCTTCGGGCGCCACCCCAGAACCTCCCCAACCGCCTCCTAAACTGCCCCCGCAGCTGACCTGCGCCCCAGTCTCCTGTGACGTCCGTGCGGGAGCGGAGCCGCCCGGCACCCCAAGCCGCTATTGCCGGGGGCCTCCGCGCTGCCAGATGCAACCCCCGGCCCTCTGATCCCTCCGCCCCGTGCCCCCCGGCCCCCGAGTTGGGATCTGGGCTTTCTCGGGCCTCCGGTTTTACCCTCGGCCTGGCATTGCGGGCGCCGGACCTTCGGCCCCGCTGCTGTGAAGGGCGCAGCGATCTCGGAGCCCAGCGCTGCCGGGGGACCGCACCCTCCACGGGCCGGCCCTGCGGGCTCCGGGGGCCTGCTGGTCCTTGTACCCCCCGGGTCCAGCGCAGTGCCTGGCATCTAGCGGCACGCAGTCCACACTGGATGAAGGGATGAATGAGCTCAATGCAGAGGCTGGTTCCGTGCATGGTGCGCTGGGGTGGGGGTGGGGTGGGGAGCGGACGCAGTGAGGACTTCATTGAGTCTTCCTACTGGCGCTTCTGCAGGAGAAGACAGGGTCCGTTCAGTCTTCCAGTCATTCCTGTGATGTTATTTACATGGGAGCGGCTATGTACGTATCTGTTGTCTCCTGCGGATGCTCCCTTTCCCGGCGAGGGCTGCTCGGTTTAGAGCCCTGCCCAGGTGACCGTCCTCATCCCGCAGGGAGGAACGGGCGCGGGGAGGATTTACATACGGAGGGCACAGCCTAGCTTAAGAGGCTGCCTCCGAGCCGCTGGCCTGCTTGGTGCATCTCACTTTGCGGGCCGGGAGTGGGGGGTGGGACGCGCGGCTAGCTCCTGGTTAGCTTATCTCAGAGACTGGAGAGATCGTGTGATAGAAATCTCGAAGATTCCTCAATGCTACTGGCATGTGCGCTAGCCGTCACCCACCTCCCATGGCCATTGGGTTGGTGTCCAGCAACCATGTCCCCCGAGGGCTTCGGCTCTAAGGAAGCACTGCCACCCTCTCCCGCATCCAGACTTCAGCAGCTGCGCACTTGACCATTGCACCGCCTTTTCGCTCTCTCTAGACCCCAGCCAGGCAAGGAGTCCTCTGGGAACAGTGTCAGCGTTGTAAACAACATCACTCATACACAAGAACACAAACCTTTCACAGATGGAATTCTCAAAAAACAGAAAACCCAGAAGCTGTTTTCGCTGATTCCTAGGAGGAGTTATCTGAGCAGCTTTAATTTGCTTAGAACAGTGGTTCTCAACCCTGTCATACAATTCATGTGGTGGGGACCCCCCAACCATAACATTATTTTCGTTGCTACTTGATCACTGTCATTTTGCTACTGTTACGAATTGGGCGACCCCCGTGAAAAGGGTCGTTCAACAACTCCTTCCCCCCCCCCCCAAGGGGTCGCGACCCACAGGTTGAGAACCATTGGCTTAGCGTAAGCTAAGCAGATATGCCTGGAAGTGGGCCTTGCCTGACTAGCAATAGCCTTCTGGTAACTGGGGCTCAGAGTATTACCAAGTACAAATAGTGACTAGAATTTCTTAGGAGGCTCCTTGGAAATGGAGCTGGGAGAGAGCTTCATGGAAGGAGGAGCGGTCATGTCACTAGCCCTGCTCCTTACTGTTACCTTTGCCCGTAGGACACCCACTCACCACCAATGAGCCAGGCTGAAAGGCCAGCTCAGCTGGAGACTTCTTTAAAGCAGTGTTTCCCTAAGTGGGTGGTACCCTTGAGGGCGCTGGAACAGTCCAGGAGGGCTGCAGAAGCAGCTGCCTGTATTTTCCCCTGAATGATGGACTACAGTACTAAAGATTTTAATTACTGGGGCGGGTGGGGGGCCAAGGTGGAGTGATTTGTTTTCTGTTTCTGAAAGGTAGACTAAATAAGTTTGGGAGTCTTATGATTTAGAGCTTTGATCTCTTTTTCACTTTTTCTCCCACCCTCAGACCTGCCTTTGTAAAGGAAATTTTGAATCACAGTAACTCATAGTGGAGGATGGGAGACTGACTCTTCTGCTGCATGGAGCAGGGGAGACCAGCCTTTTGTTTATTTTAGTGGGTTTTTCTACTTGTGGAGGTTTGGGTGTGGCTTAGGCTTCAGTAACGGTGGGACTGAATGATCTGATTGCTGGCTTGTTTGATTTCCTCTCTCCTGGCTCCCACTCCTGGCTGCCACTACTTCCAAGCATCGCCATATAAGCTCCGAGCACCTGGTTCAATTTGAATTTCAGATACGCAACAGGGCTTCCTGTATTTTAACTTGCTAAACCTGGCAACTCTAGTTCAGTGGGAGGCTTGTGGGTTATATTTTTCTCTCGGGCTTGCCTTTAAATTTAGGACAATAACACCCCTTTTTTCCTATTACTCAGACACCCTGACTGAGCGCCAGCGGAGAGTCACTTGACTGAAAGAGTGGCTCACTGCAAGTCAGGGCGGGACAGGCTGGGGGAAGTGATCTGATTGATCAGTGGTCGGGTTACTCAGCCAAACACCCACTCAAGCGCTGGCATATGACATAGTTCTTGTCAGATGAGCCCATCGTGCAAAACGAGAGCATATTGCCAAAAGTCAGGGTTCCCGCGAAAGAGAGAATGATATTAACAAAGGGCTGGCTCCGAGCAGAACCTCTGAGTCACCGCCACCGAGTCGATTCCGACGCATGGCCACCTAGGTCAGGGTAGAACTGCCCCTGTGAGGTTTCGAGACTCCAACACATTACAGCAGCAGACAGCCCCCCCTCCCCAGCGGAGCAGCATTTGAACTGGCTGTGCGCAGCCCATCTCAGACCCCTACCGCCCGGTAGTCTGGTACCATACTCACTCTTCACATTGCACTTTGTGCCGCGGCGACTTGTATGCACGCCCTTCATCAGCACCGGGAGCAGGACTGTGTTAGCAGAGGGCATGAACTCGTTTTCACAGTGGGTCCTCAGGAAAATGCTGAGTTATAGTCTGCGTGGTGCATATGAGGATTCATTTCTTATGCACTTCGAGGGCATATGTGTAAGTTATTTTTGAAAGAATTCTGCCAAAATACTTTTTACAATTGAATTGTTTATACTTCAAGGAGAGAGCTTCTTCCCTTACTTCCAGGAGAAAAGCTTCTGTCTGGGATCCATGGTTTAGTGAGGTGGCCTTTTATCAACCCCAGGAAGCTGAGGGCTTTGGGTATGTTCAGTTCGTGTAAAATAAGAAACATCAGACTCTCACTCCATGGAGTCTGATCCAACGAAGCAGCGCATGCCACACATCTTTATGACCCAGACAGTTGATCCTCTGCGGGTTCTGGCTAGCTAGAGTTTTCCAGAAGGCTAATGGTTTCTTTACAAATATGGATTTCCCCACCGCATAATGATTTACACACTCTGTCATACTTAACAATAAAACACCCCCAAACTTAGTGACTCAAAATAACAATTATTTCGCACAGTTTTGTAAGTTGGCTCAGTGGTTCCCCCGCCCCCCCCCCCTTTTTTTTTTTTGCTGTTCCAAAAGAAGTTCTGGGAATATTTTGAATAATAGGAGCATGAGTGGAATTCATTGTCTCCCAAAAGGACTACTCTGGAGGACGTCTTTGGTGGCGGTTCAAGAGCTGTTCTACTTTTAAAATTATCCTCTTAACATCATAGATGTAATTGACTTCTTAGATTTCCCGGTATCTCTTTTAGTTTATGTACTGCTTTGCCTACTAGATTATTGGTACATATATTATTAGTGTATCCATTCCTAAGGATGGAAGACGGAGCCCAGGTGGCACTGTTGTCAGCAAAACGGCAGAGGTTCAACACCCCGACTGTTCTCTGGGAGAGGAGGCTGTCTGCTCCCTTAACCATTACAGCCTTGATACAGTTTCTGGGAGTCTTTTTTTTTTTTCTTCTGGGAGTCTTAAAGGCTTGAAGATTAGTGGCCTTCTAGCCGAGAAGCAGCAAAGCTCACATGGAAGAAGCACACCAGCCTGTGTGATCACGAGGTGTTGATGGGATCAGGTACCAGGCATCAAAGACCCAGAATAAAAGATCATATCAGTGTGAATGAGGGGGGAGGGCAGAGTGGAGACCCAAAGCCCATCTGTAGACAATTGGACATCCCCTCACAGAAGGGTCACAAGGAAGAGACAGCCAGACAGGGTGCAGTATAGCAACATTGAAACATAACTTTCCTCCAGTTTTTTTTAATGTATTAGCATAAGTTTAATAAGGTGACTTCAATACATCAAGTTCACACCATCTGTCCCTAGTATCCATTAGGAACATTCCCTCCCTCCCCCCCAATTTTCAGTACACACAGATTCTGGTTGTTTTCAACTGCTGAAACCCAAAAGCCATTCTGCTTCATCTGTCAAGGAAAAGTACACTTTCTGGTCTTGATTCACAGTTATGTAACCCTTATTTTCTTATAACATTTTGGTGGGCAGAAATTCTAATCCTTTCACTGCATTTGTTTTCTTTTACTTTTCATTGTGAATTATGTGAAGACTCACAGAACAGTTCATCAGTTTTTCATCCACCGATTCATGCGTATTTTGTGTCAACACATCTGTAGCAATCCCCTCAAAGTACCATCGCTTGCTCTGTTTTCTTCCTGTGTTTCCTGTTTTCATTGGGCAAATGCTGTCCTTTTGATCTTAAATGGTGGTTTATTTTGCTGAAGGGGTAGGCTCCAGATCTGAAGGATAATTAAAGCCATTGTCTGGGGGTGGGATGAGGCTTCCCACCTGACTCTTCCAAACCAGCTTGCCTGGCCTCTTTCATTGTTGTGAGTTTTGATCCACATTTTTCTCTCACTACATCCAGGATCTTTTCTAGAACAGTTGGTAGTGGTAGGCAGGCACCAACCATCTAGTTCTTCTGGTCTCAATGTTGTGAAGACTGATGTTTGCGTGCCCTATTAATCTGTGGGATTTTTGATTTCCATCACTCTTCTTTCCTCTTCCATGGTGACCGGAACCAGAGTGAGGGAGAAATGTATTCTCTCATAAGCATGTACCATTTGGGGTATGCAAGCCATGTCCCACACACATTGGGACTGTTTCCTCTAGCTCTTTAATGTTTCCTCTCCCCCACTATCATGACCTCAATTCTACCTTACAGATCCGGCTAGCCCAGAGCATGTACCCTGGTACAGATAAGAGCTGGAAACACAGGGAATCCAGGACAGATAAACCCCTCAGTACCAATAATGAGAGTAGCAATACCAGGAGAGGAAGGGGAAGGTAGGGGGCAAAGGGGAGCCGATCACAATGATCTACATTTAACCCCCTCCCTGGTTGGGTGAAGGGAGACATGGGACAGTGTAAGGCATGAAAAAATAATAATAATTTATAAGTTATCAAGAGTTCATGAGAGGGAGCGTAGGGGAGGCTGGGGGGGAAATGAGCTGATTCCAAGGACTAAAGTAGGAAAAAAATGTTTTGAAAATGATGGTGGCAACATATGTACAAATGTGCTTGATACAATGGATGGATGAAAGTATGAATTGTGATAAGAGCTGTATGAATCCCCCATAAAGTGATTGGGGGGGGGAGATTAATAACCTCAGAAACCCTATATAGGGTCACTGAGTCAGAGTGGACTTGGTGGCAGATTTGGTTTTGGTGATGATGGTGGAAGGAGCCCTGCCGGGGCGGCATAATGGATTAAGCATATATGGATTAAGGCCGTGATTCCCTGTAGTATGAGTTTGGGTGCCAGCCCCCCACCATTAATCGTGGGTTCAATAAGCACAATTGTACATTTGAGACATATAAATATTATACTAAAGTCATTGAGAGCATGAGAGATAGAAGAGAGCGTCAAATAATGGATTCAAACACAATTCATAGTAGCATGCTCACCTCCTGGATGGCCATGATCTTACCAGCCAGGTCCATGCACAGTGTGGGCCGAGGGGAGGTGGGGTGGAGACCCAGCAGGAGGCTCAAGGACCAAGCAGGAGGTTGGAGAGCGCGGCCTGAGGCTGGAGGAACCCGCTTATTGTTAACCAAGCATTATATCTCTTAGGGGAGTGTGATTGCAGGTCACCACATGTCACAAATAGGCACACACATCGTAGGAAGGGGATGAGCTAGGGGTGTGCCCACGGCAATGGAAGGTCTAGGGGTACACATGTGACAAGATGGCAGCCTAACCTTGGTCATCCTTGGGTGGGTTTGACCTCTCTGGGGTCTCCTACAAGGAAAGACAACTACTATCCTTATCAGAAGGGAGTGGGCCCTATTTGTTGTGAGAAAAACAGTGGTGTCTGCTTGCTCTAGATGGCTGATAGCTCTTAGGGAGAATGACCCCTGATCTATTCCTGATGACCTCCAAGTGTATAATCATTCCCAAGCAGCTACATTTGGCATATATTTGGGGGAGACAGCTTGGGAGAAATCCTTCTGTTTCCCATAATTCCCGATTCATAACTAGCAAAATGACAGTGATGTAGTAGCAACGAAAGTAATTTTATGGTTGGGGGTCCCCACCACCTGAAGAACTGTATGAAAGGGTCGTGGGATGAGGAAGGGTGGGAACCGCTGGATTACGGTGAGTTGTTCAGGCTTGCCAGCCACTCACTACACAAGAGAAAGATGAAGCTTTCTGCTCCGAGAAGGTTTCCAGCTTCGGAGACCCTGTATAAGGCTGCCAGGTGTCAAAGTCAATGACGGGGGTGGTAGTGGTAGAGGGGGGCTGTTTGTTTAAGTCTTTTCTACAGCAAACTGGGCACAGGAGAGAACTGAGCTGTTTTGGATCGAAGGCAGGGAGGGAGCTGTGTGGAGAGTGAGTCTAAGTGGCCATTTCCCAGCATCCCCTTCATTCCCTTTCCTAGCCCTCTGAGAGAGCTCTGTAAAATACAGTCCGAGAGCCAGTGACAAAGAGACTTCCCTTCCCTGAGTCTTTACTAGGAAGCAGAGAGAGGTTAAGAGAAATGGATGGATTTGGGATCCGATCATCTTCCTTGGTAACCCCATATGCAAGGGATAAAAACGCCAGCTGGTCCCGAGTACAAACCTTTTACTGCTGTACTTGAATCCCTTGTTGCCTCCTAACTGAGGGAGGTTATCTTGTGGCTCTCTATGGAACAGTGTTCTGTTATGATCCATAGGGATTTTCTTGCACGCACGCATGCACACACGCGCGCGCGCGCCAAACTGTCTGGAAGCTCTGCTGGAACCTGCCCTCTTGGGTGACTACTGCCGTTAAATAACTGGTATAACTTCTGGCATCATAGCAACACACAAGTCACCACAATACGACAAACTGACAGGTAGTGGACTTCATCCTCCTAACCCCCAATGCCTAGGCAAAACCATTAACCTAATTTAATAAACTGAGTAGATCAAGAATCAGGTATCAATAGACTACTTTGACCTCTTTAGTCTTAAGACCTATGCTAGCTTATCAAACATCTTTTTTAGTCCACAGGCAAGGGAATTTTTTTTCTAGTCATACTTTCTAGCGTGTAATATGAAAACAATAGTTTTCAGAATATTTTGTAATAATGTGCATGCTTTTTAAAAGAATACATGCTATAAGGACAATCAATACTAGAAATAAACAAAATTTAAGATTTAGTTTGTTAAAAATCCAAAATGTAACAGCTCCTTCCCTTACAGTAAAAATTCTTTGTAAGCTTAATTGGCCTCTTAATCCCAAGGACATTCCGACTCGGAAAGGAGTCTAACAAGGCCATTAAGAAAAGTAGCTGGACATGAAGCATCGCCCCAGTTTAGATACCCCATGGTGTACGAAGCTTCAGGGATGGTGGTCTAATGGAGGTAGAGATAACCTAAAGGTCATTACAAAACCCGCTTTTTTTAGAGTATCAATTGTATCTCGTGACATTGTAAAAACCTGCTAATTTCTTCCTATCCTCATTGTCAAAAACAAAGACCTGGTTCTTGTAGTTTAACTTTTAGGAACTAGACTGACCTCTGAAACAGCTCAGAGGAGAAATCCGGCTGGTTTCTTTCTGCAAGCGTTTGCAGGAATAAACTTAGAATTTCTTGAATCAGCCTGGACTATGGTTACGGGGACAGGCTCTCCAGACCCCTTGCAGTCTGACCACATACATCCTCTGGACTTGCTGGGAATTGGGGGAGCTTGGCACCTTTCCCTTTGAGCATTACTGGCCTCCATGGAGTTCCACTAGCCTGGTGCTCCTTAAATTTAAGCGTGCATCAGTTTACCTATCAGCCCCAGATATTTGGATTCAGTAAATCTAGGGATGGGGCCCCAGTACATTGCTGTCTAAGAATAAGCTCTCATTGAGCCTGGTGTTTCTTATCCATGGGCCACACTCGGAGAAGCGCCCTCCAAGGAGACCCAAGTCTTCCTCTCTTCATCGCTGGTTTTCAGATTGATGGAGGAAAAGCTATTTACAAAGATCAAGAACCAGAGGGGCAGTGGATTTAACAACAGTGGAGCCCACTAAATAAAAAATGTAGCAATACTTTCAAATTTCGGAGAGAAATTGATTTGTAGCTAAGAATTTTATGTACAGTGGTGAAAGTTTTTAACATTTTTGACTTGCATTTCAAAAATGTTCCTCCTGAGTGTCTTTTTTTAAAACATTTTTTTGTTAAAAGAACTTTTTATCGGAGGATCTTACAGCTCTTAGAACAATCCATGTATCAATTGTATCAAGCATATGTTGCCATCATTTTCTAGACATTTACTTTTTATTGGGCTGCTTCTTCCTGCCCGACCCCCCACCCCCCAGTGACCCCTTGACAAATTATAAATGATCATTTTCATATCTTCCCCCTACCCTTATCTCCCTTCCCCTAGGGTTTCTGTTGTTCGTCCCTGCTGGAGCAGGGTTGTGTGGTTATGTGTCGATCATTGCCATAGGTTCCCCCCTCCTTCCCTCCTTTCTCCATCTTCTCCCTACCTTTCTGGTATCACTACCCCCATTCCTGTTCCTGGATTCCATGTGTCCTGTGAGCGCTTATCTCTTATCTGTATCTGTGTACATGCTCTGATCTAGCCAGAACTGAAAGTCAGGACTGGGGTCATGATAGTGGGGCTGAGGAAGCCTCAAGGAACCAGAGGGATATTGCTTCATTGGAGCTATGCTGCGCCCTGGTTGACTCATCCCTTCCTTATGGCCCTTCTGTGAGGGGATGTCCCATTCTCTACAGACGGGTTTTGGATCTTTACTCCGACCCCCTTCATTCTCAACAATATGGTTTCTGTTTGGGGTCCTTGGATGCCTGTTACCTGATCCATTCAATACCTTATCACACAGGCTGGTGTGCTTCTTCCATGTGGGCTTCTTGCTTCTCTGCTAGTTGGCCACTTATGTAACTTCAAGCTTTTAAGACCCCAGATGCTATATCTTTTGATAGCCGGGCACCATCCGCTTTCTTCACCACATTTGCTTATGCACCCATTTTGTCTTCAGCTATTTTATCAGGGAGGTAAACAAAACAGAATGCCAGGTTGTTAGAACAAAGTGTTCTTGCATTGAGGCAGGGCTTGAAAAGAGGCCCAAAGACCATCCACTACCTCAGTGGATTAGCATATAAATATATATACATAGGACAATACCTATATTTTTGTGAATTAATGTATTTACGTATATACACACCTATGTTTATACCTCTCTTCATAGTTTTGCATCCTAGATCTTTCCTCTGTTTCCTTTTACCTTCCTCCTTTCCCACCATCTCACCCTTCTTTTGCCTCTTAGTAATTCCTCTCAGCTAGATTGCTGTTGCTCCAGCACCCCCAGGATCTCTATGTCCTCATTGATTTTAATTCCCTAGTTGTTTCCTGTCTATGGTGCTATTTGCTCATCACTCCCTTCCCTGCCTCCTCCTTCCCCTAAGTTCCTCCAGAGCTGTTGGTCCATTGCTTTCTCCTCTGGCTGGCTTCCCATGCCTCTTAATTTTCTGGTCTAACAGCCGGAGCACCGGGCTGGTGATTCTACCTGGACGCCATCTTGACTTCTCCTATGTATTCTTTCTCTGGCAGCTTCTGCAAAATGAGAAACCAGGCAAGTGA
The DNA here is from genome assembly GCF_050624435.1 of Tenrec ecaudatus. Taxonomy (NCBI): domain Eukaryota; kingdom Metazoa; phylum Chordata; class Mammalia; order Afrosoricida; family Tenrecidae; genus Tenrec; species Tenrec ecaudatus. Next base: position 32,832,272 of record NC_134539.1, read on the forward strand.
GAGGAAATCATGGAATTGAGGACTTAGGGCACCTAGCATGGCATCAGAACTAAGCGCTGAACCTCTGAACGCTAGGTTTTCAAAAGGCTAGGGAATGCAAAAACTTAAACTCATCGTTGAAGCTCCAATAGAGGTGTCAGCCTCCATTGAATTCTTTCTGACCCTTAAAGAGCTTTGCCCTCAGATGGAATGTATTTGAAAATGAATTCCACCACTCCCTTAGCCAGCCCTGGGAGGGGCAACCTAGCCCCTGGGGACTGGCCTAGATGTGTCCTTGATGAGATTTGGGATACCAGGCTCCATGTTAGTACCTCGGCTTTCTTGAGTTATGTGCTGGGTTGCTGAGCCCAGCTCACCAGCTACTGTGAGGGTGAAATATGAGACGTTCTGCTCTTGTAGAGCTTTATGGCTTCTGAAAACCAAAGAGGCCATTCTCCTCTGTCCTATAGGGTCGCTGGGAGTCAGAATAGCAATGGGCTTTGGAGAATCTGCATAATCATGAGTCACACGCTGACTGCCTGCGTTGAAGAGCCCTGACCACTCCTGTAGGCCTTTTCGCTGTGAGCAGGGCTGTTTGTGTGGACTTAGAGTCCCAAATCCCATCAGGCACACACCCAGGCAAGGCACTAAGGCAACAGTTCTCAACCTGTGGGTCTCGACCCCTTTGGGGTTCGCCCGACCCTTTCACAGGGGTCGCCCAATTCATAACAGTAGCAAAATTACAGTTATGAAGTAGCAATGAAAATTTTATGGTTGGGGGTCACCACAACATGAGGAACTGTATGAAAGGGTCACGACATTAGGAAGGTTGAGACCCACTCCTCTAAGGGGTAAGTGATTGGTGTAATTCCATATCTGAGAGAACAAAGCTTTTATGAGGCAACTGAGGCTACGGTTAATTCACTTTCCTCCGTTCCCTTTAGTTAAATTTCATTTGTTTGTTACAATATTATAAATTAGGTAGCACTTTACATTTCAGATCATCAACTGTGTATTTAACAGTTTAAACTACTAATCAAACCTCCCTGGAGTCTGTCTTTCACCCTCTTGTGGACCACCGTCTTCCACTTCTCCCAAGTTGACACTCATCCTCAGTCTAGTCTTGTTTTATCTTCCTTCCCTTGCCTTCTCCACTCCACCCCGACACAGGGAGATAACCAAAGTCTGTTCTCTTTTGGTAGGAAAGTCTTCATGTTGGGTTTTTGGGTGTTTTGGGTTTTTTTCCCCCTTACAACAGTTGTCTCATGTAATAGTTGTTCTTTTGTGATTGACCAACTTCACTCAGCATAATGTTCTCTAGGTCCATCCATGCGTGAGGTGCTTCATGGTGTTGCCATCGTTTTTCAGTGATGCATAGTATTCCATTCTGCGCAGGCCAGACTTTTCTTTGTCCATTCTTTCACTGATGGGCATTTAGTCCGTTTCCATCTTCTTGCTATTGGTAACAGTACTGCACTGTGTGTACGTCTGTTCGTGGTATGGCTCTGTGCTAGAGCTTAAATTCTGAGCCCCCTGGTTTACAAAAGGCTATGGATGGCAGGGACAACCCACAATCGTTTGCAGAGTCCCCAGATAGACTATGCCTCCAGTGAATTCTTTCTTATCACTAACCAGGGATATAGACAATTATCCTCTCAGGTAGAGTTCCTTGGAAAGTAGACTACCTCCACTGCTCTCCAGCCAGCCTAGGGAGGGACAGTCTCTTTCTTAGGGACTAGCCTGCATGCGTCCTTGATGGAGGTCATTGTATGAAGGACACTGTATGAGGGACAGGGGGTCAGTCACATAGTCATGTGTCAGGCCCTACCAGTCTCACCTTGACGATCAATCGGAAGGAAGGCCCTAGAACAGCAGTTCTCAACCTGGGGGTTGAATGACCCTTTCACAGGGGTCACCTGATTCATAACAGTAGCAAAATAACAGTTATGAAGTAGCAGCGAAAATAATTTTATGGTTGGGGGATCATCACAACTTGAACTGTATTAAAGGGTCGCGGCATTTGGAAGGTTGAGAACCACTGCCCTAGAATAATCTTGTTAGCCCTTGCCTCTGACCATGGATGTGTCCCCATCATGGTCCTCTTCCGGGTCCTGTAATCCCACCTGTAACTGTGATGTTCTGATCTGCCGCCAGTCATGACTGTGAACAGTTCCCTGTGTTCCATGCCCTGTTGATCTAGCTTCCCCACTGGATCCTCAGACGCCATTGTGGCCTTGTGCTAACGGCCTCCCTCATCCTGATGCTGTGTCTGAGTCTGTTGTGTTTGTCTCCTTAAAAGACTTGATGCATGTTCTTCTTAAATTGTATTTGAGAGGGGGGTCTCTTCTGTCACCTAAAACAACTCTTAATTTCTTTAGGATATATTCCCAGCAGAGCCATTGTTGGGCCATGGGGGATTTTTGTTCCCATTTGTTTGAGATAGCGCCATATAGCTCTCTGTGGTGGTTGTGCCTGTCCCCCTGGTTAATTTTTTAAAAGGAAAGTTATAACAATTCATTTAAGATTCATTGGTAACTGTCCTATTTCAACACTTGGTTTAACAGCCAACTTTGAATGGTAATCCATGCCATTTCTACTGAGTTTTCCTTGCACTCGGAAATCTCCTTCACTTCCCCCTCTATCCCTCCTTTGCAATATCACCAATGAAATTCAGGTTGTCATATTTGTTGGGTCCTTTCAGCCACCCTGGCTTTTCTTTCAGTTTTTCTAAAATTCCAACCATTTTCCTCCCTCAGAACTTTTCACACTTGGTTCCTCTTCTTGAATATGGGTCCTTACTCCTCAGCTGTTTAACTTGCCCCTTATACCTTTCAAGTCCCAGCTGAAATATCATTTCCCCAGAGAAGTCTTCCCTGAGTCACCCCCTCTTAATCAGCCCTCCTAATACCCTTAACCACGGCCATCAAGTTGACCCGCATCAGCCCTCTAAGACACTTGGATTGCCCCCTGAGGTTACCTTCATGGAAAGGAGGCCTGGTCACCTGCCTTGGCATTTCAGACCAGCGCTCCTGGGGGACAAGATGAAGCCATCAGAAATCCTAAAGAAGGTCGCTACAAGTCCGCATGGACTCCAGGGCCGTCGATTTGGTTTGGGGTTTGCTTCTAATCTTTATGGCAGCAGACCGCCACACCTTCCCCATCAAGTGGCTCGTGGGTTGGCACCGCAGACCTCGGGTTTTCCAGCTGAGCGCTTTGTCAGCCAACCATCGGGGCTCCCCTCAGACCATGGTGACCTTTATGCAGTTTGTCATTATATTGTAATTGTCCTTTCGTTTACGCTCACCTATGAGCTTGTAAGCTCCTTGAGGGTTTACATGTGTCTAGTGTGTTCACCACTGTATTTCTAGCCAGTGGAGTTGCTGGACCATCTGAATCTCTGACCAAAGACTAACAGCCCTTGGGAGAGGTATATTCTGTTGGCATTGAGTCTGTCCAGTAGTCACTATGGTCACTGGACAGGAAATTCTTTCTTGATTCACAGATAATTGGCAAATTACCTCTAATCTCTCTATGGAGTTGGGGGGGACATACATCTTCAAAAGGTCCTGGAGGAAATGGCACTATTTCTTTCTTTTTTAATCATTTTATTGGGGTTCGTGCAACTCTTTTTTTTTTTTTTTGGTGGCATGTGGCTTTAATGGCAAGGGGCGAGGGGGGCTGGCTGCTGGCCTTGAGGAGTGTGCTGGAATGTCTAGTGGTGCCGCAGCACGTTCTCAGAGATGGAACCCCTCCTTTCTGAGGGGGCTGGGTAAGCCCATAGCTTCCTGGTGGTGGCCACGATCTTGCCTCTTGTCCTGGGCCTGGGAACAATGGATGGGGCCCCGCAGGAAGGTCCTTGCCTACAACCTGAATTTTGGAATGTATGGAGAGCTCAAGGCTGAGCTTAGGGGGTTGGGGAATGTGAGGTTGGTGCCTGGTCCCCAAGTCCTACTGAAGTGAGGGAGGCACAGACGCCAGGGTGGGGGAGCTTGTGAGGGTTCACCCACTTATAGTTGCCTTCATACAGGAAGCCGACTCTCTTCACCAGCTCGGCTGCCTCCGTGGGCCCTCGGCTGCCATAAATGTAGGAGATGGGCTTGGGCTTCTCGCGCTCAATCTTGTGCAGTAGTGGGGTGAAGATGCGCCAGGCCTCCCGGAGCTCGTCACTGCGCACGAAGTGCATCTGGCTCCCGCAGCTCGTGCAACTCCTATCACAATCTACACATACATCCACTGGGTCAAGCACATTTGTACATTTGTTGCCATCATCATTCTCAAAACATTTTCTTTCTACTTGAGTCCTTGGTATCTGCTCCTCATTTTTCCCCCTCCCTCCCTCACAAACCCTTGATAATTTATCTTTTTTTTTCGTGCCTTACACTGTCTGATGTCTCCCATCACCCACTTTTCTTGTTGTCCATCCCCCAGGGAGGGGGTTATATGTAGATCCTTGTAATCGGTTCCTGGCACTGTCTCTTAATTCCATTTTTCCATGAAGTTTCTGAAGTTCTCTCACATCTATTCCCTTGGGGTATTTTCTTACCTTACCACTCTTAGAGAGGCAAAGAACAGAACTATAAAGAAAGGTTAAATAATTGAGGTATGTCGTATGTGGTCCTTAGGTGTCCGTGAATCTGCTCTGACTCAGCACTGGTATGTGCAACAGAACAGAGCACTGCCCAGTCCCGTGCATCCCCACAGCCTTGTGCTTATCTGTGTCCAGCCAGAAATGAAGAGGGTCTTTCCCTAGTCACATGCTCCGCTCTGTTGTGATGACATAACATTGAAATGGCTCAGACGCATAGGAATGCCATGGACACCAAAATGACCCTCTGTCAGGCCTGCATCAGCCTCACAATGAGCCCATTGCCGCATCTACCATGTCTATCCATCTCAGTGAGGGTCGTACTCTTTTTTTGCATGATGTCCTTCTCCTGGGACTGGTCTCTCCTGACAACATGTCCAAAGTATGAATGATTGCCTCTTATTCTTTGTACAGATTCTTCTTGAGTACAATTAAGTGTTCTGGAATGCCCATTCTTTGACATGTTAGCTGTAATTTGTTGTGATCCACTCAGCTAAAAGCCTTCCCCTAGTCAATGAAACATGACTATACATTTTTCTAGTAGTCTCTGCTTTCAGCCAAGATTCATCTTCCATGTCAGCGTACTGTTGCAATTGTTTAATTATCTTCAGCAAAATTTGACTAGTGTGTGGCACTATCAAACAATAACTACTGCTGGTGATAAAGGGCCAGTCTCATGTACTTTGGCCAGGTTGTCAGGAGAGACTAGTGCCCGGAGGAAGACATGCTGTTGGCACAGTAGAGGGGCAGGGCCAAAGAGGAAGTCCCTTGAAGAGATGGATTGACATAGCGGCTGCAACAATGGGCTGAAACTTACCAATGGTGAGAATGGAGCAGGACCGGGCGGTATTTTGTTCTGGTCCACCCAGGGTCACTATCAGTCCCGACTGACTCAAAGGCATCCAACAGCAACAACACAACTGGTGATGAGGTGCTTTGTTTTCAGTTGAGCAGCGGCACAGTTTCAAAAAGGAGTAGGAGAGCTGTGGGGTGAAGAAAAGAGGAGGTGATTTCTAGTCAAAGTTATAGTTCCCTTTCACTAACTCCTAGCCTCACCCTAGCCCATAAAAGAGATGCTATGACGTAGGTCCCCTGGTGGTATATTGGTGATGCACTGGGCTGCAAACCACAATGTCAGCATTCCGAAACCATCAGCAGCTCCTCAGGAGGAAGATGAGACTTTCTACTCCCATGAAGCGCTTCAGTCTGGAAACCCCGCAGGGGCCTTTCGACCCTGTCCTAGAGGGCCACCACAAGTCATGATCACCTTGAAGGCAATGGGTTCGGTTCTGTAGGGTATAGGGGGTTACTTGTTGGGCTAACCACAGGTCAGTAGTTCAAAACCACCAGCTGCTCCATGGAAGAAAAATGAGGCTGTCTGCTCCAGCAAATGGTTACAGTCTCAGAAACCTACAGTGGCAGGTTTCTGCCCTATAACCGGCTTGATGGCAGTGCATTTCTTTTTTTTGTTTGGTTTTATTGTTTCACATCAAGATCCTGAGGCTAATGGGATGGAAACAGTTGCTGGGTGCTACAGAACTAGTCCTTAGCAGTTATAGACCAGCCTTGTTTTAACTCTGTTTATTAAATGAATTACCTGAAGCCAGGAAAACAAAGCTGGGTGCTCTCCCTCCCTTCACTATCGCCGGTGTGATGTGTTAGCTGAAGTGAGTTCCTAGGCTTCAAACGAAGGTATTTAATAGCAATAAGTTTGAAACTCCAGCAAAATGACTGGGAATAAAGCCATGCTCAATGGGAAGCAGATTTCCATCAATTTAGTTTCCAGTGATTCTTCAAGGTCCAGCATTTTCAGTTCAAATGCTGTTCGTTTTAATTGTGAACACAATTTAAAGTGGACCCTCATTAATCAATCTGCTGTTGTTTCTTCAAGGGCCAGGTTTTTCAGTATAAACTGAACCCTGACAAATGAGCGTGCTCATCTCCTCCCTGGACGGAGCTGGCTTTTTGGAGTTAGATTTTCTTTAAAGGAAGGCCTGCCAAATAGTTTGTAGGGTGTGGTGATTTAATTATTTGCATAGTCTTTCTGTGTAAAGGTAAGCCCCTGGAGAGCAGGATCTAGGTCTATTTTTGTTTACTTGGTGCAGTACCTGGCTTAACTCATACTTAGCACCAGCTCATTGGTCCAGCCCTTGGGCCTGACTTAGATTTCCAGGCCCTGCCTCTGTTGGGTGGGAACTCAAAAGCATCGTGCCAGATGGGCTTTGGTTTTGGCAGAGGGGCTTGTCCTTGTTCTGAGACTGACTGTAAGCAGATCTTGTTATTTCCTGTCCCTCAGTGAACTCCCGGGGGACCGAGCTGGAAATGGGAACGTGGAGTGACTGCATTCTCTGCTGACATCTAGGTTGACCAAGCAGAGTTCCCAAGCCCTGAGCCTGAAACTCTCAAATAGCTTGAGGAGCCTCTGCACATAGAGCTGGAGACTCCCAGTGAGCCGGGCGGGGTCTTACGTAATGTTGGAGACTGCCTTTGTCAGGGAGAAACAAACTGTTCCCAAGCGAGGCCTGGACATTTTGAGAGGCTTCCTTCCTGCATTCCTTCCTAGCTGCTCAGCAAGCCCTTCGGAAACAGTGAACAAGAGAGTTGAAGGCTGGTGTGGGTAAGAGAGAGAGAACTACTTCTGGCCTCTGGCTGGAACTCACCATCTTGGTTCTCACACTGCAGGCTCCCACTTGAGAGCAAGAAAGCAGACGCCCTGCACCACAAGGCAGGCAAATGTCAGTGTAAGGACCTTTTCGGATATAAAGAATCAAATTCTGCCCTGGGGAAAGGAGTTTTCCAAAATTTAGTGGGGATTGTTGCCTTGAGTTAGAGCCAACTTCTTTTTCTTTTTTTTTAAGTTCAATTCAGTGAACATCCTAAGCACCCACGGTGTATACCAGGCTCTGGGCTAGGTTAAATGACAAAGTGACAGCAAAGATGACCAAGACACAAACTCTCTTTAAACGTGAACAAAGGGGAGAGAGAAAATGTATATAATTCGTATGACTGGTTTCCTTGCTTCGTAGTCCTCTGTGCTTTCCATAGTCCATGTCTTCTCCACTCACCCTCACGGTGACTATCACCAGGCTGTGCCTGCCTATGAACTAACGTGCTGCTAATTATCGGGACACACGAACCCAGAAACAAACCTCCCTCCTCAGATGTGGCCAGCGATTTGACTAGACTTCATGAAGGCTGCAGAGGCAAGTTTCAAGAATATTTACATTGTATTTGCATAAATAGTTTTAAGCCCATAATTCTCTGAAGCTAATCTAAGGCATTTTAGAATGCTAAACATAGTTTGAAGCTTACCAAGTAAGATTTTGCTTTCTCAATGGATTAGAGTTTCCTCTAAGCCATTCCTTGGCTTCTACTTCCCTGAAATAAGCTGTTAGGCACCTAGGCACTCAGTAAAATATTCAGTGTCTTGGTGGCCTAGTGGGGTTACGCATTAGCCTGCTCAACTCCAAGGTTAGCAGTTCAGAATCGCCAGCTGTTCCATGGGAGCATGGTGAGGCCTCTGTTCCCATAAACATTTACAGACTCGGAAACCCACAGGGGCAGTTGTCCTCTGTCCTGCAGGGTCACTCCGGGTCTGCATTGGCTGGATGACAGTGAACTCTGTTGACCTCAGCCATCTTTGGGGCTATAAATGTCTCCTGTGATGTGGCATGGTTTGTGGGGCAGACTGGGAGATTCGATCTGCCCATTTACTATCAGAAAGCTCAGAAATTATAAACTTTTAAAAAATAAAAATGGAATTATACCACCAATTATACTTTGTAAAGTGCTTTGTTTCAAAATTAATCCATTCACATATTTTCATCTCGGCACATATTTTTAGTCTTTTACAGGATATTTCATTGTGTGGATGACATCATTGCTTATTTAACTGCTTCATTAGCAAGGGAGCGCTTGGAATATTTCTTAAATGTTTGCTCTTTATCCTGTTACTTCTTTTAAATATATGTACTAGAAGTAGACTAAAGAGTATGCCTCTTTCAACTGTTGACAGAAATTACTCTGCTAGCCTTTTCCAATTTTCCTTCACAGCACGTACTGTGCGCGGAGCTGGAGGCTTACAGGCATACCGCGGAGATGTTGTGGGTTTGGTTCTAGATCCCCACAATAATGTGAACTGCGCAATTAAGTGTATCGTGCAAATTTCTAGGTTTTCTCATACATATGAGGAACATATATAAGTTATGTTTACACTCTTCTGTGGCCTATTGAGTATGCAATAGCAGTATTGCAAAGTTTCAGATACTGCAAGAATTATCAAAATATAGCATAGAAATACCTATAAGAATATGCTGTTGGAGAAGTGATAGACTTGCTCACCGCAGACTCCCATGCTCCTTCAAGTTGTATAAAATGCGCTCTCAGAGTACAGTAACGTGAGGTGCACCTGTAGCAGTGCACATGACAGACAGGGCTTCTGCCCCATGAATCTGCAAGGATGCTTTGAGAGCCCATAAGCAGGGCACATAATCTAATGTAGGAAGAGTCATCAAATTTGAGATAGTTTTGCTGATAGTCTGGAGGATGATTAGGGGTTAGCCTGATAAATGGTTCAAAATTCATGGCCCTTCAGTCAACGCCGATTCATAGGGACGCTTTAAGGCAGGGTAGAACTGCCCCTGTGCATTTGTTTCCGAGACTAACTCCTTACTGGAGTAGAATGCCTCATCTTTGTCCAAGAGAAGTGGAAGGGCGGTCCCAATCAAAGCAGAAGTGATAGCAGAGCTACAGGGCAAGACGGAGTGGGACAGGTGAGGCTAGACAGGCCAGTCTTGCAGGACAGATGGTAGGCACGAGGAACTTGGGATTTCTGGAAAGTTTTTGAAGGGCTTTTAAGCAGGAGGGTATTGCGAGTGGGTTTCATTTTCAAAGATGCCTGTCGCTGATGTGTAGGCAAGGAAGCTAGGGAGATGAGATTCGATGGTGATGTGGGCATTCAGACAAAAGATCACGCAGCTTTGTCTGTTAGGAACATGGGGATGGGAAGGACTGACTTGAAATGACAAGTAAAATGAACATTTCTTTCTTTCTCAACAACAACAAAAATCCAGAGGTAAACGGTCTTGGGCTGATGTGTCAGCTTTACAATCATTAGAAACTTAGACCCTTCCATTTATGTTCTGTTGTTCTGCCACCCCTAAGCCACCTTTAGATGGTCAAAGATCACTATAGCTAGCTCACTGCTTTCGAGTCAATTCTGGATTTTCCTCCCTAGCAGCAGGATGGAGGAAGAAGGATGTGCATTTTTCAGATTTTCCAGAAGTTCTACCCAGCCCTTCTACCAAAGCTTAGTCCAGTGTCCACACCTCACTGCAAATATAGAATCGTCCCCAGCAGAATCCGCGGGTTCTGTTCATTTGAAAGAGAAAAGGACAGCTATTTGATCCATAACTAACCATGTGGGGCCTGGGAAGGTGGGGAACGATTTTATTCCGAGTAAAACCGAATTGTTTACAAGGTAACATAGATGACAAGGATATGCCATTGTGTAAAAGAGGCCTATTTAGATTAAAATAATACACTACATATGTTAAAAGATTTTAGTGTTTGGAGATCCTGTTTTGTTTTTGAGATGAATTCACAGGCGTTAGCAAGTATGAAGAGAGCTGTGCTGATCTGACCTGAATCTGCCACACAAAATTGCCAGGCGTGGAGTGTTAAGTAGACATTCATTCATTAACATTCAGACTATAAAAAAGGGCAGATCCACAGATCACTGACATTTCGAACAAAGGCTGAACAAGAAGCAAATTAAGGCTTCCGCTGGTTGTTCTTGGGTAATAACCAAGGATATTACTGCCATCAAGTCTGTCCCAACTCACAGGGACTCTACATAGCGTTTCCAAAGGCTCGTTCTGTTGTTCGGTTCTTTATGGCAGCAGAGAGCTGATACTTTCCCACCAGGGCCCCTTGACCAGAGTATGAGGTGTGGGTCAGAGTGGACGGAGTCCAGCTGAACAGCACTGCCAGCCCCCTTCACCCGCTTTCTAGTTCTGTGCTCTTAAATTAGGTGAATTTCTGAAGCAACCTCAGGTCCCTCCGATACAGAATAGGGATGATAACCCCACGCTGCAAACTTATTGTGAAGAGTAGCCACTGCACCTATGACCTGGAACAGGTAACAACACCATTGTTACCCACAGGGACCCCACAGGACAGCAGAACTGACTTCAGAGCGATTTCTGTGAGATCCAGCTTCACCCCTGGATGAGTCCTAAGGGGCAATTATGTAATTGAAAGAAAGAAATTAAGAGACAGACAAAAGTCTTTGGTGCTCACCTTCCACCTCTGCCATGGCTTCAGGAAATGTATTCTCAACACCACCTTATATCTTCTCTGGGCATGAACGCCAGTGCTGGGAGCAGGAAGCGGGAGGGACTGTTCCCTGAACAAAGGGAGCAATAGCAGCATGTCTGCTCCTATAGATAAAGCTGCTGGCCAGATAGCAATCAGCCATGCGCTTGTAAAAGATAAATTTAAGGCAGTACTATTATGGAAGGATATTGTGGGGTCCATCTTGGGTATGAGAATGTGATTGGGACTCATCTTCAACCCACAAATGTGAAGGCTTCCACCCAGAATCCTGGACTGCCAGGCTTCTTTAAAATATAAGACAAGTAAGAACAATTTTTTTAATTCAGTATAATACTAAAAAGCAAATATGACATTTTGGGTTATCTAAGTAATGATATTTTCATTGCCTCAAATGCATGCAGAAGTTGGACAATGAGTAAGGTAGATAGGAGAATTGATGCCTTGGAATTATGGTGGTGGCTGAGAATATTAATTATATCACGGACTGCCAGAAAAACAAACCAAATCTGTCTTGGAAGAAATACAGCTGGAAGGCTTAGAAACTAGAATGGTATGAGTTCATTTCATGTATCTTGGTCATGTTATCACGAGGGAGAAATCTCTGGAGCAGGACATCATGCTTATAAAGTTGTGTGTCCTCAGAAAAGAAGACCTTTGGTGAGATGATTGACACAACAGCTGCAACAATGGGCTCTGAATCCCAGTGATCCAGCAAGCCCGGCTGCACAGCGGGATAAATGTTTGTTTGCCAACTGCAAGGCTGCCAGTTCAAACCTATCAGCCTCTCCTTGGGATAAAGATGAGTCTGTCTGCTCCCGTAAAGATTTGCAGTCTTGGAAACCTGCAGTTCTAAACTCATTTCTATAGGGTCACCAAGAGTTGGAATTGACTGGATACAGTGGGTTCTAATTTAGAACTGGCACATGGTAGATGCTTAACAAATATTCATTCCCACATTTGTTGAATAAATGAAGCAATGGATGAACAACCATCAAAAAATATATATATTATATATGAGACAAAATAATTCATCCCCATACACTCTCTTCCAGGTCCTCAGTTTCCCAGTTTTCTAGGCTGGAGTCTGTAGGAGCAGATGGTCAGGTCTTACTCCCATGGAGTTGCTGGTGGGTTCCAGTTCACAGCCACGCCCTGAAGCAGTAGAAAATGAAGCATAGTACGAGGGGATACCCCCCAAAAAAGAACTGAATTTTTTTTTCAAAACTGTGTATTTAAATTTTTTTACAAAACAACTTTATCACCTTCAAAGAACTCTCCATTACATTTAATCCATTTGTCAAATCTGAGATTCCATTCTTAAAAACGTTTTTCAAACTCATCTGTCTGGATAACTGACAGCACCTCCCTTGTTCTGTCTTCCCCTCTTCTACATTGTCAACTCACTGCCCTTTCACTTCCCTCTGCATTCATGCATACAAAAAGAAGTTGCACCGAGCGAGGTCAACTGGTAAGGTGTGTGGGGCAAGAGAAGCATGATGGTTTTTGCCAAAATGCAGCCCACTGAGATGGCTGCGTGAACAGGTGCGCTGTTGTGGTGGCAAAACCAGTCTCCCATCTGCCACAAGTCAGGCCTTTTTTGTTGCACATTGTTATGTAATCTTTCAGAACTTCTGAATAGAAAGCTTGATTAACAGTCTGACCTGGTAGAACGAATTCCAAATGCACTTCAAGTCGACATTTCATCCATTCGGGAAGTTGACGGGTGTCCAGAATGAGGTTTTTTGTTTAATTTTTTTTATTAACAATTTATTGGGGCTCATACAATTCTTATCACAGTTCATACATACACATACATCAATTGTATAAAGCACATCTGTACAGTCTTTGCCCTAATCATTTTTTCTCCTCTTTTCTTTTTTTACATTTTATTAGGGACTCATACAACTCTTATCACAATCCATACATATACATACATCAATTGTATAAAGCACATCCATACATTCCCTGCCCCAATCATTCTCAAGGCATTTGCTCTCCACTTAAGTCCATGCTTCAGGTCAGAATGAGGTTTGTCATCAACATTTCACCTTTTTTGAAATAAGAAAGCCACTTGTACACTTTTGAGTTTTTCCCATAGCGCGGTTCTTGTGAGCTGTGTTCAACATCACAACAGTTTCTGCAGCGTTTTTCCTGAGCAGGAAACAAAATTTCACAGCCTCATAATGTTCACTTAAATAGACCATCACAAAAAATGAGGTTCAAGAAAAATTGCTCTTATTTTTAAAATTTACTGTGACCAGAGAGAACCTTCCCAGGCGACACCACTGGGTGCACTAACTCGGGGCAAGTTGCGTGATGCTCCCCCAGCAGGGAAATGCACACTATGAAAGCTTCGCCCAGCAGAGCTTTCCCCACCCCTTTTGCAGGGAGGGGTGCCCTCTTGTACTAGTCTTTAGATGTGATTGGTGACGGAGAAGGTCAGTGAAAATGGGAATCCTCACTGAGATGGATGGACAGTAGCCAACGCAATGGACTCGGACAGCAACCATTGTGAAAATGGCATAGGACTGGTCGCTGCCCGAAAGAAAATCAGAGTCCGAGGCTTGAGAGACCAAATGGCCGATGGCTCCCCCAAAGGAAAGGTGGAAAGATAAGCGGGCACCGGGGACAGAACAACCTGAAAGGACTGCAAGAGAATGTTGACACACTGTGGGGAAGGGAACAGTGTCACCAGACAGTTTGTGTTAGAAGTTGTCACTTGGGAACCTAGTTTACTAAAATTGCCTGGTGCAGGGCTGGCCAGCATTTTATTCTGTTAGCCACAAAACTGCTGTGAGTCGGAACCAACTCAACAGCGCCTAACCGCAAGTCACCCGCCCCTTTAGGCTTGTGGTATGTGGAGAGGCAGATTCCTAACCCTTGGCACATTAGTCTGTTGTTGCTTTGGGAGAAGTGTGCTCCAGATGACAGAGCCTTCAACTATTGTAATACTGTCTAGACTCAGTCAGCCCTAAGTCTGCATTGTGAGCTCAGCCCTGCCCTCGCGCCTATGTGCCCACATCTGTCTGTCTGCAGAGAATAGTCCTCGCTATCCCCAGGCCCCCCCTCGTCTTAGAACTGGTGAGGCGCAGAGGGAGGGAGGGCCTAAGCCAGCTTGAGTGTGAGTTTGGGACCGGCACCTGAAGGGTAAGCGGTGGGCTGGTGTGGAGGCGTGGGCTGGGATTGTTCTACTAAATAGAAAGATGAAGATGGTGTCTGGCTCAGTCTGTGCTCCAGAATGATAATGCACTAAACTCAATTCCACGGGTGCCTTTTGAAGCCCTGTACACGAGGGAAATTAGCCAGTGTGTCAGCTCAAGTACAAAAAACTGCAGAATTCCTCCGTGGCTCCTGAGGCAAGCAGCCTCTAAATGTCGGGCAAACCCAATAGAGTCAGAATGGGGGATACTGAGTGGAGAGGCTTTGAAGATCTAGATTGGGGGTTGACAAGCGATGAGCCATGACCCCGTGTTTTTGTACAGTCCCCAGGCTTTCTAAGAGTGGGTTTTTACATTTTTAAGGTGTTTTAAAACAAAAATCAAAACCCTGTGGCAGACCTAAGTGGCCCACCAGGCCTAAAACCTTGCTCCCTTTCCGGTCTCTGAAAAGAGAGTGGGCATTCCTGGAGGCTAAAGGAGGTAGGGACATGTCTGAATCCCGGGGTGTAAGCACTAGCAGAACACTGCGGTATCAGATGAGTACAGTCTAGATTTCTAGGTGCCTCTCCGAGAGTCCTAGAGGCCGGGCAAGTGAACTCCGACAAGGGATCTCTGTGTGGGGAGTGGGAGACAGTGCTGCCTTTGTTCTAACGGGGCAGTGGAATACAGCCCTTCCTTCACTTGGCTTTCTCAGGCCTCTAGGCTGCGGTCAGTGTGTGAGCCCTGCTGCCCAGTGCTGCTTCTAGCCTCGGATCAGTGTCCTGGGCGCAGGCCTCAGGGAGAATCGGGTTTGCGACTCCTAGAGAGAGCAGGCGGACCAGTCAAGGGGGTTCTGTTGGCACACCTCTCCCTCCTCCATGACACATTAGTGGGAAGGACAGGGATAGCTTATGTCTAAGTAATAGCTTCCTAACTATTTCAACTGTCCCTCAAGCCAGAGATTGGGATTATAGGCTTGAAATCAGGGCACCGCACCTCTGGCCACAAGCCTGGGCCACTTTCCAATGTGGCCTCCGTGACCTAGGAAGATGGAAAACCCCGGGAGATGGCCGGGGCTCGCCACCTCTCGGGGTGGATCACACAGGTATTTTTGAAATGCCTGGCCTAAAGAATTTGTCGCACTTGCTACAAATGTTCTGCTATTTATTATTTTTATTGTTCAAATATTCTTCCGTGCCACTCCACCAGAATGTGGCTATAATTAGCCCCTTTGCCAAACGGGGAACTGAGAGCTCTGAGAGGACAGGTACCTTGCCCCCAGGTGACCCAGCAAGTGTGAGAGGAAGCTCATAAGGAAAGCAGTGTTCCTGCCCTTGGGCACCCTGCCCCTGTCCTGGCCATGGGTAGCTTCCAGAGGGAGCTGAGATCAGACCCCAATCTGGTGATCAAATCCGATGGTCTCTGAGGCTGCATTGTTGCTTTGATGACCAAGTGGATATGCCTGGTGTGAGGAGGTGGGGGTGGTGGGTGAGGAAGGGGGAAATGTTTTGAGCAAGTGATCTGCTGACCTGCCCTGCCTTCCCGCCAGCACCCTGAGAGCATTGTTGTGTTTGGTACTGAAGGGAGATGAGTCAGCCACAGGCAGGAAGATGATGGCATCAGGGTTACAGTGAGCTTGGCATGTCCACATTCCTACCTGGTGTGTGGTGCATCTTTGGCATTCCACAACAGTCTGTTTTGCAAGTGCCCCCCCACTCCCCAAGTCAGCCAGTCTGGGTCTGTTCCCCAGCAGTCCAGCTGTCAGTCTCTTCACGCTGCTGTCTGCCTGTTCCAGAGCTGCCTCCCAGGGGCAGGAGTGGGAATCAGACCCTGGTCCCTAGCCTTCTGGGAGGGGGTAAAGAGGCTTTCTGAGAAGAGGGAAGATGAGCAGCGTTGGCCTCCTGGTGTGTCCAGGAAAGAAGCTGGGGCCCAATAAGTCTTTAAGACACTTGCTGTTCTGCTGACGTCAACCACTTGAAGATCCACCTTTGTCTTAAGCATGTTATAACCCCCCAGACACGCTTCTCCTTTCTCTTTCCAATAGCCGCACTCACTCACCACACTCCTCTGGGCCGAGTGACAGACAAAATGATTCCTGGTTACTTGAGTGGCAGTCTTTCCTTGATTTTGTTCCAACTATTTCAGCTCAACCAATCGGTATGTGTCTGTGAGTGTGTGCCAAATCCAAATGGGCAGGTCTCTTGTCCAGGACCTGCCTGATTCAAGAGATTTCTACGAGCAACAGGTCCATATTTGATGCCCACCTGGCCACAGTGTTACAGGGCTTGGTCCTAGGCCTCCATCCCGCTTCAGACAGTGGACATAGGACAGCTGAGTTTGTACCTGTGCCCTTCCCTGTCCAGGTTAATGCTAACCTGTTTTCCATGAGGCTTCCTTCAGAATGCAGCTCAGCAACCTGAAGGAGCCCGGGGCCCCTCCTGCAGCAGTAAGCCTCCCTCGTTTTGGACAGTAACCAGTAGTACTTGATACTGACGCCAGTGTGTAAAAATAAACACCTCCCACAGAGCTGTCTTAATCCATAAGCATCAGCATTGCTATTATTAACCCATAGGCCTCATAGGCAGCTGTGATGGTCAGACAACAGCCTGGACAGACCTGGCACCAGAGTGCTGCCTCCCTCCTCCTGGGATCTGATTGGGGGCCCAGAAGAAGCACCATCAGTCTGGGAACATGCCCCTAACAGGTAACCCTAGAGGTAGATTAGCATCTTTGCTTTGGGATAGCCGTGAGCCTGCCAGTCCAGCGTACAATGGGCACAGAGTCACAGAGTCAATCCTAGTGCGTGAGCACATGGCTCTCCTTCCGTTTCCTTTGGCTCTTGTAAAGACTTCTTGCCTGTCAGTTCTCTGGGCCTAGAGCTTGTGGGTTTTCTGGAAGAAAGGACCCCGTTGATCACGTGCCAACGACAGAATAATAATTGTTACCATGACTGAACACTCACCGTGAATTTGGCACCATTGTAGATGATATCTGACTTAATTCAGTCCCCAGCCTTTGAGGGGAAACAGCCTTATAATTTTCAGAAAACAACAGTTGCGGGTAACCAAATAACTCTCCAAAGTTCCAGAGCTAGCAAGCAGTGTGCCCTGTTTGAAACCTGTCTTGACAATGCCGAATTCCATATGCTGAATCGTTATTGAACGTAGACTCCTGAATACTCAGGGCCCAGACCAGACCCCAGCCGTCTGCTTTTCATAACTCGGACTCACATGAGCATGCTGACTCCCAGCTGAGCGTGACCTAAAATAAGTGCAGTTACTGACTGCTGTGGATTGCACGGTGCCCCACAGAGCTGTGTGGTCAGCCCTCACCTCTGTCTCAGTTATGGTCACGAGATGGGATCAGTGTAATGGGCGTTTTGAGTCATCTCTTACAAGATATGAAAGGAGCAAGTTAAGACAGCAGAGAGGGAAGACTCGTGCCAAGGCACACGGAGATCACCTGGAAGCAGAAGCTCCAGGAGACATGGGTCTACCTTCGAATGTGAGAGAGCGCACTGGACCCAGTCTCGTAGCCCTCCAACACGTGAGTAGAAAGTGTTGTGGTGAAACCACCCACTTGAGGTTTTCGTGATAGCAGCACCGGTAACTAAGACACCGGTAGGCAGAAATGACCTTTACTGCCACCTGTTGCTGAGGCAGCCCCAGCACTCTTACCAAGCACTGTGCACTGGGCTCAGGAAACATCGTCTCAAGTCACCTTTCCTCTGTCTGGACCTGACTCCCTCCCCTGAGGAGAACCTGGGGCCAGACTAGAACCCGGGGCTCTAGGACAGCAAAGCTTTGACGGGCTTCTGGCAATCACACGAAGCGAGCAGGGTGCTCTCTTCTGTCTAGCTGCTCCCTGCTCTTTCTCCCGCCTCCTCCACCCTGGCCCCACAACTGGCGTGTGTAATTCAATCTCGACCCTTCTCATAGCCTACTTGGCTGTGCATGTGCCGTCTTTTATTTACCACTTTTGACAAGCTGATTGGACAACCACTTGTCAGCCTGCACAAGTCCTTGCCTGATGGGCTTAGGGAACAGAGAATACTTGGGCCTGCGTCCTGGAGCAGAAGGAACGACCGAAAGGAACGCAAGGATTGACCACACGGAACAGCCAAGAAGCAAGAAACAAAGGGCTTCTGTGGCCGAGCTGACTCGCTCCTGAAAGGTCAAGCCTGAGCTCTGCCCACCAGGCAGAGCTGTGTTTTCTGCATCTGCCCTGGTTCACAGCCACTGATCTTGGTGGTTTCTGGCAGCCTGCTGCTCACCTGCACCCAGCTCTGGGAGGCTTTCTCTCGCCATCTCTTTAGCCCACTGCGTTCTCCATCCCCTCGTCTGAAAGATTCTGTTAAGGTAGGCCTGAATCCAACTAAAACTAAGTCCTTAGGGTTGTCCTCTCCCCTCCAGCTTCAAAAGACATAGAGTGTCAGCATATTTTCAATCTCTGGAGACGGCTAGCTGTAGCGGTTAGAGACCAGGCACCTGGGGAAGTCAGAAGGGTAGCAGAAGTGGGCATTTATTAATACCCTGGGAAGGAACCTTTTCGTAGGTCCCCAAGTGTTCATTTGGCTTGGCTTGCAAAGAGAGCTGAACGGGACCTCTCCAGACCATGGGGTCAGGCTGCAGCCTCATAGCCCGCACTAGGAGTTGAGCTACGGAGGGAAGCAGATGGCTGACCTACAGGAGAAAGGCAAACCTGCTGAAGGGTCAGCAGAAGAGTTTTTCTCAGGATGTAGCTCTTCTGAGCAGCAAGAGCAGAGCCACCTTTTACAGCTCAGTGAGCGTCACTGGCTTCTAGCTCATCCATTGCCCAGTGCTCCCTGCTCTTATCTCTTGATTTGGGGCCTTGGGCACTTGAGGCACCGCAGGTGGTTCTGGGAAAGAGCCCATTCTGCCTCAGAACCGGGCCAGTTCTAAAGCGTTTGACTTTTGAGGGTGGACTTTACAGGTAGGCTTTTCTGCAACCCACTTGAGAGGCCCAGAGCAAAGCAAGTTCTGCGTTTCGAAAGAGGACTCTTTCTTTATTTGGGAGGTCTAATTTAAGGAGACAGCTGGGTGTGTCTGGCCAGTCCTTTGAGGCTAAGCCTCTTCTAGCACACTCCCAAAATGCTAGCTAGCCTCGCTTGGTGTCCAAAATAACATAGCAGTTAGGAACGGTGGCCTCCTCAGCTCAGAGCAGCTACACTCTCCTTCCCCGAGGAAAAACAGATGACCCTGGCATTGGCTGCAAACCCACATGGGTTCACATTCCTGACGCCTCAGCCAAGTGCTCTCAGCATTGCAGAGCTGATTCATTCTCTCCTTGCAGCTCAGCCCTAGACCCCCACAGGAACCACCATGCCACCAGTTCTCGATCGCCACATGCTGCCAGCACCCTTGTACATTTCAAGAAGTATTTGTCTTTGAGGAAACCGAGGGCTTACAGGCACGTGGCACCTTGAGATGCAATGGCAGATAGCTTTTCGAATGGGTCACTGACTTCCCCGAACCCATGCAGAAAGTTTGCTTCTGGGCTGGGAAGTAAGTCTGATGTTACCTCATCATCAGTATCACTTTCCAAACATATTTGATTTGGGAGCCAAGAATCATGATTTCTATCAGGTATTTGTTTCACTCCTACTCCTCGGTCACCAAACAAGCCATGCTTGGGCCTGCCTTGGCTTTTCCTCGTAGATTTCCAGGATTCTCTCCTGAGTCCTAAGAGCCAGTGTATGGAGCTCTCGGCTGCCTTGGACGGAGTAACTGCTTTATGGAGGGGACGCAGAGAGAAAGGTAACTCTGGTCGCCATCCTGAAATGCCTTTCTTGCCGTCTTGGTGCCCTCCAGAGAGGTGTGACAGCACATATGTGTCAGATATGTGTCAGTAGGTACCTAGCACATGCAAGGATCTTAACAAAATGGTAGGCTCCTCAGTTTGGCCAACTACCCCTTGAATATCTAGCACAGTATCGTAGACGCAGTAGGATGCAGTACATGCTTGGGAATTGCTTGCTTCTTTGATTAATGGACTCATAAGATGATATTAATTTATGACCTCCGGATGCTTCTAAGTTAGCACAATATGCCACCGCTTACTTTGATTGGTTATGAGGTGAACTTTGTCTACTTTGCCATTGGAATCAGTCACACTGCCTGAGGTAAAACCAGGGCCCAAAGGAGTTACCTAATGCAGGCTGTTGCTGACCTAGAGAGAACATCTGCCTAGATCAACAAAAACAGAAGTTCTTTGGAAAGCAGATTTCCAAAGAATGCCCTTGCCCTGTGGCAAAAAGTAATCAGAGTGATCACTAGGTAAGACCAGGAACAGAAGTGTACTAAGTTCATATCGTTTCCCTCTATTTTTTCAGGACTGCTTGCTCTTGCTAAAAATTACCTGCCTCAATAGTTTCCAAAACTAATCAGTTTCTTGATTGAGGGGAATTCAACTCTTTCTCTCTGCTAAGTGAGATCCACAGCACCATCCAAGCCGTTTAGCTACAGCCTTATGCACACACCTTTTTTTTTTGAGCATACATCTTAATGCCCCTTTTGATGTCGCTTTTCTTTTCAATGATCATTTGTTTTATAAGAATTATATGGATGAAACCTATGGGAGACAAAATTTGCCAGGGCTGCCTTGTTTTTCCAGGTCTTGCGCCGTTTCCGCCTTTACATGTGCAGTCTTAACTCATTTTCTCTTGTTGTCTGTTCATGAAGAGATTTGGGTTTTCTTTCTCTGGTCGGGTTCCGCTTTACTCAGGTCCCAGCGTTCGCAGATGTGACTGTATAAGCCTCTGTTGTTGGCTGCTGCCAGGCGGCCCTGTGTGTGACGTGCTGCTTAGTCTGACATCCTCCTCACAGTCACCAGTGTCTGACTGTGTCCACCCATCTGATTGAGGGTCTCGTTTCCTCGTTGCCCCTCTACATCATCAAACGTGATGTCCTCTTCTAACCACCATCTCCCCTGACAACATGTCCCAGGCAAGCTAGCTCGACAGTGTTGTGCTGGGATTCATAACATTTTCATTGGGCAGTTTTCAGAAATCGATGATTACGCCTTTGTGCCTAGTCTAAGTCCGGAAGCTCCACTACACCCGTCCACCATGGTGACCAGGCTGAGATCTGAAGTGCCAATAGTAGAGCTGCCAGCATCGCAGTATCACACACTGACGCGACAGGTGATGGGTCTAGTCGTTTGATTTCTTGTTTGTCGTGGGTTTTAAACCATGTAACAGATAAAGGATATTAGTGAGGAGAAGTGATAAAATCAAAATGGAGTCTGTAGTTTAATTAATAAAATCAAACCAATTGATTCTGACTCCTGGTAACCCTGCAGGATCGAGGAGAACTATAGCTGTCTGCCAAATTTCTTGACCACTTGTTGAAACCTTGGTATTCTGTCAGTTCCTGGAGCCTTGCTCTTTACCTAACAAGCCTTTAGGACAGCTTGGACTTCTTCCTTCCTTTTTCTTTTTTAATCATTTTATTGGGGGCTCGTACAACTCCTCACAATCCATGCATCCATCCATTGTGTCAGGCACATTTGTACATTTGTTGCCATCATTATTCTCAAAACACTTGCTTTCTACGTGAGCCCTTGATATCAGCTCCTCATTTCCCCCCTCCCTTCCTGCTCCCCCTTCCCTCATGAACCCTTGATAATTTATAAATTATTATTATTTTGTCATATCTTACACTGTATCCCTTCACTCACTTTTCTGTTGTCCATCCCCCCAGGAAGGAGGTTACATGTAGATCATTGTAATTGGTTCCCCCTTTCCACCCTACCCTCTCTCCACCCTCTGGTATTGTCACTCTCACCACTGGTCCTGAAGGGATCATCTGTCCTGGATTCCCTGTGTTTCTAGTTCCCATCTGTACCAGTGTACATCCTCTGGTCCAGCCAGATTTGTAGGGTAGAATTGGATCATGATTTGGGGGGGGGGGCGGGGGACGAGAGAGGAAGTATTTAGGAATTTAGGAACTAGAGGAAAGTTGTAGGTTTCATCGTTGCTACACTGCACCCTGACTGCTTGTCTCCTCCCCGCAACCTTTCAGCAAGGGAATGTCCAATTGCCTACAGATGGGTCTTGGGTACCCAATCTGCACTCCCCCTCATTCACAATGACTTGATCTTTTTGTTCTGATGATGCCTGATACCTGATCCCTTTGACACCTCGTGATCACACAGGCTGGTGTGCTTCTTCCATGTGGGCTTTGTTGCTTCTGAGCTGGATGGCTGCTTGTTAAGACCCCAGATGCTCTATCTTTTGATAGCTGGGCACCATCAGCTTTCTTCACCACCTTTGCTTATGGACTTCTTCCTTTCAGTGCCATGGGTTCTTGATCATATGTCGTCTCCTAAAATGGTTGGGGAGTTTTCTTATTGATACAGCGACTCTGTTTTTCTCCCATCTTCTTTTGATGCTTTCTACCTCATTCAATATTTTGCCTTAAACTCAAAACCCACTGCCACTGAGTTACTTTCAACTCGTAACAACCCTGTAGGACAGGCTAGAACTGCCCCTGTGGGTTTCTGAGACTAGAACTCTTTACAGGAATGAAAAACCTCATCTTTCTCCCATGGAGTGGCTGGTGGTTTCAAACTGCCGACCTTGTGGTTAGCAGTTCAATGTGTGACCGCGATGGCACCAACTCGAGGCTTGAATTTTTCCTTCGGTTCTTTCTGCTCGAGATATATTGCTGAGTGTGCTCTTCCTTTCTGGTTTCCTAACTCTAGGTCTTTCTACATTTCATTATCATCTTTTACTTTGTCTTGAGTTTCCCTTTGAAATTTCCTGTCCAGCAATTTGACTTCATCATTTCCTCCATTTGCTTTCACTGTTCTACGAGCAAGAACAGAGTCTCTTCCAATATCCACTGTGATCTTTTCTTGCTTTTTGTTTTTTTAATGTGTCCCCTTACGAGTGTGCAAATGTCTTATCATTGTAATACCCAACTCCAACAACCTGGGATGTTCCCAGGTGGTACTTCTGGTTGGTCTTTGTCTTGAACTCTCTCCCTTTCCTGGACTCGTTAGTCCTCCTGATTTTTAAAAGGGTTTATTGTTTGTTTGTTCAATACATCTGAAAAGAATGCACATACAAAGAAGTGAAACATGAGAAAGCAGTGGTTCAACACTAATGATTCGACAAGAATTTGGATTTGGGGAAGGTAGAAAAGATAACCGAAATATTTTAAGAAATTGGAAACCCCACCAAAATAAGCTGATAAAATCCCTATTAACACTTATGTAGAGTCTTCATAAGACTCAGTCCGTGATATTTATTAAACTAGAGAGCCTCAGCTGGCTGCTCTGGGGGTTCTCAGATGTAAAACAGAAAGAAGGGGATTCCCCTAACCAGTCCCCATGTTGTTAAATGGTCTCCCCAGCCCCACCCCCAGCTTCTTCATGAAGCAGGCCTCCATTCCCATCACTTGAAGAGGATGTGAATCGTTCCGTAGACATCTGTCTGCTAACACCACCCCTCATGCTTCCTCTGTGTGCCAGGTCTTCTGCTGTGTTCTAGAAACACCATATTATATTCTATTAAGCTGCACAGCTAAGCTAAGCATATTAGAAAGTTACCGACAGGGGAAAATTTTATTTTTGAAATATGAACTCGATTCATTTGGTGTGTTTTAAAAGGTGAAATACTTTTCTCATTCATCAGTAAAAGAAGTTAGAAATTAGCTTCCAAAACCTCAGCAAATGGCAAACAAATTTCCTTGGAAGTCACAATCAAGTATATAGTGCATCATAGAAAAGAGGAGGGAGGGGCAAGACAGGCCCCACCCACTGTCATGAGTTTCATCAAATACTGGACCTACTCTCTGGTGGAGAAAAGGGGTATGTTATCGAATGAGGCTTTTACCTCACTCCTTCCTAAGAACACCACGTAGGGAACTTGGCATCTAAACATGATCTCTAAGAGGAATGTAACTGCAATCCTGTCTTCCTCTCCTCAGGGGCTATCCACTGGTTAATGGATTAAAAAATAAAACTAAGTAAAATGAGCTCCCCACTCTCCCCCTGCAAAAAAAGGAAAACAACACAAAACATTAAGATGCCCCAGTGGAACCAGGGAGCCACTTCAAAAATTCAGATTCGTCCATGGGAGGGAAGCCCAGGGAGAAGGCAATGGGGCCAGTGGTCCTGGAAGGTAGGGGAAGAAGGAGGTGGGAGAAGGGTGCGGTGAGTGGACGGGGTCATGGACAGGGGAACAACTAAGGAAGTGGAACCAGCATCTAGGAGAGGGTAGAGATCCTGTGAGTGTTAGAGCAACACCACGCTAGTGGAGAGGAAGCACTAAGAGATGGAAGAAGGGGGAAAGTGATGGTGGGGCAGGAGGGGGCAAAAGGAAATGGAGGCAAGATCTAGGAAGCAAAGGCATAGATATGGAGATTAACAGAGGTGTGTACTTATGCAAATACATTAATACAAAACAGTAGTGGTATTGGCCTATGTACATATATTTATAAAGCAATACACTGAAGCTGATGATGGGCCTTGAGTCTCAGCTCATACCTTCCCTCAATACAAGAACACTTTGTTCTAACAAATTGGCATTCTGTAATGCTCACCCCCCACATAATCACTGAAGACAAAATGGGTGCATAAGCAGATGTGGTGTAGACAAAATGGGTGCATAAGCAGATGTGGTGTAGACAGAATGGGTGCATAAGCAGATGTGGTGTAGACAGAATGGGTGCATAGCAGATGTGGTGAAGACAGAGGATGGTGCCCGGCTACTAAAAGATATAGTGTCTGGGGTCTTAAAGACTTGAAGTTAAACAAGCAGCCATCCAACAGTGAAGCAACAAGCTCACATGGAGGAAGTACACCAGCTGGTGCGATCATGAGGTATCATTGAGACCAGGCAACAGATATCAGAAGACTCACAACAAACAGTAAACAAACAAAAATGCATGGGTGAGAATGGAGGGGGGTTGGAGCAGAGACCCAAAGCCCATCTATGGACAATGGAACATCCTCCCACAGAGGAGTCATAGGGAGGGGTGAGTCAATCAGGGTGCAGTAGAACACTAATGGGTCATGCAATATACCTCTGATCCACACACACACACACACACACACACACACACACTATCATGACCCCAGTGCCGCTTCCCAATCTAGACTAGATGGGAGCATGTACATAGATATGGGCAAGAGATAAAATGCACAACACATGGAATCCAGGAACAGGAATGGGACTAGAGATAATAAAAGGGTAGGGGGAAGGCAAGTAGAGGTGGGGAGGGAAGGGGGCACTGATTGAAATGAATGGCACACAATCACACACCCCCATCCAGGGAGAAGAACAACAGAAACCAGAGGGGAAGGGAGACAGCGGTCGGTGTAAGATTTGAAAATAATTAACAATCTACAATCTATCAAGGGGCCACGAGGGGGGGTGAAGGGGAAAAAAAGAGGAGCTGATCCCAAGGGCTCGATGGAAAGTAAATGTCTAGAAAAGAACAGTGGAATATATGTACTAATGTGTCAGATACAATTGATGTAAGGATTGCAGCAAGAGCTGTAAGAGCCTTCAATAAAATGATTATTTAAAAAGTTGAATTCGTCTGTTACAGAGTCATCAACAGGCATGCCTTGCTTTACCCAAAAAAAAAAATCTTCTCCTTGAAACAACAAAACAAAAACTAGTACTGATCACTTTCTGACACTATACAATTACTCAAAAGTAACCAGCATTGGGAGAGGGCAGGGGACCATACCTATGGGACTTGGGTCACAAGTGCATGTGAGTAGGTGCATTGCATTTGTCATTATTGCAAAAACTAATTTTAATTTTAATCTTTAGTTTGCTATAAACATTCCTTTTAATATGATGCTGACACAGCTGTGCAGAAAGGCTCTGCAGAGATGGTCCCAGCAGCACACACCTGCGGCTCGTCTTCGGTTCTGGGGGCTCCAGGGCAGCCAGCATTGCTTCAGCAAAGGTGTTCTTCAGGTGTGAATGCACACACTCCGCATATTTGACAGCCTTCAGTCACAGGCCAGCTTTTCGGCAGTCTCTGGGGCAGGAAAAGCTTCTCTTTGGTCTTGGCAAGTTTCTCAGTAATGGATGGGACGACTCCGAGATCACTGCGAGTTCCAACAGCAAGAGAGGAGTCTTTGGACAGTGGTGTGTTTCTCAGGTACCCACTTTTCTTACACATTTTCAAATGAGGATGGAGAGACCACTGAAACACAGACTAGACATACATCTGTGTATGGCTAACCCAGCGGCCGGCATCTGTCCTCATCCTCTTGCGCCGCAGTATCAAAAAGCCCAGGAGTGTTGGCTCCCCACCCATCCTAACTGACTGCACAGTTGTCGAAAACAGTGGGCCCATGTTCGGCTGGGAATGTGCTCGTTGTGTAGGATATCCGGAGACAGGTTTTACCACCGGCACCGGCACCTACAACAACACACTCTATTGTCCGCATTGCTCCAATCGTGTGTATCCACTTGTGATTTCAGACTCCATGTTGACCTCAGTTTCTCCGCTGGGGTGCTGGCAGCACTGCACGGGGTCTCCTGGCCTTCCTATGATGAGAGCAGTTTCCAACAATAGAACAACAGGCTCTTATCCAATTACAGCTCTTAAAAATGTGCCCCTCGAATTTGTAAAGAATAATAACAGGGCTCTCCACTTCTGTAAACATTTGCATGTTTATACAGCACATTCACACACTGTTTTGAGTAGACTACTATTCAGATCTGCAGCAAGAAGTATGCTGCGTCTCCCAGTGTCTAAATCGTTTTTCCTCCTAGTGACACACCATCCAATAACCTGACCCAGGCACAGGAATGCTTAGTCACTAATGGTTATATTCTCGTGTGTTTTGTTTGCACCTCCCCCATTCCTCTGTGTCGCTCCAGGAGATGGTGTGGCCAGTCACTGGGTTCTCAGGAATGAATGCCGGGATGAAGGGGAGGGAGGGGGACAGACAGGCACACCCGGTCTTTTCAGATTCACCCCTTTCATGCCGTTGAACATTGCTTGTAAACATGAGACTTTTAAAACTGTCTTTATATTTCATTGCTTTGGCTACACTAGTTCACTTCACCATTGTTCTATTGTGGACCATTTAGAATATTTCCCCAGTTTGTGCCGTTAGGAGAAATGCTACTGTGACCGTCTCTGTGGAAGTGTGAGGTGAATGCAGGGCAGGGGTGTCAGGGCAATTAGGAAAGGCACAGCTGGCAGTCTCCAGCAATGATTGCCTGTCTGTCGGTATAAATGCCCTGTAGGGTCTGCGTGGGAACCAGGAAAAGGATGCAAACCAAGAAAGTGCATCGGTGGGGCTGGCCAGAGGGGAGAGGTGGTGAGATGAAGTCCAGCTGCAGGGCACCGCCCATCCTATGCAGGGGCGGGGCAACTCCTTTCAGGTCCAGCGGGTGGTTACCACCCAAGAATGAGGGCCCAGTCATTCGTCCTTCTGATGTTTGAGCAAGACAAGCCGAAAACCCAGATGGTCACAAAGGAATAACTAAAACTTATGGTGGCAACTAATTGTAAAAAATCTCTAAGTGTGTGGATCAATAATGCACTTAAGACCTGTTGACAGTGTGGCTAACGGGGTGTCACTTTCAACCTTTGCTCTAGGGTCATGGTGGGGGGAATAAACAGTGGGAAATGTACAGACCGAAGAGACAGCTGCTCACCCATCGTTCCGTCCTCACTGTGAAAACAGAGGAAAATGGGGGCTCTATCTCAGTTGCAGATCTTGGCTTGAAATTTGATTTATGAAACACTTTTCTGAGTCCCAGATTTTCTCCTCCTCCTCCCCTTCAACCTTCTACTCCTGCCAGACTGTTTTCTCTCCTTCATCAAATATGCATCTGGCTTGGGACCAGGTAGTCTGTCCACCTGCCATTCATCAAACAACATTATTAGTGTCCCACATGTGCCAAGGTTTTGTGTTCAGATTTGCTTATCCAAAAATAAGTCCCAGTCCTGCTCTTCAAAAGTGTGTTGTCATCAACGGATAAGTAACCAAATGAAATGACCAAGGCTTGGGGCCAAATGAGCTCTACAAATAACTGATATTGTTAAAGTTCAGAAGAAAGACTTCCATGATCGAGAAAAGCTCCCAGAGATGCCAGAATGTGCCAGATCCTAAAAGAAAGAGAGAAATAAGGGAAGCATTCTAGATATTTTCCCAGTGGGATGAGCCAAATCTCTGTATCTGGAACATGATTGGACAGGTAACCAAAAAGCCAAACTTAGTGCCATTGAGTCGATTCCTACTCATAGCGACCCACAGGGCAGGGTAGAACTGCGCCTGTGGGGTCTGAGGCTGCCGATCTTGATGTGTAGTCCTGTACGCCACCAGGCGTCTTGGCAATCGTTAAGAAGGGTCTTACTTTCTTCTGTAGGCAGCTGGGAGCCCCTGAAAGCACTTTGGTAGTACAGGAACATATTATTGAAGGCAGTGCTTTAAGGAGACGAATCTCACATCAATATACAGGAGAGCTAGGAGGAGAGAACCGCAATGAAAGCAAGAAAACTAATTAGAAGACTTTATAATTCAGAAGCGATATAGCAAGAGATTAAGAACATTGACTTTGGAATTCAATAGACTGGTTTCTAAATCCCAGCCTCTTCCTGGCTGTGTCATTTTAGCTGGGTTTGAACTGCCACCCTTTTGATTAGCAACTGAGTACCGTATATACTCATGTATAAACCGAGTTGTTCAGCACATTTTTAATGCCATTTTGTGGTAAAATTAGGTGCCTCAGCTGATATTTGGGTCGGTTCATGCTCAAGCATATACGGTACTTGAGCATCAGTACCTAAAACTGGAAAGAAGGTGGCAACATGATCTGATGGTTGGCTACATGTGAAGGGAAGAGAAAGAGAGGCGTTTCCAAGTTTATGTTGCAGATAGTCCCGAGGAAGTGCTGACACTGGAGCAGAAGATGAGTTTGGGTCGACAGTAACACTCGGAAGGTACACATACCTTTGACTAATCAACCCTTTGAGACAGAAGGGCAGCCCTTACCCAAGGACACGGTGAAGGACAGCTAGGGGAGAACTCGGAATGGAAACAGCAAGCAATGACATGAAACAAGCTGTATGAATGGTTCACAATCAAAAACTGGGGAAAATGAATTTGGTTTTATATATGTTGAATTTAAGCCCAAAACAAGAAGTAACTAACTAATAGACTATTCACTATTACATTCTGGAAGTTCTAGAGAATTAAGTTGTGAAAATTAACAGCCTAAGTAATGGGAAGGGCTAAGCGTGTCTCAGAAACAGATGAGAAGGCTTCAGATTTGAACTTTGCTGTAAATCTTCATTTAAAAGTGGGTCGAGTATTGTTTTATTAAACACACCTGTTGGCACAACTGAGACCCTCCACATAACCCAGTTACAGGGCATTCAAAGACCCCCTGCCTCTGTAGAGGTGAACAACACCATTCGAGCCTACTTTTTTCCATTTTTAAGAGGGTTTTTTTTAGATCTCATTTACATACCCACAGTCTACCCATTTAAAGTGTACAATACAATCATTCTAATATATTCACACAGTGGTACATATACTACCAGATTCTAACTTTAGAAGGTTTTCATCACACTAAAAAAAAATCTCCATCCCTATTAATAGTAACTCCCTGGTCTCCTACCCACCAGGCCTTGACAACCACTCGTCTGCTTTCTCCAACCATAGATTTGTCTATCCCAGAAAGACTTGGTGATCGGCCTCTGAGAAATCAGCTGCTGGAAACGGTACAGAGCACAGTTCCACGCTGACACACTTGGGATCACCAGGAGTCAGAATCGACTTGATGGCCACACTCGGCATGTGTTAGGCATGGTGCTTTGTCTTAGGGGAAATACAAAATTAAAAGGGTTCTATCTTATCTGGACGCTGGGGGCACAAATATGACTGTAGCTTGGACTTAGCAGGCAAGAAGAAGGATTAAGATATGCAAAAAGTATAATAGCCGTGTTAAGTGATGCGTGACTTACTTAATCAAACCTCTTAAGAACTGATGCTAGTTTCTGATGAAGTTTGCATCAATATGGAATGAAGTAAGAAAGGGAACGACACAATGCTCCCTTTTGTTGATTTCTTTTTTCCCAAAAAACCTTTTTATTGGGAAGTAATACAGATATCATATTATTCCATAGTTCAATCACATCAAGCAGTATCAGTTTCAGAACATTTTCTTTCTTCTTGAACTCCTTGATATCAGCTCCCCTCTACCACCACCCCACTCCACCTTCCCCACTGCAGCCCCAGGGACCCTAATTGCTGTCTCTGTAAGTTCACCAATCCTGGGTTTCATATACTTAAAAACAGAAAAACATGCAGACAATGCTTCCTTTTATGGAATAATGATTGAGACAATGTAAGCTTCTATTATTTTTCTTTTATTGATGCTATTTGCCAATATAAAAAGTTGGGAATCCTATGTTGAATTTCAGTTTCCATGAGATATTTTTCTTGTCCAAAAAGTTAAAAATTTAAAACAATTTTTAAGAAAAATCCAGGCCAGAGAGAAATGTCTGGCTCTGGAATGATCAAGGAAGGCTTGGTAGAAGAGTTGATTGTAATTTTATGAGCCAAGGCAGCAGAGTGAGATGATTGAATGAAACAGGTTTCTGAAAGATGATGAAGTCTGGAAAGTTAAGTTAGGTGGAGAGGGAGGTAAGTAGGCAGCCAGGGTGGAGAGCCTGGAAAGCCAAAATGAGTTCTTTGAACTTGATTCTCTGGATAATGGGAAACCTCCTCAAGGGCAGGAGGAGTGACATGAAAAAGAAAGAGGGTGTTTTCGGGAGATGAGTGGGGCAGCGCCATGGAGAAAATTGCAGGTGGAGAGACTGGTTAGAAAGCATTTGAGGTTTATAATGTGATGTTTGTATTTTGTTTCTGGCCAGAAAATAACTTGATCTTTCCTCAAAAGCCATATTGGTCTTTGGCAGTCGTGGTTGGGACATGGGTGCAGAGGTGGTCTGTAATGTGGTGGAGTAAGCAAAGGATTAAAAAGACAAGAGTCCCATTTGCAACTGGAAATGCTTTGTCCGTACTAGCTATCCAGTGCAAGGCAGGGCTGAGCTTTATAGACTCACCAGGGACAAAGGGCCCAGAGTTCTCACACTAAGAAACTAGAATCATGGAGGATGGCTTTGCCCTAACCTCCAGCTGCTTCCCCAGCCCCAGTGTGGTCTGTACCGCAAGGGGAAAGGGACTCTGTCATTATTGTTAGGTGCCAACACATCAGTTCTGACTCAAACAAGGGGATTTCAAAAGTTGGTGGGGAAAGCCTGTTTCTTTTTATTCTCTTTTTTCCACGCTCCCTCGTACAATAGTACAGAACAGTGGCTAGTCCTGCGCCATCCCCACAATCGTCCCTATGTTTGAGTCTATTGTTGCAGCAGCCATGATGGCAGTCCAGCCACTGAAGGTCTTTGTTTTAGACCCTCTACTTGTCCCAGCACGCTGTCTTTCTTCAGGGACTAGTCCCTCCTGATGGTTGTTGTTAGGTGCCAGCGAGTCGGCACAGACATAGCCAGACCCACCGGGCAACAGGACAAAACACTGCCCACTTCTGCACCATCCTCTCAGGACTGGTTACGCTGGAGCCCGTTGCTGCAGCCGCTGTGTCAGTCCATCTCGTGGAGGGGCTTCCTCTTTTCATTGCGCTCTACTTCTCCAAGCATGACGTCCTTCTCCAGGGTCCCATCGTTCCTCAGAAATGCTTCAAGTATCTGAGATAAAGTCTCCCCAGCCTTGCTTCTAAATGTACTTTCGCCAAAGCAGATCGGCTCCTTCTTTTGCCGTAATTCAAATGCATCAGTTCTCCTCTCTTTTCTGTATTCATTGTCCCGCTTTCACATGCATGGGAGGGGTTGACAGCACCTTGGTGTTGGTCAGATGCACCTTCACCCTCAAAGTGACATCTTGGCGTTTTAACACTTTAAAGAAGTCCTCTGCAACAGATTTGCCCAGGCAGTACATCCTTTCATTTCTAGCTGCCGTTCTCAGAGACACGGCTTGCAGGTCCAAGCGAAATGAAGCCCTTGTCAACTGCACGCTTCTCTCCATTTAGCATGGTGTGTTGCCTCTTGGTCCAGTTGGGAGGATTTTTGTTTTCTTCCTGTTGAGGCCTAATCCACACTGAAGGTCGCAGACCCTCACTCAGCGCTTCAAGACCTCTCCCCTTTCATCAGCCAAGGTGTCCGCTGCCTAGCTCAGGTAGTTAGCGCGTCCCGAGGCTGGGTTCTTCTTCATCTTGTCCAGTATCTCTGTGCTCAACACACAGACTGAGTAAGCACAGTGAAAAGTTACAAGTCTGGAACACACGCTTCCTGATTTTGAACTATGCCCCTTGTTTTGTTTGATCAACTGTTTCTTGGTCAGATTTGTGCTCCAAGTGGGTTTTTGTGAAGGACGGGAGAAGTTTCACGTCTTCAAGCGTGCCAAACTGCTTGAAAGCCGCACTGGGGCCCACAAATGAACACGGGCAACCTCTTGGGACTGCGCACCCACATCCCTGAGGCTAGAGAGATGGTAGCACGGCCAAGCGGACCCAGGAGCAGGGTCAAGGGGAGAGGGCAGAAAAGACCAAAAAGGGCTGGCTGTCTCACCACCAAGGTATTAAAGCCTCTGGATGCGGAGGGGTGGTTGATGGTATTGGCTGAATTAAGCCCACCTGGCTTAATTATTGGTTGGTTCGTTTTCTAAACCAAACCTCTTCCTCTCTTTCATCACTGTCTGTGCCACCATGAAACCCTTCTCAGCATGGCCTCAGTGGCTGCGTGGATCTCCAGGGGACGGAAGAAGCAGTCAGGGAAAATCAACCAGGAGGGCGGACTGCAGAGTCCACACTAGCTGGCTTTGGAAGGAAGGCAGAACGCTGGAGGGCCAAGCCCAGTTGGAGGCCAGGGAGCAGTGGTGTGTTGTGGACTGGGGAAGGTGAACTGAGGAAGGGGCTAGGGCGGACTGAAAATTTTTTTCTAGCCACTCCTTTCCCATAGCAGGTCTTTTCTTTTTTTTTTTTTTTCCTTTTGTTGGTTGCTCCGTTTTTTAATGCAGTTGTTTTTTTTTTTTAACAATTTATTGGGGCTCATACAATTCTTTTCACAGTTCATACATATACATACATCAATTGTATAAAGCACATCTGTACAGTCTTTGCCCTAATCATTTTTTTCTCTTTTCTTCTTTTACATTTTATTAGGGACTCATACAACTCTTACCACAATCCATACATATACATACATCAATTGTATAAAGCACATCCATACATTCCCTGCCCCAATAGCAGGTCTTTTCCTAGGAAGAGAGACACCCCCAGCCGCTCAGTCTGGCCAACCGGTGGCTTCCCGCAGTCCCTCCTCGGAGTTTGCTAGAGGGACAGATTCTGGTGCAGTCACAGCTTGCTCACCCTCGGAAGATGCGGAGACCTGAACTTGACTCTGTGAGGAAGGAGATTTGCAGCCAAGGGCATCTTGAAGGCTCCCCACCATCCTGTGTACAGTAGCCTCTGGCCCAATCTCCCCCTTTTCCCTGAGACAGATGCTTCCTGGAGGAGGCACGCCCTAGGAAGCCCAGGGTTTAGAGTGCTTAGTTCAGCATCCACGGGGCTAAGCTTGTCACGGTGCCTGGCAGCCTCCTCATAGGGCTTCCGAGTCCCCCTCCCAGATTGGCTGCTCCACCCCTGGGTGGTTGAGGGGGCAAACAAGGAGGCCTTCAGAGAGGGTGGGCAGAGGAGGGAGAGGTTTCTGGCCGAAGTCCGTAGGGAGGGGCTTCGGAAAGGAAGGACGCCCCAAGCCTCTGCCCAGACTGGGCGAGGAGCTGGAGCTCCGTCTACAGCACGGCCTGGCGGCTGCTCCTCTTCCCCCACCCCCACCCCACCCCCTTCCCGGGCCTAAGGGGCCCGCGGGACTGGCAGGGAGGCGGGCTGAGCGGCTGTACAGTGGGCATGCCCGCTCCTGCCCTTCCCCCTTCCCTTAGCAGCAACGTCACCGCAGCACCCGCGGCAGCGGAGCGGCAGCAGCCAGGCTACTGGGCTGGCATTGCGCAGCCTCCCTGCATTAGCGGCGATGCCATTGTATTAGCAGACATCCAGCGGAGCAAAGCGGCCCAGGTCCCCGTGTGGTCCCGTGGAACAGCGCCTCTACGGGAACTGTCACGGTAGAGCCCGGCGAGTGCAGAGGGCCCGCCGCCGCCGGTGCACTCGGGGCTCCTTGCAGAGGTAGGCTGGGCAGCGCAGGGGGAGGGAGGGGAGGGGCCGGGCCGCGCCAGCGGTCAGCACATTTGGGCCCCGGCGTGTGATGACTGGCTTTGTCAGACACCGAAACCGGGACAGGAGGCGTGCGCGTCCTTGCGCACACTGGGCTGTGGTGCAGAGGTGTAGGCATACGGCGATTTTGTCTAGAAGCTGAAGGTCCCTCCCTTCCTTCCTTCCTTCCTCCCTCCCCAACCCTCCTTTTTGTTTTGCTTCCAAGATCCCTGCTGGGCATCGCTAATGACGCTGCTGCCCTAGGGTGGGGGTCAGCACGGAGGAGGGGTCAGATGGAGAGACAAAGGCGTAATGTCAGGGGCCACTCCTACCGCAGCTTTGAGTCTATGAAGGACTTGCAGGGGGGCACGCAGCTGTCATGGGGAGGGGCTGAGAAACATCAAACCCATACACACACACACACAGACAAATGGACCATATCTTATGGTGAGATGGGACCCAGGAAGAAATGCGTAAAAAGAAATGTTGATCAAGAGGTACCAAGGTATATCGGAGTGGGGACAGGTATTGTAATGCCTAGGATCCTTGACCTGATATTATTAGTCTCCTTACACAGACTTAGATTTCCGGCAGAAAGAAATCCAATCTTAAGCTAAGATTCCTGCATTCTTCTTACTGCCCTCTTACCTTGTGTCCTGTCTGGAAAGAAGATTCTCCACTCACTGCCATCAAGTCAATTCTGGCTCAAAGTGACCCTAGAGCACAGAGTAGAACTGCATCTGTGGGTTTCTGGGCCCGTGACTCTTTATGGGAGTAAAAAGCCACGTCTTTCTCTCAAGGAGTGCCTGGTGGGTTTGAACGGCTTACCTTGTGGCTAACAGCCCAACACATCACCACAGCCAGTAGGGCACAGGAGGGAGGACTGAGACAGGAAAAAGCTTATCAGTGCTATTGATGCTCCTTATCAGGGCCTCAGGTCAAGGTCAGATTTCTGTGTGAGTGGCCAGTAAAGGGAGGAGCTCTATGGCTGGCAGAAAGACGTTGTTGACCAAACACTGGGGAAACCTTTCTTCTTGAGGTTAGCATGGTTTTTTCTGCGCAGTTACACTACTGCCAAGCAGGGACAGAGTTCCTTCATTTCCCATTTCCACCGAACACCTTGATGCAAGATTCAGAAACAGATGCCAACAAGACGCAGTGCTTCCTTATTGTGCAGCTAGATGGTTGAGGAGCACTGGTATGCTGGGAAGTTGTGCTAGTTCCCAGAAACGTGTAGGAAAGGGCAATAGAGCAGGAAAAGGGTTTGGGGGTGGCTGGGGCAGGAACGGGAGCCTGGGGCCTAAAGCAGGAAAGGTAGGTAGCAGCTGCTCTGGAGGGGACTTCAGGAAAGGGGCGTGGCCCTGACTGTTTACCTTTCGCAGTGAAAAAAAGAACTGAAGTTGGGCAGATTTGGTTTTGAATCCCATCTCAGCTGTGTAATGATGGGCAAACTACTTCGATCCTCCAAGTTGGTTTTCTTATCTGTTAAAATGGGATGATTGTGTCCACTCTAAAGGCGTATAGTGGAATTAGGAACAGTATAGATCAGTGTGGTTCTCAACCTGTGGGTCGTGACCCCTTTGGAGGGTGTCAAACAACCTTTTCACAGGGGTCACCTGATTCATCATAGCAGCAAAATGACAGTGACGAAGTAGCAACGAAAATAATTTTATGGTTGGGGGGGGGTCACCACAACATGGGAACTGTATGAAAGGGTTGCAGCATTAGGAAGGTTGAGAACTACTGGTATAGATACATCTCGGAGCTCTGGAGGTGCAGAGGAGCCCTGGTGGCTCAGTGATTAAGCGCTCAGCTGCTAATCAAAAGGTCAGCAGTTCAAACCCACCAGCCATTTGACCTGAGAAAGACTTTGAAGTCACTTCATAGCCTTGGAAACCCTGTGGGGCAGCCCTATTCTGTCCTCATAGGGTGACTGAATCAGAACCACTAGAGGGCAGTGGATAGATGTAAATCATCTGACATCTAAACCCGACTGCCATCAGCTGACTCTAACCCACGGTTACTCTGTATAGGGTTTCCGGGCTACAGATCTTTATAGGAGCAGATAACCTTACCTTTCTCCCTGAGAAGAGCTGGTGAGTTTGAACCACCAACCTAAAGTTTGCAGTCCAGCCCAGCCAGCCCCACCAGGGCTCCTCCTCTGGTATGTCAGTACTCCATGAATGGTCGTTCATGATTGGCATTCGTATGACTCTGGCCAGAAAAGGGACTCTTGAACAACGTGTTTGCGTGTCTGGAGTGCTAGCATTCCTAACTTCTTACTGGCTGAGCCTCAGCCTCTCCATTAGGCACAGCGAGAGGACTCACTTGCTGAGGAAACTTTCTTCTTCTGGACCCCCCAGTTTCCACCTCATGTTCCCCTGCCCTGTTTCTCCATTTCATCTTGAGAGAGTCTGGAGTAAGCTCTTTCACCTGACTTCTTATCACCCTTTATTCAAGCTCTTTGGCCCTGTGATGGTATGGACTAGGCATTGGGCTGCTACTGCAGGGTTGCAGATTCAAGCTCACCAGCTGTTCTGAAGAAGAAACAATGAGGTTGTCTGCTTCCATAGAGATTGGGATTTGGAAACCCTCTAAGTCTGAATTGACTTCATCACGATGGGATTTTTGGATGGGCCATAGCCACCCCCAGGAAGAGGTCTCTTTGACTTATACTTTCCCTAAATGTTCTTTGGTGTGTAAAGTCAAGTCATATATGCAATCTGCTCTCACCAGATTGTTCACTGGTCCCCCCTAAAATGGTCAAAAATTAAACGTTCTGAATTCCATCTTAATTGTCCATTAGTCATTGAGTGATCATCAAATCACTTGCTCTTTTTTAGTGCCAATTTTCTTAGTTCTTAAACATTGAGATGGCTCCGCCTGCTTTGGTTAGTTGCTGTGAGGATCAGTGAGATTACAGACCAAAATGTATTCTGTAAAAACTATGAAGGTTTGTATGAGCCCCAATAAATTGTTAAAATAAATTTTAAAAAAAAACAGTTGACATTAGATGTTTTTATTAAAAAGTAAATTTTATCGACAGCTTTGTTCAAATAGTATAGTATGTGCACATATCTGTACATAACCTGATTAAACATGCATATCATAAAAAAAAACTATGAAGGTGTCATGGAAACAGTCAGTCTGGTGGAGACATCGTCTCCACACCCTGAGACCAGAAGAGCTAGGTGGTGCCTGACTGCCACCACCAGCTGCTCTGGAAAGTCTCCGGAAGGCCCTGGAGCAAGTGGGAGAAGATGTGGGCCGTAACTCCAAATCGTGAGAGAGACCAAGCAGGCTTATTGGTCAGATCGAGAGGGCTGTCACCCTTTAGGTCTGGAACTGAACTCATCCCTGTGTGAAAATCATCAGCCATTTAAGATCAAAAGGGTGGCATTTACCCAAGAGAAGAGGGTTAGGAAAGGGGCATGGAAAGAGGCCACCCTGGGAAGAAGTGAGAGAAGCCGTGGAAGGGTGAAGGGACTGGCCTGGGTGATTGACACAGAGTGTGTATCAATGGTTCAATGTAAGACTGATGCTCGTCCATCAAACCTTCACCTAAATCGCAGTGAATGAACAGTTTTAAAAACATAATGAAATGCCAGGAGCAGGACATGGAGACAAATGTTGTGAGATTCCTCAGAGCCCCCCTCGTGACTGGGACTGGACTTGTCTGTGACAGAGCTGTTGGTGGGCAGCTCTCTCGGGCATGTGGAAATCAGGTCAGAATAAGACCATCTCCGAGATTCAAAAATATTAAATGAGGTGAAATCAAACTGTGAAAAGAGCTTTAACTTAAAATAGGATTCAACACCAGCTGACAGTAAAAGCTTTTATTAGAAAGCTCGGGAAATCTTCTAGGTGCTCTTAGGATAAACCCAAGACTGATTTATCTGCCAAGACAAAATGGTACAACTCTTGTTTAAACTGTTGAATTTATGATAGTGAATTACATGTCAATACAGCTTCAAAAACTTTTTTAAAACATTTTATTAGGGGCTCATACAACTCTTATCACAATCCATACATAGATCAATTGTGTAAAGCACATCTGTAAATTCTTTGCCCTCATCAATTTCAAAGCATTTGCTCTCCACAGAAAGCTTTGTCAGTAATAAAAAAAAAAAAAAAGTTGGGCTTCTTCAAAATATAAAGCCTCTATCCCTAAAAATGCTTTTAAGAAAATTAACAGGCAAACTACAGACTAGGAGATATGTGCATGTATCTGACAAAGGACTTGTATCCAGAAGATGTAAAGAACTCCTACTACTCAGGCATAAAAAGGTGACTCTGTTTTTTTCCTTAATGTGTAAAAGAGAGGGGGACAAGTACCTGAGTGCCTGCTGTCTTCTAAGGACTGTGTCTAGACTCTAGGGACAGTTGACTTTATCCTCATTTACAACCTCAAGGAACTGCTCCAGTCTGGGGGACAGACACGTAACCGTAACATTGTAAGACAACTGACGCATGACATTACAGTCCAGTGTGGGTGCCCTTCAGCCACAGGCTGCTCTTTCACCCTCCTTATCCATTGATACTTCATCCTTGACTAGCATTCTGGGCCCTGCCGCAGTCCTTTTTCATATGATGCCTTTGTATCCCAGTCATGGTTTCCTAGAGAAGAATCGTAAATCCTGTGTGCAGGTTTGTGAATGCCATTTGAAAACGGAAGCGTTCTGGCGGCATAATGGTTACACAGTGGGTGGTGAACCGCAAGGTCAGCAGTTCGAAACCACCAGCTACTCCTCTGGAGAAAGACTAGGCTTTCCACTCTCATGAAAAGTCATGGTCTCAGAAACCCAACAGGGGCCGTTCTCCCCTAGCCTCTCATGTCCCTGTGAGTTGGCATTGACCCCACGGCAGTGAGTTTGTTTTGTTTGGGTTTTGAGAGAATAGGACCCATGGTAGATCAAGGGGGGGCCCATGGCACCTCCTGAAATTGCCCCAAGATGCTGTCGCTCCTGCTCGCCGACTTGAACTGTCTTTTGTGAACATCCGTCCAAGCCAATAATCATATGAACACAACATTTTTTTTGTTCTTTATTTATTTGAACACAACATTTTTAATGATACTCTGCTAATTGTTGTAACACTAACTCAAACAATAATCTCATTATTGGAATTTTAGGGCGTTCCTAAGTTTCTACTTTCTGCTATCCTTGTATGTGTGGAATTGAGCCCAAAGTCTTGGTGAAGGAAGTGACGTGATGGGAAGGGAGGAACAGGAAATTACCTCATGTACCTTGTAGTAACGCTTAAAAATCTTGTCTCTCTCTCCACAAAATCCCACACTTCAAAACAACCCTTCCAGTCTTTTCTCTTTCTCACCTGTCTCTGAACTAGCCAATTCTCTCCACTGATGGAGCATGGGTCTCTTACTGACCTCCGCATTCCTTGTACCATAATCAATCGTTATTTTTTTCTTCCTGTCTAAAAAAATCAACAGCTTTTCCAAAATAGAGTCCACATACCATAAACTTACCTTTTTAGAGTGTACAAGGCCAGAGGCTTTACTATACAGCCATCATTATGGTCTGATTTCAGAACATTTCCATTACCCCAACTGAAACTCATACCCATTAGCAGAACTCCCCATCCTTAATGCCCTCAGTCCCCTGACAACCACTACTTTGTTTCTGTGCGTTTGCCTGTTCTAGACATTTCAGATAAATGGAAAAATCCATCAAACACACCCAAAAATGCCCTTCGTGGCCAGCTTCTTTATTAGAATAGTTTCACTCGTGCTGTAACGTGTGTAAGCACTCACAGCTTTATTACTAACTAATGCTCCATTGTATCAACATGCCACATTTTGCTCAGTCGTTTGTCAGTTGGCCGACTTTTGGGTTGCTTATACTATTTGGCTTCTGTACATATTGCTATGAACATTCCTATAGCAGTTTACGTATAGACATATGTCTTCATTTCTTTGGGATATGTATATCCAGGAGTGGAATTGCTGGGTCAGATAGTATTTCGCTGCCGAACACATGCAGGCACGGCTGGACTGTCTTCCAGAGTAACTGCACCCCTTTACAATCGTGTCCGCATGTGGAGGTTCCAGTTTCTCCAAAGCCTCCCTTGCTATCTGGTTTTTCAGTTTGAGTCAGCCTAGGGGCTGTGAAGCAGCATCGCTTTGTGATTTTGATCTGCATTTTCCTAGTGACTAATGATACAGAGCATCTCTTTCATGTGCTTGGTGACATTGGTATCTCTGCTTGGGAGAAATGTCTCTTCAAACCCTCTGTTCACTTGTCAATTGGGTTCTTTTTTATAATTGATTGTATTATTGCATATTCTGGAGAGAAGCCCTTTAATCAATCAACACACCAAGACTTAGAAATCTACCAAAGGAGACGTCTTCTCACAAAAGAGAAGAGGAAGAGGGATTTGAACTATTTGTAGTTTTAATTTAATGTTACATTTTAATACTTTAGTCCTCATGCATAGATTTAATTGTCCAGTTGAATGATTTTTCTTTTATGTTTTGTCCATATCTTTAAGCATTAGCTCTATACTTCACTCCAGCTGTGGGCCTCTATCCTAAATGAGTGGAATCTTAAGAAATCTGGGTCTGAAAGCCTGAACTAAATGGTAGATAAAAGAAACGGGGTTTAAGCCCAGGGTGGGTGAAAGGAAAATGACAAGCGTAAAAGGGGAAATAAATCAATTATTTAGGAGAAATTAGATGGGAGAGTCTACTAGAGTAAAGACTTTAGGTCTGAGCTTGGAAGCCAAGGACGGAGAAGCTCAGAATGACTCTGAAGGGCTAGGAGATCTTGAACAAGAGAACTCGTGAGCCTAATAGGTGAAACTGGGAAGATATTTTAGAGACTCCCAATAGTGAAGGATCAAGACCTGGGGCCAGCAAACTTTTGAGACAGAAGAGTCAGTACTTACAACAATTTAAAAATTATTTGAAGCCCATCGTACATTTTTACAAACAGATGAAATTACCATTATCTGAAAAAATAGCCCTTAAGCATTTTCTTTTTTTTTTAATGCGATCAATTTAGTGGGGGCTCATACAATTCTTATCACAATCCATACATACATCCATTGTATTAAGAACATATGTACATTTGTTGCGATCATCATTCTCAAAACATTTGCCTTCTACTTGAGCCCTTAATATCTGCTGCTCATTTTCCCCCTCTGTCCCCACTACCCCCACCTCATGAACCCTTCATAATTCATAAATTATTATTATGTTGTAATATATTACACTGTCTGATGTTTCCCTGCCTTCTTCTCTGCTGTCCCTCCCCCAGGGAGGAGGCTATACGTAGATTCTTGTAATCAGTTCCCCCTTTCTATCCCACATTCTCTCCACCCTCCAGGCATCGCCACTCTCACCACTGGTCCTGAAGGAGTCATCTGTCCTGGATTCCCTGTGTTCCACTTGCTATCTGTACCAATGTACATCCTCTAGTCTAGCCAGATTTGTTAGGTAGAATTGGGATCATGATAGTTGGGGGGAGGAAGCATTTAAGAAACTAGAGGAAAGTTATATGTTTCATCATTGCTACCCTGCACCCTGACTGGTTCATCTCCTCCCCACAAATCTTCAGTAAGGGGTGTCCAGTTGGCTCCCAATGGACTTTGA
This sequence comes from Tenrec ecaudatus, assembly GCF_050624435.1. Classification (NCBI taxonomy): domain Eukaryota; kingdom Metazoa; phylum Chordata; class Mammalia; order Afrosoricida; family Tenrecidae; genus Tenrec; species Tenrec ecaudatus. Next base: position 32,874,151 of record NC_134539.1, read on the forward strand.
GTCTCCACTCTTCACTCACCCACATTTTCAATGATATGATTTTTTGTTCCTTGATGCTTGATACCTGATTCCTTCAACAGCTTGTGGTCACACAGGCTTTGTTTCTTTCATGTGGGCTTTGTTGCTTCTGAGCTAGATGGCTGCTTGTTTATCTTCAAGCCTTTAAGACCCCGGATGCTATATATTTTTTTTCAGTTGCTATGTTTTTTGATAGCCGGGCACCATTAGCTTTCTTCATCACATTTACTTATGCACACGTTGGTCTTCATTGATCATATCAGCAAGGTGGGCACCCACTGATGTGATTTTTTAGTTCTTTGATGTCTGATAACTGGTCCCTTCTACACCTCGTGGTCAGCCAAGCTGGTGTACTTCTTCCATGTGGACTTTGATGCTTCTCAGCTAGATGGCCGCTTGTTTATCTTCAAGCATTTAAGCATTTTCCATTTGACTTCAGAGTCACTTACCAAGAAGGGTTATGTGTGACTCAAGGGCCACAGCTTGCCGAGCCCAGATGGAGGCTAGAACTGGGCAGATTTTAGCTATCTTGGGAGATCTGTTATCTGGAGGAGCCAGCCCTGGAATAGGACATCGGGTTGGGTAAAGTAGAGGCAGAGCCTCAGGGAGATGGATTGACAGTGGCGGCAACAATGGGCTCCAACAGACCAGTGGTGGGGAGCCTCGGGACCAGGCAGTGGTTTCTTCTGTGGTGCGTAGGATGGCTTTGAGTCAGAATCTACCCTGACACCTAACCATGAGCACCAGGTAATAAGACTAGTCCGCCTCTCAAGTTGTGCAGGCGTTATGTGGAATTGTGGTAGAGGACTCCAGAAGAAAGAAAAGCAGCACCCACACTCTTCGAGGAGGGAAAGGTTAGCACCAGTCACCCTAATGCCCAGCTCGCTCTCTCGCTCTCTCCATTCAAGATGTTCTAGCGCAGCATTGGAAGTAGTAAAGACACCTAGCCCACGGGCAATCCGAGAGGGACAAGGAGTCTGGCACTCAGAGGAGAAAGGGGTCTACTCAATTGGTCAGGTGATAGAATATCTTTTTTAATATTTTTCTTGGGAAATCATAACCTCTTGCTTTGAGGACAAAATAGCCTGCTCAACAACCCCCACCCCCATCTAGAGCCACATGCTAGTGCTGTGTCTGGAACCTCTCTCCCTGTCCCCTCAGTGTCTGTGCTCTTGGAGACGACCGAGCTGCTTCACTTTTCATCATTTCCTTATGCTCAGGCTGGTGGTTGCTTACAGATAAGGACAGAGACCTGGAAAGGGAAGGGAAAGGTGCTGGCCCCCAGGTGCTCAGACCCTCCTATGCGTGCTATTTAAAGGACCCTGGGTTTTAGTCACCCAGGAGTGGTGGGCTTAAAACTAAGGGGAGATGAAAAGCTGGCCCTGTGCAGAACAGCGCTGTGGTGGGCTCAGCCCTGCCCTAGAGAAAGAACCCAGTTATCAGAGCTCCTCCCAGACCAATCAGCTTCTCCTCCTGGTCTCTTGGCCATCTGAAAATGACATGCTGAAAGGCGTGTCCCTGACTTCCAGGGAGGTGACATTAGGCTCCCTTTCTTTCCCTCTTTCTCCAGGTGCCAAGCTCTCCTGATGAAATGTGTTTTGCCCCACTGGGCTCCGGGGGCAGTATCTGGTGCTGTTGATGCCCTTGTTCGAACTTTCCAGAATGGATAGTCCCCCAAAGCTGACTGGAGAGACGCTCATCGTCCACCACATCCCGTTGGTGCACTGTCAAGTCCCAGACAGGCAGTGCTGTGTTGGGGCGAGCGGAAGTGGTGGGAGCACAAGACCCAATCCCTTCTGTGCATCCGAGCTGGGCATCACCCAGCCTGATCAAGACCTAGGACAGGCCGACTCCCTGCTGTACAACAGCCTGCACGCTGCTCCAGGGGGATCAGTGTGGCCGGCAGGGGGCACCAAGAGCAGGGGTCGTGATGGACGAGGCGCTGGGGCCCCTAAGCGGCATAATCCCTTCTTGCTGCAGGAGGGTGTGGGTGAGCCAGGACTTGGTGACCTGCATGATGGCAGCATCGGGGACAGTGCCACCCAGCAGTCCTTCCACCTCCATGGAGCTGGCCAGTCCACCTTCCCTCTGTCCTCTTTCCAGCTACCCCCGCCCGGCCCTGGCGTGGGCAAAGCGTGGGGAGCAGCGCGCAGTCGAGCTGGCGTGGTGGAGGGGCAGGAACAAGAGCCCGTGATGACCCGGCGCTGTAGTGCTGGCCACTGCTGCCGGCCAGAGCTGGAAGTGGAAACCATGGAGCTGGATGAGTGTGGGGGGCCTGGCGGGAGTGGCAGTGGGGGCGGAGCCAGCGATACCTCTGGCTTTTCCTTTGACCAGGAGTGGAAGCTCAGTTCAGACGACTCCCCAAGGAACCCGGGATGCTCAGGCTCAGGGCCTCCACACTGCCGCTGCAGCAGCACATCCAGCCAGTCAGAGGCGGCTGACCAGTCCATGGGCTACGTCAGTGACTCCTCCTGCAACAGCTCCGACGGCGTGCTGGTCACCTTCAGCACCCTCTACAACAAGATGCACGGCCACGCCCGGGCCAACCTCAACTCTGCCCCACACTCAGGCAGCGACGCTTCCTTCGGTAGCCACTCAGACCCCGGAGCCTTCTACCTGGACCTCCAGCCCTCTCCTACCGAGTCTAAGATGTCCTGTGAGTCCCACCACCCTGACAGCGGAGAAAGGGAAGGGGGCTACGGCTGTCCGAATGCCTCGTCTCCTGAGCTCGATGCCAACTGCAACTCCTACCGCCCACACTGTGAGCCCTGCCCAGCCGTGGCTGACCTCACAGCCTGCTTTCGGAGCCAGGCCCGTCTTGTGGCGGCCACCCAGCATTACTATAAACTTGTCACCTGTGACCTGCCCTCCCAGTCATCTCCAAGCCCCGCTGGCTCCTCCGTCACCAGCTGCTCAGAAGAGCACACGGAGATTAGCCCTGCGCCAGCTCCCGGACCAGACCCAGGCCCCAGCCAGCCCTCGGAGTATTACCTATTTCAGAAGCCAGAAATCCAGCCAGAAGAGCAAGCAGCCGGGGACTCCTCAGCAGAAACGACAGCTACCATGGGCCGCCCTGTGATGGAGGGACAAGTGTACACTAATACGTCACCCCCGACCCTTAGCACTGGACGGCAGCGCTCCCGAAGCTATGACCGCAGCCTGGAGCGCAGCCCTTCTGCTCGCCTGAGCTCACTAGAGCGCATGCTGAGCTGCCCAGTGCGCCTGAGCGAGGGCCCTGCAGCCCTGGCTGCGCCTAGCTCCCCACCCAAGAGAGTGACCTCCTTTGCTGAACTGGCCAAGGGCCGAAAGAAGGCTTCTGGCTCTGGGTCTCCCCCACTTCGGATGAGCACCGGGGACTCCTCCCAGGAGTTCTCCTCCATTGAAGAAGCCCATCAAGATAGAATGGGCCCGCCAGATGAGGGCACTCACTGTAGCCATAGCCTGCCACCCATGCCCCTGGGGCCAACCATGGACCTTGTTGGCCTAGACCCCTGGTCCACCCAGGTCTGCCAGGGGCCCCAGTCCAGCGAGATGCCACCTGCTGGCCGGAGAGCTGCAGGGCAAGGCCCTCTGGCTCAGCTGATGGATCCAGGGCCTGCTCTTCCTGGGACCCCAGCCAACAGCCATACCCAGAGGGATGCGAGAGCTAGAGCTGACGGTAAGAAACCAAGGGACTGAGGAGCAGCAGCTATGTACAGCCCCTCTCTGTGATAGGTCCCAGCCACCACTACAGACTCCTCAGTCTAGAGCTAGCATCTTGCCAGTCTGCATGTGTGTCTTACCGCTAACGTGGGGGAAGAGGATAGCGGATAAAAGAATACGCTGAGGAGCTAGAACTCGGGACCCACACACGGGTGTATCGGGAGGGGAATTGCCCAGAAGATTGTGATCGTAGGCCTGGACGACTGGATCGCAGTGATAGGCAAAGGTGGACATGGATCAGACTAGAGACCAGGCATCAGTTGAGTTTGGGACGGGTGGGAATTTGCAGTGCTTCAGGGAGAGACAAGGGTTATGTCCAACAGGCCGACCATGTCGGGGTCTGGGAGGTTCCTTCCTGGACCAGTGCTTGCAGACACTCTCCCAAGAGCCCCAGATGTGGTTCCAAGTTTTTAAGCTCCAAGCCACCTCTGTAGGCCTGCTCTCCACTTATTGCATTCATATGTAAACCATTTGAAGTCTACTCAAAACCAGGCCCCATGCTAGGTCAGTCCTGGTGATTGAGAGATGAGAGGGACAGTCTCTGCTCACAAGGTGAAAACAGACTAAAGATGCTGTGGAGGCCGTGGTGGGTAGAACACGATTGGTACTGGGGCTGGGATATCTAAGTTCAACTGGAAGCTCACACAGTGTAGCTCTAAGTACAGCCTGGAAGGGGAACTAGGAACAGACCTTGTGGAGACTTGGGAGAAGAGCGCTCGAGGTTCATAGCATAGACACAGAGGCATAAACCCAGAATAGCACGGCCAGGAAAGAAGCTGGCATAGCCACAGTGGGGTGGGGCAGACGCATGGGCGTGTCCCAGTGGGGGAAGGGGCGTGTTGCTGTTGTGTGTTCACGACAGCTTCGTGGCATGCTTGGCTCTGCATTTTAGAAAGACCAGTTGGGTGGATGATAAGGGGCGTCTCCCTGGCAGTCAGACTGCAACGCAGATCTGAGAGTTCTTTGAATCAAAGTGGTAGTTGAAGCCATGTGAGTGGGGAAAGCATCCGGGAGCGTGTGGGATTGTAGAAGGACCAAGGACAGGGCCCTGGGGATATTGTCACTTAAGGGGGGCCAGTGAGGAAACTGAGAATCTGCCAGAAAAGGAAAGAGCAAGGGGAGCATGATGTCACAGCAATTAAAGAGTCTTTAAATAAATATATATATTTAACTAAATAAATTCTGAAGAGAAGTCAACCGAGAAAAAGATTGCAGGCAACATCGGAAAGGGGTGTCTAGGTGTCGTGAGGGCAGAAGCAAGGGCAGCCAATTTTCCCAAAAGTTATTTGCTATTTTAAGCCGAGACTGTTGGCCTCTCAAAGGAAAGGGGTTTTAAAAGACTCCATAGATGGTATTATCCCAGCTATGGGGAATGACAGCTCATTAGAAGATTTCCCAGTCCTAAGCATACTGAGGGAGCTGCCCAGAGGGTCTTCCGAAGGATCTCAATAGCAGAGGTTGGATTTGAAATATCAGGGATTGGTCAGGGCCCTCAACTGCCTTGGACTGCAGTGTTGACGGGATATCTAGAAACAGGGGTGCTGTGACTGTGACTCTGGGGGCAAGAATAGAATGGAGCAGGGCAGGTGGGAGAAGCCTTACAGGTTTTCTCTGTCAAGTTTGACTTTACATATTGAATCTACTGTCTCGAGTGACCTATCACGAGGTTCTTCTCTTGTTTGTGTACAATGTTTTGTTTTTTATTTCCATCAAAATTGAATAAAGAAAGAAGGCAGCTTCGTCCAGCCTGGGAATGGTTGTGAGAAGCTGAGAAGGTGCTTTGAGATCCTGGATGGCGGAGTAAAGATTAAAACTGACCTTATCAAATCTGGAAGGGACAAAACTGATCAAGCTAGGGGCCAGTGGAAAGCTGGCTATGCACTTGAGCTGATTTGGACTCTTGAGTTGATTGCAAGCTCAGAAAGAGTCAGCAATTCGATAGGGCTTTTTCCAGTCGGAAGGGAGTCGTTGGTAGCCCTCCGTTTCTCTGGACCCGTTAGTGCTCACCTGGACTACAAGTATCCGTTTTTGTTTTGTTTTTTTCTTTTTCTGGGCACTATCTTAAGAAGGAAGCAGAGGCTGAGAACTATTCCAGCTAGAGCAGACAAATGTAGTCTCCTGTCTTAAGGGCCATCGAAGCGACAGACCTTATTGTCTATGCATTCTCTGGGGGAAAAACCAGGATCCATTCCCACAGTAGCCCTCCCCTCTTCCCTGATCCACCCCACCCACCCCACCCTCGCAGGACGATTTTTAAAAGAGTAGGGATAGATAGTCGAAAATAGACATTTTACATAGCAGGTAAAATACAGCTGTAGTTGGGAGGGCCTAACCCAGAGCCCAATCATCTGGACCATATTGGGTGACTGGCATTGAAGGAAGCGGACAGGAAGAGGGCATTCACAGTAGGAAAAGCAATATGCTGAAAGATCTGGATGGGGTAGGGAGAGAGGGGAACAGCCTAAGTGGCTGGTGTGGGCACTTCTAGCCACACAGCTTAGACTTTATTCTGAAGAAAGTAGGGACAACTGGGAACCAGATAAAACTGGTATTTTAGGAAGCTAACAGGTTCTGGGTGCAGTGAGAGCAGCTCGAACCGGGGGTGACAGTGGGAACTCAACAAGCATGCGTTTTAGTGCCTGCTGTGTGGTAGCCTCTATTCCCAGCCTGCCGTCCTCTCATGAGGACAAACAGACCGTGACCCCATGAAAATGTAAGGTGATCTAGAATGGTTACAAAAAGAACAGACGAGAAAACTGCGTTATGAGTGAGGGTTTGCCGGAGCAATTGGGTGGACACCATTGGGACAGGGTGCTCAGAGGAGGTCTTCCTGAGGATGTGGCCTTTGACCTGAGAGCTGGATGTCTAGCTGGAGCACATAGAGCCAGGGAGAATGGCGTGGTGAAAAGGTCGCACACAGGCTGTATAGTTAGAAAAGGATCACTAGGGAACCCTGGTCTGGTACCATTTCATGGATGGGGTGGGGTCGGGTCGGGTATAGCCAGAGCACTGGCCTCAAAGTTAAGCCCTCGGTTAGGCAAGCTTCAGACTCCAAACTCTGGGTAGTGTGACCTTAGACAAACTAGTAAATCTCACTGAATTTTAAATTGATGGGAGAAGCAAGGATACTGGTGGCTGCTTCGCCAAGCAGTGGTTCGGCCAATGGTGCCACGCCCAGGGGCTTCGGCCATGTGAGTGCGTATGGCGCCACCTCCTGTTCACTCGGATATTTACTCGGCTTTCTTAGCAGCACAGTGCGTTGACTGAGCCAGTCCCCAGGCAGTGCCCTGGAGTTCTGAGCCCCTTAGTTTGAGGGTTGGTGTTCTGAAGAGCAGCTGAGAGAACAGGAGAGGGCCAGTCTTGGGGAACACATCTCTGTGCACAGGGAGCAGGGGCCAGAATCATGACCGGATCAGCAGGGAGGGGAGAAGTTGAGGAAAGCTTGCAGTAGTGGTGGCTTGGTGAAGGATGGAAATGTGCTGGTGGAGTAGAGAGCTCTCGGCGTGCCTCTGACCCCAAGTCCTTAGGTCTCACAGGAACCAGTGATTCTGATTTTGACCTGAATGCAAGGCCGGGGGCTTTACATCAAAAGGAAAACTGAAAGGCCGTGCAAATTTAAGTAAAAGCAGAAGCCTAAAAGCTAAGGATGCAGTGGGAGGGTCTGGATCTCGGCATGGAACGGGAATCCGTCTCTGTGGCAGGCTGGGCTGCGCACAGTGTAGTGTGAGCTCTAAGAACTGCCTCCAGGTTACACCTGCCTGGGAAGCCAAGGACGGGATGAAGGGCTAAAGCCCAGCAAGTGTAGTTAGATAAAGCTGTCGGGAAAGTGTTATAAGAGAGGGCTGAAGTGGTGTCACGCTTCATATTCTGGGATGGTCCTCCTTCCCCCATCCAGTCGTGCGTGCGTGCGTGTGTGTGTGTGTGTGTGTGTGTTTAGCTGTCTGTCCTACGGAAGTCCTGATCCTCTTTCCTCAGTGGACGGGCATCACTTCCTGTGTCTGCCTTTTCCCTTCCTTCCGTGCCTGTCTGCCTGACCCCTTCTTGTCCCTGTTGTCACAGGGGGTGGTGCTGACAGCCGGCCGGTCCTGCGCTACAGCAAGGAGCAGAGACCCACCACGCTGCCCATCCAGCCCTTCGTCTTCCAGCACCACTTCCCCAAGCAGCTGAGCAAGGCCCGGGCCCTGCACAGCCTGTCCCAGCTCTACAGCCTCTCCGGCTGCAGCCGGACCCAGCAGCCCACCCTGCTGGTTGCCGCCCCTGCTCATGCCCCAGGCCCTGCCCCCTCTGGGGAACCTCTGACATCTACTTCCCGAACCGCTGCCAAAGGGGCCAAGAAAGCTGGGCCTGAGCCTGAGACCTCTCGGCCGTCACCCCTGGGCAGCTACTCCCCCATCCGGAGTGCCGGCCCCTTTGGGCCCAGCACTGACTCTTCTGCCTCCACTTCATGCTCCCCTCCCCCCAAGGAGGCCACAGCCTCCGGCAGCCCACACCTATGGAGCCACTCATGCTCTCCTGCTGCCCAGCCCAGCGCCTCCAAGCAGTCTCTGAAGGAGGAGCCGAAGACACTGCCCTTGGCTGAGTACCGGCTCCATGGAGCGGGAAGCTTGCCACCTCTGGGCGCCTGGAGATCCGGCCTCAACCGAGCCGAGAGCCTGGCCCGGGGAGGTGGTGAGAGTGGCATGGCTTCCAGGCCCAGTAATGGTATGAGCTTTTCAGCCCCTACCCCTCGCCTTGAGCACCCACTCCTACCTCTCCTTTGAATGGTTTCTTATACTCTAGCCTGGGGTCAGAGGTCAACATGTTGGCATCTGCGCCCCCTGCATCTGTGGGTACTATCCCCCGCCACTCTGGTGTTCAGTGTGGGCCTGCAGGGTGGCTGTGACATGCTGTCTGTCTCCTGCTAACTCTTGCGCGCCTGTCTCTTCTGCTAATCTGCCCTGCTTCTAGCCAACCACCTGTCCCCTCAAGCGCTCAAATGGCGGGAGTACCGAAGGAAGAACCCGCTGGGGCCACCTGGTCTGGCAGGGAGCCTAGACCGAAGGCCACAGGAGGCTCAGCTGGCCCGAAGAAACCCCATCTTTGAGTTCCCTGGTGCCCTCAGTGGTGCTGGCCATCTGCACTGCCGGCTGAATGGTGTGTGGGCTAGGCCCCAGGACACCCAGGGCAGGCTGGGCCTCAGCTGGGCAGGCTCGAGAATGGGGTCATGCCTAGAGGAACAGGGGTCTGGGAGGATATGGCACAGAACCGGTTGGAACTTGGGAAAAGAGATGGACATGTTTTCTCCTTTCCAGGTCAGGTAGTGAAGCCGTTGCCACTGACCTGCCCTGACTTCCAAGACCCCTTCTCTTTGACCGAGAAACCGCCAGCTGAGTTTTGTCTGTCCCCAGACGGTAACTCGGAAGCCATTTCTATCGACCTGCTTCAGAAGAAAGGTGATTGTCCTCCCCAGCCAAGGCCCAGGGCTCTGTGGTCATGAGCACTCACGCCCGTGGCCCTTCCAAGCGGCGCACGGGTGCTGGGCAGGCGAAAGGTAGAAGTATGTACACTGAGGACTGTGGGTTGTGTGGTTAGCAAGGGCCATTGATCAGTTACTTAAGAATCAGGGCTCAAGTCCTTCGTGGGGGCTCAGGGGAGTGTGATGACAGCAGCTAGTCAAGTGAGCCCCAACAAGGACCCTGTGCTCAGCCAGCGGGCCGCAAGAAACGTCTGTCAGTGGGACCAGGGCAGAGTTGAGCATCATTGTGACCGAAGGGAAGGAGCTTGTGGAAAGATCAAAAGAAGTTCCTTGCAGAGATCCGGAGCTTAGGGAGCAGAGAGGGCACGCCGGCATTCAGGAAAGGGAATACACACCTCATCTGAGAGGAGGGAGAGAGGACAGATAGCATGCTGGTGAGGACGGTTTTAGGAGGGGCAGGGAAGGGAAAAGGCTCCGTGGCTATGGGCCTCTGTTCTCTGGAGACTGAGAAGGGAGGTGGTCTGAGGAGAGGAGACGAGAGGAGAGAGGAGAAGAGAGGAGTACGGATTAACTTTGGCACCAGGGCAGTGCTCTTCTGAGGACAAGCTGCTCACAGGCACCTAGCAAAGAATGGTGCTAGCTGTACTGCTCTGAGGGGCTGTGGGTTTTCTCCAACAGCAGCTCGTGGCCCTGCTTCGCACGGGGGGGGGGGGGGGGCAGAGGGATAGTTAGATTGGTCCAGAATTGGGGGAAAGCTAAGGGTCTTGACAAGGCTGTCCTTGAGGTGGGCCCAAGCTGAGAGGTGAAGACAAAAGGGGCTTGAAAGCTAGATAGAGGGCCAGGCCTTGGGGGTCTTGATGAGAGCTCTGTACACGTGCAGAGAGGAAATATGAAAGCCTTTGCCCTTCCCACTGAGACTTCAGCCCCAGCTGGCTTGGAGAAGCATCTGCTCCGTCCCCTGACACATCAAATTCTTGCTTGCAGGATTGGTAAAAGCTGTCAACACGGCTGTCGACCTCATTGTTGCCCACTTTGGCACAAGCCGGGATCCTGGGGTGAAGGTAGGCAGGAAGTGTGGAGAGCTGAGCCCTAACCTTTCCGATCCTCACCTGTTCAGTGCCACCATCGGGCACTGTTCTCTTTCCCTTGGCACAGAGCAGTGTCCTTCAGGATGGGGATGGCAAGAGGGCACTGCAGAGGACGAACAGTCAGAGGGGGTCAAGGTCTGGCCTCAAATGATTTCCTGCACTTCCCTCTCTGCACTTGCAGGCCAAGTTGGGGAACAGTTCTGTGAGCCCCAATGTCGGCCACCTGGTTCTGAAGTACTTGTGCCCTGCGGTCCGCGCTGTGCTGGAGGACGGGCTCAAGGCCTTCGTGCTGGACGTCATCATTGGGCAGCGGAAGAACATGCCGTGGAGTGTGGTGGAGGCTTCCACCCAGCTGGGTAAGTGCGGGGCGGCAAGCTGGGGGTGCTGGGCTGGGTTTGAGAGGTTACCCACGTGACCTCCAACCCTGGCTTCCCCTCAGGCCCATCCACCAAGGTCCTACACAGCCTCTGCAACAAAGTCAGCCAGTCCCCGGAGCTCACCAACCACACCATGCGCTTCAATGCCTTCATCCTGGGCCTGCTCAAGTGAGTGCCGGCCTCTGCTCCAAGGCTGGGACGGTGTGTGTGTGTGTGTGTGTGTGTGTGTGTGTGTGTGTGTGTGTGTGTGTGTGTGTGTGTGTGTGTGTGTCATCCTGGGCCTGCTCAAGTGAGTGCCGGCCTCTGCTCCAAGGCTGGGACGGTGTGTGTGTGTGTGTGTGTGTGTGTGTGTGTGTGTGTGTGTGTGTGTGTGTGTGCAGGCTCACCTTCTCCCCTCCAGCTCCACTCAGCAGACTGGGGCACCGACACGGGCTTCTACTTTACAAACCCAGAACCGGCCTTACTTGGAAGTTAGCCAGGTTTCTCTAAATCCTGCTTGACCCTAACCCCACCCTGGGACCCACATCAGTACAGATGTGCCCTGTTTAACATCCACCTGACCTCCTGTGAAACAACTCGATGTGAGGACACCCTACTGAAGCCCGACTTGAGTTCACGGCTGATCATTCTCCCCTCCCCACCGCTGCCGCTGCTGCTGCAGCCACTGGAGCTGCTGGCCAACACAGAGGAAGGCGGGTGGGGGGGGCATGGTTATAAAACAAACTAGCAGGCAAGGCTGATGAGACCATGGTGCGTATGCATGCAACCCAACGTGAAGCAGGAATGCCTGTGCCCCTCTCTCTCTCTCTCTCTCTCTGTAGTGGGTGCCCTCGAGCTGCCCTTGCTTCTCAGGCCTCCTGCAAGGCAGCTCCCTTCCAAAGAAGGGCTGTGAATTGGATGTCCATCTCCTCCCTCCTCCCCCACGCCCATCCCCCATCCAGATTGACTTTCTAGAATTCTGTAGGTGAATTTTGAAGCAGGTGGCATCCTTGCCATGCGAGGCGGTCTCGTCCATCCTTGGCCGTGTCGGACCCCTACCTGACTCTCTGTCCCTACTCCACCCTTCTCCCCACAGCATCCGGTCTCTGGAGTTCTGGTTTAACCACCTCTATAGCCATGAAGGTAATGCCCACCCCCCTGCCCCGTCTACATCTACAGACTCCATCTAAAGCCCAACCCAAGGGAGGAAGGTCTAGTCTTTCAGATGCAGGAGTGGGGTGGGTGGGGGATTGGGGGGGGCACACAAGCTCTGTCCGCCACGCTTTGGACTGCCACCCCAGGCCTTCCCCAGGGTATGCAAGCAGTCGGGAAGCCCATTCCTCTCAGCTTAGGGATGTGGAATTCCCGGAGTGCACGCAGCCTGTGCAGCAGTACCAGGATGCCTCGGAGTTGCTCACCCCCAGCAGATGGTCCTGCTCTGTGCGGATCAGCCCCTTTCCTCTCTCTCCCTCCAGACATCCTCCAGACCCACTACCAGCCGTGGGGCTTCCTGAGTGCCGCTCACACTGTGTGCCCCGGCCTCTTCGAGGAGCTGCTGCTGCTGCTCCAGCCCCTGGCCCTGCTGCCCTTCAGCCTCGACCTGCTGTTCCAGCACCGGCTCCTGCAGAGTGGCCAGCAGCAGCGGCAGCACAAGGAACTGCTGCGGGTGTCCCAGGACCTTCTGCTGTCTGCCCACTCGACGCTGCAATTGGCCCGGTCCCGGGGCCCAGAAGGCCCTGGAGATGTGGACAGAGCCGACCGTGGGGAGCGGGTGAAAGGCGTGGGTGCCTCAGAAGGAGGAGAAGAGGAAGAGGTAGCAGAGGCAGCTGGGAGCTCAAGACAAGGCAGGTCGGCCAGAGGTGGGCAGGCTGGCTGGTGGTACCAGCTCATGCAGAGTTCCCAGGTCTACATCGATGGCTCCATGGAAGGTTCTAGGTTCCCACGGGGTGGCAGCAGCAGCAGCAGCAGCAGTGAGAGAAAGAAAGGGCTGGGAGGAGGGGGGCCTTCCCAGGCTCCACCCCCACGAGAAGGCGTGGTGGAGGGAGCAGAGGCCTGCCCTGCCTCTGAGGAAGGCCTTGGCAGGGAGAGGGGCTGGCCCTTCTGGGTGGGGAGCCCCCCTGACTCTGTGCTGGCTGAGCTCAGGCGCAGTCGGGAGAGAGAGGGGCCCGCTGCTCCTCCTCCGGCAGAAAGTGAGGACAGGCCCTCAGAGGCTTCACCTGGAGGCATCAAGTGGGGACACCTCTTTGGGTCCCGAAAAGCTCAGCGGGAGGCCCGACCCCCAAGCAGGTGAGAGCAGCCTCCCCTCCCCCTCCCATAGACAGGGGTTGGGGGCAGAACGGGGCCTGTTCCCTGCCAGGGCAAGCACAGAAACAGCCCTGGCTCTCTCCCCAGGCTGCCCTCGGACTGGCTGAGCCTAGACAAGTCCATGTTCCAGCTGGTGGCACAGACGGTGGGCGCCCGTCGAGAACCTCGGGAGAGCCCACAGGCGCCTCCCTCTCCAGCCACACCCCCCACACCCCCGTGGTGAGCTGGGCTTATGGGAAAGGGGAGGGCTGGGATTGGCTTTCAGTGGGGTTTCTCTGACTTCCGTGTCTTACTTTTCCAGCGAGGTGCAGGCACTGTGCCACCGCCTGGCCTCAGGCCCCGGACAGCTGAGCTTCCACAAGGGCGACGTCCTCCGTGTGCTGGGCCCCGCCCCAGGAGAGTGGCTGCGCTGCAGCCGAGGCCCTGACACTGGCCTGGTGCCTCTGGCCTATGTGACCTTGACCCCAACTTCAAGCCCAACCCTTGGAAACAGCCAAAATTGAGGCCCTGTGCATGCTGGTGGCCTCAGGGACCCTCATAGCCCCAGACTCAGAACCTGAGAGCCCCTTGCAAGCCCACCTGGCTTGGCTGCAGAGTGGACCGAGAGGAGTCTGTGGGCTGGCACCTGCTCCCTGTGCTCAGTATTAATGACACCCCTATCCCCACCCCTTCCACTGCCCCAGTGACCTCATCTGCATCTCAGCCCAGGGAAGGAGGGGACAGCGCAGCACTGGGCGGCCAGGATCCCCCAGGCCCTCTGGGCCAAGCTCCCTGTGGGTGCAGACAAGTCCCTTTGGAGGGAGGTGACCCAGACAATGATGAGGATGGAGAACAGTATTGGGGCCTGAGCCCTGAGCCCCCACGCTGTCAATAGGCTGTGGTCAGTGCCCTGGTCGTCAGAGGATGGGGGAGGAGCCCAGGCTTCTGTTCATTTATTTATTTATTTATTACACCTATTAATAAAAAAGGTGCTCCGCCTCTGAAGCAGTGTCTCTGCTGTTGTCCCCCTCCCCCCGCCCCACTCTTCACAAAGGTTGGTTGGGAGCAGAGGCTGGGGCAGGCCAGCCAGCCACCTAGGCCAGGAGTTGCTTCTGCAGGGTGCTGAGACCCAGCGCGTCATGGGTGAGATGTCCGTAGGTGTGACCAAACTGGAACTTGTACCCTGTGTGGCCAGGAGGGTCTGTCACACAGCCAGTGGCATGAAGGGCCTCTTTCCCAGCCAGTAGCCCAGGCCCTTCGAGGTGCCCTGTCTGGCCCGCACTCCACTCCCCTAAGCCACCTACCTCCCTTTCCTTCTCTGCCTAACTGTGACCACGTGCATTCTGCCCCAAACCACTCCCTGCCCCCCACCCCCCGCCCTCTGCTGAAGTTGTCCTCACCTGGCACGTAACCACCATAGTGAGGTAAAAGGCACACATTCTGAGGGTAGGTCCTGGGAAGTGGGGGGAGGTGTTTGGGGACCTTCTGACCTCCGCCCCCTGATTGCTTCTGCCCAAATTCCTGCAGCGCCTGGTTTGTGAGCACCGGAAAACTGGAGCCGAACAGGAAGCGGGCTCGGGGCACATAACCAGTGAAGCCTGGGGACAGGGCGGGGTGCAGATATTGAGTCAAGACATCCCCGATGGGCTTTCCCATGTCTCTGGTTGTTGCCCACCTCCTTCACCTGACATGAAGAACTTCTGAGGGTCTCTGTCATCCATGGAGTAGGGAGAAGCCTTGAGGGGGAGGGGCAGCTGGCAGAAGAAAGGTAAGGCTCTCAAACACAAGCTCCCAGCAGGGGCAGCCGGCAGCCAGGGCTACACCTCAGACCCCCCATGCCTCGGCTCACACCACTCCTGGGCCTGGACACACACGATTCTGCTCCTGCTCCCACCCGCCACCAGCCTCCTCGATCTCACTTGTGCTGCCGTCAGCTCGGGCACCGGCTGCCTCCTTGCTTCTAGCTCTAGCTCTGCCTTTGGCTCTTGGTCTTTCTCTGGCTCTTTTGCTCCCTTGGCCTCCATTGGCAGTTCTCGACTCTGTTGCCATTGAGCAAACTCATTCAGCGCCTCGGACCAGACCTGGCTACAGTTCTTGGCAAAGATGAACTGTGCCTGTGGTACAAAACCTGAGCAGGTGGGCAGGGGGCAGGGGAATCCACATGAGCATTTGGGGCTCACGTTGTGGGGCGGGGCACCTGTTCGTGCTTGGGTACATACCTGTGTATCCGGGGATCATGCTGGAGCTGAGCCTTTCGTGCCCATGCCTGGGAGGTCGGCCCCCACTGGGAACCTCAGGAGACCGTGGAGGCCGGATGGGAGGCAAAAGTGTGCGGCGGACAGGGGGCCACGCTAGGCCAGGAGGACCTTGAAGTAGCTGACCAGTCACCTGCCCATAGGTCTGGCCCATGCTGAACCGCAGTAGAGGGCAGTGTCCAGTGTACCTGCAGCACAGTACTCACCCACTGACCCCGAGCCCCCCTCTCCACACCATCCCCAAAGACAGAGACCTCAAAAGCCCTGACCTTTCCAGGTGTGTATTTGGAGCCACTTTTTAAAGTTCTCTTTCTGGACCTTCAGGTCAGCCTCTCTTGTTATGCAGTTACCATGGAGAAGACAACACAAAGCTTGGCAGGCCCAGGAAGCACTCCCCACTGGCTAGTTCTTTCCTACACCATAAATGCCCAGCCTTGGGCCTCCCGAACCAGTATGTCCACTTTGGGCCCCAAGGCTTAAGCTGCAAGGCTTAGACTCCTCTCTCCCTCTGCCCTAAGGCCCCCAGAAGTGCTCTTGGTAGAAGTCTTACCCCGGGATGTAATGACGCTGCGGAGAGTCCAGCCCTGGGATGGAGGTGCTGGCCATAGCCCTGGGAACCCGGGCTTTTGTCTCCCCTTGAGCAAAGGCTCTGAGCTGTGTGTACTGTGTCCAGGGCTGTGGGCAGAACCTGAGAAGGAGGCAGGGCTGAGGGAGGGCGGAGGGGAGGAGGGCAGCAGAGCAGGCCCATAGGACTGAAGAGCAAAGCCGCCCACCACTCCCCAGTCTCCCCCCTGGGACCCAAGCAGCCACAAAATACTGAGTCCACCCTCATCTCCCAGGATACAAGTGTGAGGTCCATTCTGCTCTGTCTCAGAAGACTTCCCTTTAAACGTTCCCCTCATCGGAGTCATGTCATGGAGACTTCCTTGCTTACACAGCCAGCCTTGTGGGAGAGAGTGGCGTTCCTGAAAGATGGTCTCTGAGAAGACTGGCCAGAGCCCAGGAAAGAGGAGATGGAGGACAAGTGACAGGGGAACAACCTAGAGACCTCTGGAAGTGACCTGACATTTCAATTGCACAAGGACTCTTTATTACGTACCTCCAATAATCGGAAGCATCTGCTCACAAGGCTGTTTAGCTCGGCTACAAATGTGCACACTCCGAAGCCCAGAGGCGAAGTGACACCACCTTATGTAGCAAGTGCAGAGACCACGACTCAGCCCACTCCGCTTGGACACACTGGGCTAGGCGGACTGTGTCGCAAAGCCAGGGGAAGGAGGCACGTCACTAGTTCGATGGCTGCCAGGTAAACCGATGGTGTAATACATGTAATAAAACTCCCTGCCATCAAGTCAAGGCTGACTTAGAGCAGAGGAGAACTGGCCTGAGGGTTTCAGAGACTACATCTTCACAGCAGAAGGCCTCATCTTTCTCCCGAGGGGCAGCTGGTAGGTTTCAACTGCTGACCTGGAAATTAGCAGCCCAATGCGGAACACGCTACAACACCAGCTCCTTATAATAGTATGAAGCCAATATGGTGTAGTATAAGATAGGACATGGGTGGGAGGTCAGGCAACAGACTTATAATAGCTTATTGCCTTGAGTGGACCTTGAACTCATTTTTTTAAAATCATTTTATTGGGGGCTCATACAACATCACAATCTTTACATACATCAATTGTATAAAGCACATTTATACATTTGTTGCTCTCATCATTCTCAAAACATTTGCTCTCCAGTTAAACCCCTGGCATCAGCTCTTCATTTTTCCCCCTTCCTCCCTCCTCCCTCATGAACGCTTGATAATTTATAAATTATTATTATACTGTCTGACGTCTCCCTTCACAACCTCGTTATTGTTAAGGACATGTTTTATTTTGGGTTTTTTTTTGCCTTAGAGTCAAAGGCATAACTTTAAAAAACAAATTTTAATACAAAAAAATAGGTTCACTAGCGATAGGGACGTTGGCCACATTTATCTCATCAAGCCTCAATTTTCTCCTGCGTTAAGTAGTGAAACTAGTATTAAAGCTCAGAGTAGGGACAGCTAGCAGCGCCGCGGTCAGGACAGCAGCGCGCGCCCCGAGCTCTCCGCCTTCCCCCCGCCCGCCGGAGGCAGCCAAGCTCAGCCCGCGGCCCCGCAGAAGCACCGAGAAGCTGCCCCAGTAGCAACGCCATGGCCGGGTGGAGCGCCTACATCGACAACCTCATGGCGGACGGGACCTGTCAGGACGCGGCCATCGTGGGCTGTAAGGACTCGCCCTCTGTCTGGGCCGCTGTCCCCGGGAAAACCTTCGTCAACATCACGCCAGCCGAGGTTGGAGCTCTTGTTGGCAAAGACCAGTCAAGTTTTTTCGTGAATGGGCTGACACTTGGGGGCCAGAAATGTTCTGTGATCCGGGAACCACTGCTGACGGACGGGGAATACACCATGGATCTTCGCACCAAGAGCACTGGCGGAGCCCCCACCTTCAACCTCACTGTCACCGCGACTGCCAAGACGCTAGTCCTGCTGATGGGCAAAGAAGGGGTCCACCGTGCTTTGATCAACAAGAAATGTTATGAAATGGCTTCTCACCTGCGGCGTTCCCAGTACTGACCTCGTCTGCCCCTTCCCCACCACCACTTCCCACTGCTTTTGCAACCTCCCCCCCATACACACACACACCATTTTTATTTTGGGGGCCATTACCCCATACCCCTTATTGCTGCCAAAACCATATGGGGTGGGGGTTGGGGCTGGATGGACAGGCACCTCCCCCTACCCATCCCTCCTCCTGTGTGTGGTTAGAAAACTTTGTTTTTTGGGTTGTTTTTTTTTTCTGAATAAAAAAAGATTCTACTAAAAAAAAAAAAAAAGCTCAGAGTAGGATAAAACACATAGGAGCGTGCATAAAGAGCAATTAGAGATCCGTATTTGTACCCATTTGGTGGCCCAAAAGAATACTCAAGTTATAGAACAATATCATTACTATCACGTGCAAGTAAAATTTTGCTGAAGATGCTCCAACAACAGTTGCAGCAATACAGTGACAGGGAGCTGCAAGAGATTTAGGTCAGCCCAGAAGAGAATGTGGAACAAGATATCGATACTGATGTCAGATTGATCGTGGCTGAAAACAATACCAGAAATATGTTTTCTTGGGTTTTATTTATTATGTAAATGGTATCATAACCAACTATGAGCCTAGAGAAGAATGGGAATTCCAGAACACTTCCTGGTGCTCATGTGGAACTTGTACATGGGTCAAGGCGGGTGTTTGACCACAACACAGGAACATTGCCTGGTTTAAAATCAGGAAAGGTGTGTGTCAGAGTTGTGTCCTCTAGCCACCACCACAGACATCTCACTTGGTTCAGCTTACACAGTTCTGACTGAGAAGACACTCTGCTCGGTGAGTGCCAGACTGTTAAGCTCATATCAGCTACAGCAAGAGTAGAGCTACCTGTGGAAATTTGAAACCATGGGATGAAGATCCTGACGCACTTCTTGGAAGACCTCTAACAGAAGATGAAACATGGCTTTAACGGTAGGATCCTAAAGATAAAGCAAAGATTCCAAAGACAAAGCACAGTCAAAGCAGTGGCTGCCAAGGAGGGAGTGGTCCAGGCAAAGCAAAAACAGACTGATCTAGCACAATGGTCATGACTAATTTGGGGGATACTGAAGCATTTTGCTGGAGAGTCAATGAAGAGTAGCATGTGCTTATTTATTATGAGAGTATTTGGAGAACATCAGCCACAGCTTTAACGGAAAAATTCCTGGGAAAGTTTCTGGAGTCCATCTCTACCACAATGCGTCTGCTCATCTCTCTCATCAGATAAGGGCAATCTGGGGTGAGCTTCTATGGGAAATCACTAGGAATCAACTTTCCAGGCCTGAATTGTTCATTCAGACTTTTTGTTTCCTAATCTTAAAAAAATCTTTAAAGGGCACCCATTCTTCCTCAGTTTATGTGAGAAAGATGGCATTAACAATGGCTAGCCTCCAAGGACCTGCAGGCAGTTCTTTGGGGAAGAGACTTAAGGGGCTGTTATTCCTTACATAAAATGTCTCAATCTAAATAGCGTTTATGTTGAAAAATACAAGTTGATATTTTTATCTTTTTTTTCCATTTTCCCATGAACTTCTTAAAGTCCCTTCTGTTACTCTAATGTGATGAATGAGCTTGTTTGGCTGAGACTACACTGCCCCTGGAAAAGACTATGATGCACATGCCCCAGGGACAGGTTCGAGATCAGCCTGTGTCCACTGGGCCCTAAGACAATGTTAATGCCTTGCTGTTCTCTTGCCAAACCGCTGTGAAATTTTCCTTGTACAATGTCCAACGTCAGCATCTGGCCTTCTCTTGATCCCAAGGCATCATCTGTAATTAAAGCAACCTTTGTTCTTTTCACATTAGTCAGCACCCGCCATAAAGTCAATTCTGACTCATCGCAATAGGGTTTCTGAGGTCATCATTCACAAAAGCTGACTGTCACATCCTTTGAGCTTCTGGTGATTTGGAACAGCCAACTTCTGAGATAGCTACTGAGCACTTAACCATGGTCCTACGAGAGCTCTGTTTTCACCTCTCCAACCACACTGAGAATTCTGACTCAGTGACCATATGAGGTTTCCATGGCTGTAAATCTTTGCAGTCGTAGAAAGCCTCATCATTCTTCCCTCCAGTGGCTGGTGAAGGATTTGAACCTCTGTCTTCCCAGTTAGCAATCCAAAATTTACCCACAGCACCGCCAGGGCTCTATTTACATTCCAAAGTCAAAGCCACTGAATAGATTCTATTTCATAGAGATCCTACAGGACCGGGTAGCACTGCCCTGTGAGTTTTGGAGATTGTAACTCTGCTGGGCTGCTAGCCACCAGGTCAGCAGATTGAAACCACTAGCTGTTCCATGGGAGGAAAATGAGGCCTCCTCCGTCCCCAAGGATTGACAGTCTCTGAAACCTGTGGGGCAATTCTACCCTTTTCACCCTTGTTGTTAGGTGTCGGAATTGGTTCTGACTCACAGCTGAACGAAACACAGCTGCCATGTCCTGTACCATCTTCACATTTATGTCTGTATCCATTGTTGCAGCCACTGTGCTAATCTATCCTGTCAAGGCCCTTCCTCGTTTTCACTGCCCCTCTACTTAACTAAGCATGCTGTCCCTCGCTAGGTCTCTCCTGATAACAGGCCCAATGTATGTGAGGCAAAGTCTCAACATCCAGGCTTCCAAGGAGCACTCTGGCTGTGCTTCTTCTAAGACAGACTTGCTTGTTCCTTTGGAAGTCCGTGGTACTTTCGATATTCTTTGCCAGCGCCATAATTCAAATGCACCGATTCTTCTTTGGGCTGTCTTCTTCAATGCCCACTTTCACATGCACATGAAGCCATTGAAAATACCATGGCTTGGGTCAGGAGCGCCTTACTCCTCAAAAGTATCATCCTTGCTTTTCAATATTTTAAAGAGGTAGTACTTCTTGGCTCCAACACTCGTAAACTCGATTCAGGATTCCGTTGGAAGATTCATCCGCTAATGTAGTTATGCTTACAGTAAGTTATGCTTACACACAAACACACTGACCTGCACTGCCATCGAGGCCATGCCTCTAGGACAGGGAAACTGCCCCTGTGAATTTCCAAGAGCATAAAGTCGGTCCTGTCTTTCTCCCACGGGGCGGCTGATGGCTTACCATAAAAATTAAAATACAGTACTTTGAAATTCTTGAATTCAACGTTGCTCTGTAAATGTCAACCCCGTTCTCCTCCCAAGGCGGCCTCCTCCATTTGCCTCTAGGGGGCAGGCTGCTCACCGAGAGCCCAAGGGCTGTCCGCCGGGATAGAGTGGCGTCACCAACTCCTAGCGATGATTGGCTCGTTCACTGAGAGGGCGGGAGCTAGAGTCGGGACCGGAAGCGTAGGGTACGGCAAGCGCACCGTGTCTTAAGTCAGGGCGTGCGTCCTCTGGACCCGGTGCCCACTGAAGGGACCAACTGCAGTTCTCTTCAAACCTAAAGGGGCTGATCCGATTCCTGCGGGGTAGCGGGGCGGAACCTATTAGGAGGAGGCACTCCGACCAGGGCTGTGCCACACAGGGGGAGGAGTCTTGAGAGGAGGGGTCACAATGACTGATGGGGTCACGGGGGCTGAGGGAAGCGGTCACTGCGTGGGAGGAATATACACTGAGAGGGTGTCGCATTGAAGGGTTCTGGTACACCGAATGGTGGCAGTCTCCCACCTCTGAATGCGGTGGGGGAACCGTGGTCTCCGAGGGGGGTGAGGGAAGGTTATTTGAGGGGCGGGGCCTTGCTGAGGGTTAACATCTCGCGGAGGGAGGGGCTTTCCTAAACGTAGAGGGCTTTCTTCGGGGAGCAGAGGGGAGGTCCAGCCTGGGTGGTCACTAGGCGGAGGCACTGAGATTTAAAACTTTACTGGGGTCCGGCAGCGTGGAGTGAGGAGTCACGGGCTCCCTACAAACACCAGCAACCCACCCATCAAAGAAGGCGTCAGGGAGCTCAGGTTTAGGGACTAGGGCTCAGGAAGTGGACGGAGACTGGGGAGGGGCGGATTGCTGGGCAGGCCCCTGACCGTGGCTGAGCCTGGAGGGCCGACTTTCCGGCGGGCTGGCCCACGGAGCCTGCCTGCCCCGGGCCCTCAGAAGAGTGCCCTGAGCAAGGAAGAGGAGGAGGACTCGCAGGGCAGCCCGGAGACATGGGAGCGGCGGGTCCCCACCATCAGCCCTTCATTCCCTTCGGTGACTCAAGTCCGGGACCGAACTGACCTGGCCCCAACGCCCCAGGCCCAGTCGCCTAGTGCGACGCGACCCCCGCTGGGGGAGTGCGCACCTGAGGGGGCGTGGCCGCGGCCGGCGCCGGGCAGGAGGGAGTTAAGCCGAGGCCCGGCCCCGCCCCGCCCCGCCCCCTCCGCCCGCCCCGCCCCCGGCAGGCCGCGAGCCTTAGCCCCAGCGGCGGAGCCCAGCAGCCACTGCCGCCAGTCCGCCTCCGCCCGCCGGAGCTCGCCCGCCCGCTGCCGCCGCCGGGGCCCGGAGCGCTGCCGCCGCCGCCGGCCTAGGCCCAGTCCCAGGCCCAGACCCTGACCCTGCGCAGAGCAGAGCAGAGCAGAGCGGAGCGGTCCTTCGGGGCCCGGCCAGCAGGCGCGGCGGGGGCGGGCCCGAGCTCTCCGGCTGAGCGTCCTTTCTCCGAGCGGGATCTCGGCGCCCGGGCCCCGGCTTGGCCCGCGCCGGTGGCGCGCGAAGCCTGCCCGGGTCCCGGGGACATTGCCATGTGAAGCGGGCCGGCTGGGGGCCCGGCCATGGCCGGAGAGCGGCCCCCACTGCGGGGCCCTGGGCCCGGGCCCGGAGAAGCGCCCGGGGAGGGTCCTCCGGGCCCGGGGGGCGCGGGCGGAGGCCCGGGCCGGGGCCGGCCCTCCTCCTACCGGGCTCTGCGCAGCGCCGTGTCCAGCCTGGCGCGCGTGGACGACTTCCACTGCGCCGAGAAGATCGGGGCCGGCTTCTTCTCCGAGGTCTACAAGGTAGGACCGGCCGGGCGGGCAGAGGGGCGGGGCCGGGCTGCCAGCCGCCGGGGCTCTGCCCGCGCGACTCGCCGGCCCGCGTCGCCCCCAGGTCCGGCACCGACAGTCAGGGCAGGTCATGGTGCTGAAGATGAATAGGCTCCCCAGTAACCGGGGAAACACGCTCCGGGAGGTGCAGCTGATGAACCGGCTCCGGCATCCCAACATCCTGAGGTGAGCGGGCCCAGCCCCTCCCGGGCCGGCGGCGGCCGGAGGGCAAGTGGCGAGACCGCAGCTCGACAGCCCACCCTTCTCTTCCAGGTTCATGGGGGTCTGTGTGCACCAGGGGCAGCTGCACGCTCTCACAGAGGTGAGGATGGGCGGGGGCAGTCAGCGGGACAGGTGGACAGGTAAGATAAGGAGAGGCCGCAGGCCCTCCCTTGGGGCAAAGCACATGAAAGAGGTCACTACAGGTGCCCACCAACCCCCCACCCATCCCCTGTACCTGCAGTGACGCGGGAAACTTTCAGCAGCGATGGAAAGGTGTAGGTCTGTGCTGTCACAGTAGCCACTAGCCCCTGGAGGCTCAGTGGCATTTGAAATGTGTCGGATGTGACTGAGAAACTGAGTGTTTAGTTGTATTTCATTTCAGTACGCTAGATGGCTCAGGGAACCCTGGTGGCGCAGTGGTATTAGCACTGGGCTGCTAACAGCAAGGTTGGTGGTTCAAACCTACCAGCCCCTCTGAGGGAGGAAGATAAAGCCATCTGCCCCCGTGAAGCTGTAGTCTCAGGAACCCTGTGTGGGCTCACTGCAACCCTGGATTCACTCCGTGGCAGTGAGGGGTTTGATGGTTCTTGACTGGTGGATACCGTATTGGACAGTGGTCCTGGAAAATAAGTGGGGACCCCTACATTGCTATGCCTCTGGATGATAAGTGGGGACCTGAGGCACAGGGGTAAGCACTGATGTTCATTCCTCTTTTCCCCGCCATAACCTAGTACATGAATGGGGGGACCCTGGAACAGCTGCTCAGCTCCCCTGAGCCCCTGTCGTGGCCTATCAGACTCCACCTGGCCCTGGACATCGCCCGTGGCCTGCGGTACCTGCATGCCAAAGGTGTATTCCACAGAGACCTCACATCCAAGGTAGGCCGGCTACTTGGTTGGGGGCGGGAAGAGAGTTTGAGAGTGTCAGGCTATAAGTGCGCCATGGAAACAAGTGTGTGTAAAAGGGACATTAGGACGTTGGATTATATGTTAGGGCGTTGGAGAATGTTGGGGGCTGAGGTGCTCCTCCCAGAGGCTGAATGTCCCGCTGAGAGATGGGTGGTGTTACACAATTTGGGTGCTTTGGAGAACAGGGATTGGGGTTCTGATGGAATGTCAGGGCTTTGGGGGGTGTAGAGACCAGAGAGCAGAAGGTGACGGGTGTTTGGCAGTGCTATGCGTATGTTTCAGAACTGTCTGGTGCGACGGGAAAACCAAGGCCTCACCGCTGTTGTGGGTGACTTTGGGCTAGCTGAAAAGATTCCTGTGTATAGGTGAGCTGGATGCTCTTCTTCCCCTAGACCCCCAGAGAGCCCTGCCTGAAGGAACCATCTAGAATGCTGGGCCCCCAGGGACCTTTCCCTTAGGGTGGGAGGGCCTTCACATCACCCCCTTTTGCTTGGGGTGGGTGGGGGCTTGCCTGAGTGGACTGCTTCTGACCACCATGGCCCTGCCCCCTGCAGAGACGGGGCAAGGAAGGAGCCGCTGGCAGTGGTGGGCTCCCCGTATTGGATGGCTCCAGAGGTGCTACGGGGCCAGCTCTACGATGAGAAGGTGAGCCGTCAGCCCTTTGGGTCTCCAGAGACCCCTGACATACTCAAGCTCCTCAGCAAACCCGCCAATAGTCAGGAGCCCTGAGAGCCCAGTGAAGCCCTAGAAGTGCGGTGGGTTACACATTGGGCTGCTAACTGCAAGGTGAACAGTTTGAAACCACCAGCCACTTCATGGGAGAAAGATGAGGTTTTCCATTCCCATAGAGTCCCAGTCTCAGGGACCCACAGGGGCAGTTCTACCCTGTCCTCTCAGGTTGATACAAGTCGCCATCAACTTGGTGGCAACGAGAAGATCCCACTTGTCCTTCACAAGCAGCATACACATGCACGCACACACGCACACAAACTGCCAGGACGCCCCCTGGCCTAGCTCCTCCTGCTGACTTGGCCCCTCCCCCCCAGGCTGATGTGTTCGCCTTTGGGATTGTCCTCTGTGAGCTTATCGCCCGCGTCCCTGCAGACCCTGACTACCTGCCCCGGACCGAGGTGACTGTGTCGGGGTTTGGAAAGGAAGGAGGGAACCCGGGAGGCTGGGCTCCTGGCGGAGGGCGGAAGCAGAGCCCAAGGAAGGCTGACGTGGAGGCCTCTCCTCTCCACGGTCCCCACAGGACTTTGGCCTGGACGTGCCAGCATTCCGCACCCTGGTGGGGGATGACTGCCCGCTGCCCTTCCTGCTCCTGGCCATCCACTGCTGCAGTGTAAGACCCTCCATGCCCTCCCACCCGTCCCTGCCCCCACACGAGCTCACACAGCTGCCCTTTGAGTCCCCCGTAATTGGAGGAGCACTTAGAGGAGCTACCCCTGTTCCTACCCATCAGCTGGAACCCCATGCCCGTGCCCCCTTCACGGAAATCACCCAGCACCTGGAATGGATCCTGGAGCAGCTGCCTGAGCCTGCCCCGCTGGCCAGGGCTCCCCCGACTCCCAGTCTGGGTAAGTGGGCATAACTTTGACCCATCTCAAGGCCTTCGGCCTGGATCCGTGTGTTAGCTGAGAAGGATGGGCGAGGGGTGGCTCGAGAGCCTGAGGGAGCGGAGGAAGAAAGCTGTAAAAGGAGCTAGAGGTGACGGCCCCCCTTCCTAAAGCGTCTGGTGGGAGTCCCTGCTCTGAACACTGCCAAGTGCCGGAAACAGTGATGCAAGACCTCTCTGTCCACAGGGTCTCTTCCTAGAGGAGGTCTCTCTGCCACGCTTCCCAGGCCAGACCCCCGGCTCTCCCGAAGCCGGTCAGACCTCTTCCTGCCCCCGTCACCAGGATCACCCCCCAGCTGGGGGGACAATCTGACCCGAGTCAACCCGTTCTCATTGCGGGAAGACCTCAGGGGTGGCAAGATCAAGCTCCTGGATGCACCCAGCCAGCCGGTCACCCCACTCCCTCTCGTGCCACCATCACCACTGTCCTCCACCCACCTGCCGTTGGTGACCACTCCGGAGCCCCTGGCCCAGCCTGGGACACCTGCTCGCCGCTGCCGCTCTTTGCCCTCCTCTCCTGAGCTCCCCCGACGCCTAGAGACAGCTCTGCCAGGTCCTGGTCCTCCCCCTAGGGGTCCCCCGACCGAAGAAGGGATGGAGTGTGAGGGCAGCAGCCCTGAGCCAGCTCCTCCAGGACCAGCGCCCCAGCCACCCCTGGCCCTGGCCACAGAAAACTTCATCAGCACTTGTTCCTCTGCCTCCCAAGCCTGGTCCCCACGAGCAGGACTTCCCCTCAACAACAACCCCCCAGCCGTGGTAGTAAACTCACCACAAGGCTGGGCTGGGGAGCCCTGGACCAGGGCCCGGCATAGCCTGCCCCAGGCAGCAGTCCTGGAGCGGACAGAACCCTCGCCACCCCCTCCGGCTCCCCGGGAGCCCGACGAGGGGCTGCCCTGCCCTGGCTGCTGCCTCGGCCCCTTCAGCTTTGGCTTCCTGTCCATGTGCCCCCGCCCCACACCAGCTGTTGCCCGCTACCGCAACCTGAACTGTGAGGCAGGCAGCCTCCTCTGCCACCGCGGGCACCATGCCAAGCCGCCCACGCCCAGTCTGCAGCTGCCTGGGGCACGCTCTTAGCAGTGGGGCCTGTGGGCTCCGGCCTCTTAAAGGTGGACACCCTGTGAGGACAGAGCGCAGGGGCTGGTCAGTGCCGGCCCCACACCGTACCGGGCGTCAGCAGGGACTGAGGGACAGAGCACTGCCTGCCCAGCACACTCCGGCGGACATCCCAGAACCAGACACAGGAGATGAACACGTGCAAATTATTTAAAAGTATTTCAATAAAACTGCCTGGCTGGCTCCGGGCTGCTCCTATCCACTCAGCCCATGCGCCCTCCTCCCCCGCCCCCCTTTGTTGGGGGGTGGTGTCTTGGGGAGGCCCAAGTCCCTTCGAGAGGCTTCTTCATCCTTCTAGGAACGCTCCCGTCTCTGGAACAGGGCTTCAAGCAGGCTGTCTAGAAGTGTCAGGTGCAGATCAGGCAGCAAGGAGGGGTTACCATCGGCCTTACAGACTGCAGGCTGGGGAGGAGGGACACAGGCTTTTCTTGGCCTCTGTAGCTGGAAGAGTAAGGCAGCAGGGAGCTCCCCAGAACCCTCAAGCAGCTTCTTTACCTCCCCAGGCTCCAGACAGCCACCACCCCAGCCTGCCTTCAGTGTAGGCCCTGCCCGCCTCGACACAAGCAGGCAGGCTGCTACAGAGGCCCCTGAACAGGACTGCCTTCCCCAGGAACCAGTTTTCCCTCTGAGTCTGGAACCCTGCTCTGAGATCCCCTTCCCTAAGTCTCCCATCACACACACACACACACTTACCCAGCTCAGAAGTGCCCAAGGTGGTCCCTGTCTGAATCTCTGAGGGCTGGCATCTCACAGATGTAGGGTAACATGTTTGAACACCTAATATCCTGCAGTGTTGACCGCCAATTTTTTTGTACTGCAGCACAGTTTCCATCATACCTGTTCGGTGGTAAAGTCAAGTCAGAGTCAGCTCTTAAAATCTTACTCAAGCCCTAACTCACCCCACATCCCCGACACCGGCCGTGCTTGAGTGGGGCTCGGGATCCAGTGGCTGGACCCCAACCAGAAATGGCACTAGGACCAGGGAGGGGAAAGTCAAGGTCTTAAAGAGAAAACTAGATGGGAGGTAAACCCTGCTCCCAGGGCCCTGGGGCTGAGCTTGAAGCCACCTCATTGCTCTCTAGTTCACCTCCCTGGGCAAGCCCTAGCACCCACTCCACTCGGAACATTTGGGCAGGCTTGCCAAAGGGTGGGAAGGTAGGTTAGGGTGCCAAGGTTCTTCAGCAGCTGTGACCAGACCAAATTCCAATGCAGTGACCACTGGATAGGGTTTCTGAGACATGCAGAGAGCCTCTTCTTTCTCCCTAGGAGCGACTGAGGCCTTTGAAGTGCTTAGCAGCCTGGCCACCCCACCAGCAGGGCCCCTTGCCACTTCCTCACTGCCATCAAGTCCGGGTCCAGCTGCCCTGAGAGTTTCAAGACCATAATGCTTTACAGGAGAAGAATGTCCCATCTTTCTCCTGAGGAGTGGCTGGTGGTTTCGAACTGGTGACCTTATGGATCGTGTAACCATTGTGCCACCAAGGTTCCTCACTGTCAGTTGTGAAGCCCTGGCTGAATCCTCAGCTGAGGGAGGGAAAGATGGTTTAGGCCTGAACCAAGTGCTGGGGACAGAATAGAGCATAAGACTGCTCTGGACAGTTATTAATCAATGGACAAAAGGGCAATGACAATATTGATTTGTGAAAGATTTCGGGGAGCGGGACCTAGGGAGGAAATGTAAATCATTAGGAAGGGAACTTGGTGTTGACCAAAAGTCCTAACAGACTTACCAGGAGAGTCTATAGTCAGCGAATGGTGTGCCATCAACCCACTGCCAGGTCTTATCAAACCTGAGGCCAATCCAGTACGAATCAGATACAGCCTGTGATGGCAACAAGTATGAGATTGTTCTGGATTTCGTCTGAAGGGAGATTCAGAGACACACGAGGTTTGTGGACCGTGCTGAGAAATACAGGAAGGAAATAACCACCCTCCGGAGGCCTATGCTTGTGGAAAAGGGCTTGTGCCTGCATCTGTCCAGTGTCCACCCTGCAGGGGCAGGCTCACCCTTTACTTCACCTCCCAGTTGGTGAAGACTCTGCCAGCCTTTGGAAGGGGACCATTTGATGGATTGTTCTGGTCACAGGGAGCCCACCCCAGCATCCAGCCGACCAGGTACAGGTGATATATCTGTCCCTGAGAGGCCCTGAGCCTCCAAGAAGCCTGTGTAGCAGCCGGGGATGAGAAACAGGTTGAAGTAGAGATGGCTCATAAATTTATAAAACTCTTCCGCCAACTCCGCTCAGCTCATTGGGCCTCGGGGAGCGCTGTATTGTGATACCCAGGCTGTAAGCAGGCTCCATGGTAAAGCGTGGTCGGCTATCACCGCAGGCCTGGCAAGCCCAGCATGCATGCCAGTGCCACATGTGCCCTGCCATGTCTGAGGGCATATGTTCCTTGACCTAGCAGACCCCAACTCGTCAGTGGGTAAGGGTATTCTTACGGAATAGTGAAGTTGTGGAGACTCTTTGAATGAAGCCAGGTCGGAGGACAGAGATTTACAATCTTTTCGGCTCTCCTCCCAAGTTTTCTTAGTTGGTGAGAAGTAAAAGCAGCGCTCCCTCTGGGGTAGCCAGCCCACAGGACAGCAGGTTTCTGAAAAGCAGAGGGTGTGACAGACCCAGGAGAAAGGACTTAGCCCTATTTAGGATGAATGTGACCCCTTCAGTGGTGCCTAGCCCTTGCTGGCTCACTCTTTTTTGCCTCCACTGGAAGTACTAGGCCAGTGGACACTCCCTAAAGGGCCTTTGCATTCAACACGACTTTCTAGCAATCAGAGGTGTATTTCAATAGAGTCTAGAGTCGATGTCGTTATTTCTGACAAATTACAATCTATACCCCCATTTGTGCTAGCCTCACCCAGGCCCCACATAATTGTTTTTTGGCATCCCCAACTGCATATACACAAGTCTCCCCATGCCCCTCAAGCCATCCCTCCCTCATCCGTTCTTCCACAATCAGACCACATGGTTCCCCTTCCACTGAAATCCTCTCCACTTCCCTCCTCTTCACCTCAGGATTCATGTCTCCTCTCGCCTGCTTTGCCTGACTGTCCATGAGAAATATGCATCCCTCTTTCTCTCCAATGTCAGCCCAGCCCAGCCCAACCCTCTCCAGTCCTGCTCCACCCTCCTGGGAGCACTCATTCCCTCTCCCTGCTGTCCACCACACTGCCCTGTGTCCACGCAGCCACCCATTGCACGTCCATCTATTATTATTATTATTATTAAATACTTTTATTGGGAGTTCTTACAGCTTTTATCACAATCCATACACTCATCCATTGTGTCAAGCACATTTGTACATATGTTGCCCTCATCATTCTCAAAGCATTTTCTTTCTTCTTGGTGATTCCATCTTATGGGAAGTCCAGGGTGGCTCTCTCAGAAGGTATAGGTTAAGTGGCAGGCATGGTAGAAGGCTCAGGAGTCTGTGTGTGTGTGTGTGTGTGTGTGTGTGTGTGTGTGTGTGTGTGTGTGTGTGTGTAGATAGATGAGAGAAAAGAGAGAGAGAAATGTATATATATTACAAAGAAGAGAAAGTCCATGTGAAGTTTTCCAGAGAGGAGTTTTGTTCCAGAGTGGGGGTGGTATAGGAAGCTGGGTGGAGGGTCTGCCCCTTTGAAAGCATGAATGCAGCCCGACTGTGGGGTAGGGCGAGGGGGTACAGAGGAGAAAGCAGTCTGACCAGCAAGTTGAGGTTGAGGGACTGCTGACCTGGGGCAAGGCTGCTCTCTGTCTGGTGGGTGGGTGGGGCACCCAGATGATCTCCCAGGCTTGAGTCAGCAAGGGCCTGTGAAGCAGCCCTGGCCTCCATCCCCCTTGTGAGGCTTACTTCCTGGGTCTCGGTGTAGGGGCAGGGACAGGGCTCTTGTGCTGAACCACTTCAGACTCCCACTCTTCCCCACCCTTCCCCACAGCACAGGCCTCCAACCAGAGACTGGCCTGCGGCTCCCTCCCCACCAGCTCTCCTGGTCCTTCTTCCCTCCCTAACACGGACACTCGAGCCCTTCCCTTCAACCACTTCATCCATCCTTGGGGCACCCGTGGGCCTAGCAGTCTCAACTCTGGGTGAACTCAAGTGCCCACCTTGTACAGTTTGTGTCTTGGTGCCACTGAACTGTGTGTCTCAGCACTGCCTGGCTGCCCCCCTGGTGGCTGACTTGCTCCCCAGAAAACTTCCTTACCCCACTCCATCCCCTCTCACTTTGAGTAGATGCCCTTTTTTATGGAGGGAGGGGGAAAGGCGCCTCAAATGTATTGAGACAATCTAGTCTCTCTTTAGGACAAGGCACAAAAGAGAAATACAATTAGTCACCAAATGAAAAAAGTCCCAGACCGTGCAAAGTCCCAGATCCCCGCACAGCCGGCATGCCAAGTGGCACCGGAGGTTCAGAGGTTCGCAGGCTGCTTGGGTTCTTGGCTGCCACCCGCAAACCCACCCCAGGGTCCCCCTGAGAGCTGGCTCAGTCCCTCTCGGTCTAGGATCCAGTGTGCCCCTTCGCTGGGTCAGCCACCCGCCGCCTCACTCCCCATCTCCCCGGCGGTGTGGCTCTCCTCCAGCCCGGCCTCCCGCCGCCCCGGTACCTGCGGAACAGGCCAGGAGGGCCTTGAGCTGCTCGCGCACGTCGCCCAGCCTCTGCTCCAGGAGCCCGCGGCGCGCCTCCTCGGCCCGCAGGCTGCCCGCCGCCGCCTCGCGCTCCGCCTGGCAGGCCTGCAGCTGCTCGCCGGCGGCCAGGTGGAGCGCCTGCGCCGCGCGCTCGGCCTCGTGGCTCTGGGCCAGCTCCCGCCGGGCGGCCCGCAGCTCGTCCTCGCCGCGCCCCAGCTGGGCCCTCTGCTGGCCGAGCTGCTGCCGCAGGCTGCTGTTGGTGGCCCCCAGCACCGCGTCCGTTTGCCGCAGCTGCCGGGACACCTGCAGGTCTGCGGGCCAGAGCGCGTGGTCGGGGAGGGGACCCGGCCCCAGCCCGCTCCACGGTCCGTCCGTCCGTCCGTTCGCCCGCTCGCGCGCCCGGGGCGCTGCAAGGGAAGGGCGACGGGCCGGGGGACTCGAGGGCGCGCTCGCGCTGGGGACCCGGTGGCAAGCCCCGCCCGAGGCGCCCTACTCACAGTGCACCCCCAGGCAAGTGGCGGCCACGGCCAAAAGCGCGCAGGCGAGCAGCAGGCCGAGCAGGACGTAGTGCAAGTGAGAGGCACAGCCTTGGGGGACAAGCGGAGGAGGGCGGTCAGGCGCAGGGCTGAAGGGATGAACTGGGGGGCGCCCGGGAGGAAAGACCGGGAAGGAGCTGGGCCGTGGGAGACTTGGGAGCGCCGCCCTGGGGTGACGGGTCTGGGGGAAGGGTGACAGCCCCCGGGGACCCTCAGGGACCTCCGCGGGCCGGGGGAGGCCCAGGAAGGAGCTCCGACGCCGCCGCTCACAGGGGAGAACCCGCCAAGCTGCCGCGGAAGTCACCGAACTCCAAGCCACAGGTGTCTGCTCCGACTGGACCCCTGGGAACATGGACATGGGAAGCCCTGAGAAGGGACCTTCTCCCCTTCCCACCGCCCAGCAACCCAGCCTACACTGCCCTCTCCAATTGGTCCAGGACACCCTTGTCCCCCAGGAGTTCTTCCTGTCCTCTCTCCCCTGCTTGCCTCTTAGCCTTCCTCAGGACCCGGCACTGCCCACCCAAAGACACCCTCTGAAATGACTCCGGGCCCCTCTCCAGCACTTTCTCAATTCCCACCACAATTCATCCCCATGCCTCCTCAGACGCCCCTCTGCCCACTGGGTTCTCCCCCCTCCCCCCTAGCAGCCCTCCCTCCCATCTAGCCAGTTCTCATGCTTCTGTCTGGAGAGACCCTTTCTCTGCCCAGGGCATTGCCCTCCCCAGTTCAGGACACACACACACAGCCCCTAGGGGGACCCTACCTGCTTTCTCCCCTGGTCCACAGGGAGCCAAATCCTCTGGCCCAGGTAGCGGTGGTGCTGAGGGCCCTTGTACATTCTCATAGGTGAGCTCCCCATCTTCATCAGCCTCTGGGTCTGGAGAGGAGAGAAGGGGGACCAAGGTGGGAATCCTGGCTGGGGTCCTGAGGGAGGTGAGAATGCAGGCAGAAGCAAGGCGATATCACCCTGACCCTGTCCTAGCCAGGTGGAGAGGCTCTTCTTCAGGGGCACCTTCACGAACCGCAGATCTGCATAGGTGATGGCCTCAGCCATGGCCACGAGACTTTCGACATCCACCCGTCTCGCCCCCTCGTCTGTCCACTAGCCCCGAGCCCCCTTGCCGCTCTGTAGACTCCGTAATCACACAGATCATCACCTGGCCCTGTGACTTCCAGTCACAAAAGAGGAAGATGTGAGCAAGGCTCCACCAGATGGGTTCAGTGAAGCAGAAGACATCCCTGGGCCTGCCCCCGAGGGCAGGGCCGGAGGAGGGAAGAGGAGGGCCTGGGCCTGTCCTGCCTGTGTAAGACAGGCAGCTTCAAGCAGCTCCAAATGCCTGTCCCCTTGGTTGTCCCCTCTCCTGCTGGCTGTCCTGTCCACGGAGGCTTTTGGATGTGCACTGAGAGCTCTTTATGCTCAGCCCACCCCTGAAGAGGGAACTCAGCGCTGCAGGATGGGGCTCCACGGTAGAGCCTGTGGTACACCCCCAATCTCCCCACCATTCTGGGGCTTCCAGCAGGTATGCCCTTCTAGAAAGGGGCTCTGGGTATGAGGGTCCCCAGATAGTGCTCATCTCTCCCAGAACTTGGAAGCTTCGGTATGCGCCCAACTCCCTCCCCAACACAGTGGCTGAGGACTGACTCCTCACCACCAGCATCAGCACACACAGGTAGATTCTTTCTGGGAAGCCTACAGCCTTTCTAGGGCTGCAAGGAACCCCGGGCCAGCCTATTTCTCCTTTGTGAACATCCCAGTTCCCTCCATCCTTGTTGCTCTCCAGAGAACCAGTCGCCCTCTTCCTCTCCCCATCTGGCCAGCCAGTCTCCTGGCCTCCTCTGTCCTTACAGCTCAGTTCCTGTGAATGACCCAGGAGGCAGAGGCCTGGGCTGCGGGGTGAGGATGAGGGACCCCACAGGGACCTTAGCATTAGCCACTTCACAGCTTGACCTCTGGAGACACAACCTGTGCAGCCACAGTGAGGGGTGGGGGGGGGAGGTGGCTACCCTGGGATTAAGAAGGGCTGAAGCCTCCTGGTCTCCCCACAGTGGGGCAGAGAGATGAAGAGAGGCCAGGAGCCTAGGGTGCACCCTTGATACCAGACACGATTTTGATACCTTCTTAAACTGGTTTTAGTTTTCTTTCCTTCCTAGTTCTTCCAGGAAAAAAAAAAAAGAAAGAAACCTTTTGAAAGCCCCCATGCTGTCCTTTCTCATCCAGCACCCAGGAAGGAGGGGCATGTGGCAGAGTGGAGGAGTGACTGAAGGGGAAGACCCGCTGACCGTGGAGGACAGAGGATGCCTGGGGAGGGGGCAGGGGGCTGCTGAGGAGATGCACCCCAGCACGCTCCCTCCTAGGTTGTCGGCTGTTGTTGACCCCTTAGTGAGGACCCTGTGCCTCATGCCGCGCTTGAGTCCATGGCTGCAGTCTCTCACTGGGTCTGACCATCTTGTGGAGGGTCTTCTCTTTGTGGCTGACCCTCTTCTCTCCCAAGCATGATATCCTTCTCTGGGGATTGTCCTTCCTGGTCCAAAGAATGCCATCCTGGCTTCTAAGGAGCATTCTGGCTGTCCTTCTGAGCCAGACCTATTTCGCCCGGCAGTCCGTGGCACTTTGATATTCATCGCCAACACTGGCATCCAAATGCATCCATTCTCCTCCTCTGGGGAATCTCCAAAAGGCCGACTTCTGGCAAGGGAAGGGGCTAGGGGAAGACAAGGTGTGGGGGTGGGGAAAGCCCACCCCTCGGTGAGCGACATCCGCTCCTCAGAAACCCCCTCTGCAGCTGTTGGAGGAAAAAGGAAGGGAAAAAGTGCTCACCGCAGCAGCCTAACCGTTCTCACTGTCTGTTGGGTGGTGTGTGGCGTGGTGCCCACTGAGGCATCGAAGAATGTGTGTTCAGGGAGACAGCGGGTGGATGGGTGTCCCTGCTTCTGCCCCAGGTGAGCATTGGAGTCAAGGCCAGCCTGGAGGATTAAACACCGGGGCCCAAGGAGGTCTGTCATCTCTTTTCCCCCTAGCCAGGAAATGAAGGGCCAGTTTAATACAAAGTCTTCAGTGGCCAGGGTGACAGGTCCTACTAGTGTTTCTCTGTGGGGCTTCAGGGTCCTGAGGTGTCGCTGCAGCTGTTGAGGGCCTTGGTGAGGGGCGCCAAGAGCTCACCTCCAGGCATTCTGCCAGAGCCTCCCCTAGATCACAGCCCACAGCTGAGTGTGTGGGTAAGCCCCTGGGGGCCTCAGGGGCCTGTGAGGGTGATTTGGGGGCATGGAGAGCAGCTGGTGGCAAGGTGGGTGGGCACAGTCAGTGCACTTGTGTCTGGAATGGGGGTGGGTGAGTGGGTACTAACGGCATCGGCATCAGCACTTGCATGACTCTCACAAACGGTACACCGCTTTCCACTTTTCAGAATCGACACACAGGTGAACGTGACCCGACGCCAGGTGAAGCGCCTGCATCAAGCTCCCAGGGTGCATGCACGCTGCAGAAGAAAGAGACCATATTGTCTTGCTGGGCTCTCAGGGGACCTTAAGAAGGGCAGGGTGGCACCCAGATGAAGCTGAGGTGAATTAAACCACACCCAGCCCCAGTCCCAGGCAGGACTCGAGGCCCTAACTGGGGTGGGTGAGTAGGGGGTCGGGGGCTATCTTTCTCTGAGCTTTGGTGCTGGCTGCCTGGCTCCTCAAGACATCCTGCATCCCATTCTAAAGCAGACCACCCTGCCATTGCCATTGGTAAGCAGATAGAAAAGCGGGATCCTCCCCTTCCCCATGAGCAGGACACGTGGCCTTTGCACCACCGGCATTCACGTGGCTTTGGCGGCTGGACACTAACACCAGGCCACATTCCCGAGACACCCCAGGGCTTTTACGGCGTCAGCATCCCCAGGGCCATAATACCATCCTGGGAAACTCAAGAGCATTGCTTCTCAACCTTCCTAACGCCACCACCCTTTCATACAGTTCCTCATGTGGTGGGGACCCCCCAAGCATAACATTATTTTCGTTGCTACTTCATCACTGTCATTTTGCTACTGTGATGAATCAGGCGACCCCTGTGAAAGGGTCGTTCGGCCCCCAAAAGGGTCGTGACCCCCAGGTTGAGAACCGCTGCTCTAGAGGGTAGATGCCAGAATCCTTTCTTGTGGGTCCCTGGCCTCTGGGTTGTGAAGGGAGACAAAAGGAGGGGAACCCCCAAGGGGATGCCATCCCGAAGGAATTTTTGGTGTGGAGAGAGGCTTGTCCTGCTGAAGTCTGGCCAACACTAGGAAATCAGAAGATGTCCTAAAACTTGGCAAGTCAGATGGTCTCTTTAATCCAATCGAGTCCCATGAGTCCTTCAAAAGGAACATCTTTCTCAGCTGCCGGAAGAGAGATCACATGCCGGCAGATGAGGTAGCTAGGTGATACATGGCACAGACTCAGCCAGTTGGTGCTGGCCTTGAAGATTGTGGAAGGGGGTTACGAACCCAGGAATTCAGGCAGCCTCTGGAAGCTGGAGAAGACAAGAAAAGGGATTCTCACCTAGAGGCTCCCAAAAGGAACCCAAGCCTGTTGACACCTTGATTTTCGTGAGAGTCACATTAGCTTGCTGGCCTCCCTACCTGTGAGATTCTGAGTTTGTATTGCTTAAGCTGCTAGGTTTGTGGTTTTGGGTGACAGCAGCAACATGAAATGACGCAACATAAAGTTACAAAGTTTCCTGAACTCTGGAGAAAGCACCATGCAATGGAAAGAGCACGTCAGAATCTCCAAAGTTCTCGTCGCTTCCTACAGATGGTGTAGAGGATGTCTGACGTCACCATGATCTGATGTCTCATTGCTGGGGTTCTAGCAGGTCTAGACTTCAGCACCATCGGCTTCCAAAATCTGGCACAAGAGCACTGGTGAGACGGGAGCCATCGCAGCAGCATTGATGAGCTCTGCAGATCTCTGAATCCCTGGAGCGAAAGAGCTCCACTGGTGACTTGCCCAGGGCCCTCCTTGGCAAGTCCTGTCTTAAATGACCACTGACTTAGAAAGCAGAGCTGAGATGGACTTGGAATATGACAAACAAATTCACATCAAACTAAAAAGCGAGCAAGCAGAGCGGAAAGGAAAAGCGGTGGTCTGGATGGCAAACCCGAGACCGAAACCAACATTGCAGCAAATGATGACTCCAAACCACAGAAAGAAACTTGGTACAGGTGGATAATAATAGCCAGCAATTATTGAACATTAAGCGTTCACAAAGTAAATTATATATGTATACGATGGAAGGAATCCTGGCTTAACAAATAGGACCCAGCTTCTTTACCAAGAATGTTAACATTGTTTCAGCCTCTTGGAAGGGGGCAAACCCCTGCTGCCGATGAAGCCTTAGCCTCTGAAATTTATGATATCAAATTCTGACCAGCTGATTGAAATAGCCAAGTAGACAACTGATCCAAAGACCGACTGGTCCATAGACTAGCCAAGATCCAATGGGGTGGTCTGGTTTGGAAGTAAGAAGTGATGTAAACATACCAAATTCTCATTCTCAGGAATTGGGGAAAATAAGGAGATGATCACTGAGCAGTGGGAGCTGGAACAGAAAGGAGAGAGAGAGAGAGACTCCACAGAGTTCACCCTGGCTCATGGTGCCTGGCTATCCTGACGGATCGTGAACCTGATTATCATGTAGAGATCAGGGGTTCCTGGCTGCCAACTGATGCTCCCACCCAGTGATTAAGCACAAACAGGCCACTGCGGTCACCATAACCTGCAAAGGACAGAGCCGCCATGCTGGGACCCCTCAGAAGCGAGGGTCTAGGTTACCCCCTAGGCAAGCAATGTAAAACCTGGAAGAAGCACTGTCTTAGCATGAGAGAAGGCGTCTGGGACGAATGCCCAGAGCAGCCTGCTGTGATGGGGACTGCAGCTTGTCTTCGTATTACCAGCGCTTATTCCAGCTCTCTGGCTCTCTTCCCTTCTCCTTTCTTAAGAGTTAGGGTCACATCTACTCCGAAACTAGATGGTGCCCGGCTAACACGTTCAGCTGTGCTTATCAGACTCACAGTAGCTAGACCCTGAGTGGGGGGACAGTGGACAACAGAACCCCAAATTCCTATGTACATTTTTTAAGATAGTGGGTCATTGAGACTTAAGGACTCCCTGAGACCATCTCCCTGAAATACTCTTCAAACCTGGAACCAAAACTGAACCCTGAGGTCCACTTTGTAGAATACCATTAATAAAGTAGTAATTAATAGGAAACAGTAACCCATACGTATGTACATACTGTGCTTCTTTAGAAACCTCATCCGTCCGAGACCAGGTGGTTAACAGTGACTTTAGAACAAAGCAGGGAAGACAGATGCCTGGAAATGAAACCACGGGGAGGACATAATGAGAACATTGGTCTGCCATGAAGACGGTAGGCAATGTCACTGAGCAAGTCGTGTAAAAAGTGTTGCATGGCCACCTCAACAGCTAGGTAAACCTTCGCTGACTTGTGACCTGCCGCTCCCTTGAAGAAGCCATGGCAGGGCAGCGTGAGTCAATGAATGGATCTGGGCCACGCGCTGATGAACCAGCCACTCTGTCAACGCCTCCTCCAGGGCCCATTAGCCAGGCTCCCACCTGTAGCCCAACACCGCTTCGCTTTCGCGCTTTCTCTCGTGACCCAGGGGTCAGCCCAGGCGAGGGCCCACATGGCAGCCAGAGGTGGGTCCCCACACATGCAGGAGAATCAGCGTTCCCCACCCCCTCCCCAAAAAGCAGCTCTCAACGAAATGGCTGGTGGGGACTGGTGTAGAAATAAGACCAAGTCCCTAGCCTCCCTGGTGAGGGCGAGGGTGTCAGCAGCCCCCCCCTCTCTAATGCCTGATTTTCATAGAAATGACTTTAGTCAGTCACTCTTGAGAACGATCTTTGCTGTTGGGTTTTAGTAAATAGTCATTATTCTTCAGGGATTTCCCTCAGTTAGAGTCTTTACGGGGATGTATTAAATTATGCTGGGCTTGGTTATATATTCCATATGGGGACTTCGCTTCTTTTTCTATACGATTTCTCTTTTCCCCCTTCTTTTTCTTGACCAGCATGAATGACATGGCAGTTCACCACCAGCAGCAGCTCCTTGGGAGAAAGGCTGGGCTTTTCTGCTCCCGTGAGCAGTTGGTCAATGCTCAATGGCAGTGAGTTTGAAATTAGAGCCGTAGAAATGATTACTGAAGATCAGACAAACGTCATAGGTACCACCATCTGATTTTTCTCTTTTTAAAAGTTGATCTCTCATCGCTGTTCCAGTCTTTTCTAGAGTAAATTGAGCTATTCTAGCTTTCCTCTTTCTCTTGGGCAATTTTACTCATTTTGGAAGGTATTCATTTCCTGACATTTTTCGATTGATTACCCAGGAAGTTTAAGTTGCACTTTGGAATTCCTTTTTTAATTCTTTCTTCTATCTTGTAATGATGTTTTCTTTCTCATAACTAATTTTGCTTAATTTTACTTTATTTCTGCCTCCCCCCCTCCTGTTAGTTAATCTTGTAAGGAGTGTATCTGTTGTATTCACTTTGAATTTTAAATTTATTTTTCCTTTTAGTATTTTTGTTTGTTTTCCACTTTATGAATGCCAGCTTCTGCCCTTATTGTTTCCTGATTTCTTTTGTTTTCTTGTTCTTTTTAAAAAATAAATCTTGAGCTAAGTACTGTCACTCTTTTTTAAGACTGGTATCACTGTAGAAATTCAGTGAAATAACATGACATGGGATAATTATGGGTGTTTAAGATGCTACATTGTTGGGGTTTTTTTTTACTTAGCAACTGATTTTGCGGACACAGTAATAATTTTCTTTCTTTAAGCAGCCTTCTTCCATTGCAATGTACATACAGTGAGGTTTGTTGTCCCTCTTAAGTGTACTGTCCTATGCATTTTGACAGTTATTCACTCTGTAACCACCAAGATAATAGACCGTTTCTCTCACCCCTAAATTCCTTCTAAACCTTTGAGGGCGATCTTCATTCTCTCCCACCCACCCCACACTCCCCTGCCACATCCACACCCGACCTGACACCCTATCCCGGCTCCAGCCTGTAAGAGAAATAAATTACCCTTGTTTGAGATCAACCTTGCTCCTGCTTTCAGTTTATTCGCCTGATATTCTTTCCCACATTTTTATTTTGAGTCTTTATCACTTTAAGTATTCCTTTTAAGTAATACGTTCTTCGGTCTGATTTAATGGAAGAATTCAGTTCAGTCATATTTAATGCTATGAGCAATGTCTTTAATTCTATTATTTCCATCTTACTTGTTTTTAAATTTATTAACATCATTGTTCATTCTTCTCTATCATTGCTGGATTGAACGAACTGCAATTTATTCCATTTCCCCCTTGTTAATTTGGAGGTTGCTGCTCTATGTACAGTCACCCTTCTTTTCCAGTTCTCTTACGTAGACTCACAAGACTCTTCCAGTTACGCGGCTCCCTCCAGTGCCCTAATTATCTTCTACTTCCTCCCACCCAAATAAGATGAGCTCTTTAACGACCTCTTTCCTTCCCTCTCCCTCCTCCAGCCCTCACCCCCACTAAATTTCTGGAACCACTTTACTGCCCCCTGATTCCTGAGTTTTATTGGGATCCATTAGTCCTGACTAGATACCCTTGGCACAGAGTTTTAGCTGCTTCAAGAGGCCTCCCTGAGCACTGGCACGTTCTAAATATGTGGATAAATATGTAGGTCACGCTCTGTTGCTCTCCACTGCGTTTTCCTGTCTCTGCTCTGGTTGACTTGTGTTTCATTAGCTTCTTTCTATACAATTTGTCCCACATGAAGTTCTTGGGGACTTTTGCAACTCCTCGAATATCTTTCCCCAGTGGGGTGAGCCACTGGCCTTTTGTTTGTCAGCTGAGAACCTTGGGCTGGGGAGACTGGTCTTTTATGTCAACCGCCTACAGCCCACTGTGTTCTCTCTTAGCTTCCTGAGTTTCAGGAGAAAAGAAAGAGTTTTCTTCTTGGAAATGTGGAATCTTTCCTACGGATACTTAGAGCCCTGGTGGTTACATATGAGGCTGCTAACCACAAGGTCAGAGGAAATCTTATCTATTGTCTAATTATGATC
Organism: Tenrec ecaudatus; assembly: GCF_050624435.1. Classification (NCBI taxonomy): domain Eukaryota; kingdom Metazoa; phylum Chordata; class Mammalia; order Afrosoricida; family Tenrecidae; genus Tenrec; species Tenrec ecaudatus. The sequence goes on from NC_134539.1 coordinate 32,914,925, forward strand.
ACTTCGCTCCTGTTTTTTTAATTTTAATAAATCATTTTGGGGGGCTCTTACAGCTCTCTTAATAATCCATACATCAATTGTATCAAGCACATTTGTACACATCTTGCCATCATTATTTCCAAAATCTTTCCTGGTTCTTTCTTCTCCTGGAACCCATGGTATTTGCAAGTCAAATCTCTCATCACATGATTCACATCTCTATTTTTTGTGTGATGTGTTTTCTATTTAATTTTTACTTTGAGTTTCGGTAATAATCATCCTCTAAATTAATCTTTGGGATTTTTGAAGTGCTGTGACCACATTTTATAGCTCAGTTAGCTTCACACCTAACCCCTCAGGCTGGCTCCCATCACTTCCATCAGGGATTCTTCTGTCTCAGCCCACAGCCCTCTCGTTTGCCTGCAATCTCCTGGCCACCTGGTGGGGAAGACTCCACCTGCCTGCTAGTGTTCTGGGGGCTCAGGGAGACGCAGCAAAGTCACTGAGGGTGCCTGGGAAGCAGGCTGCTTCTGGGACGATGTCACCTCCCTAAAGGTCCTTGGTCTTGGTTCGGAAATAGTTCTTCAAAAACTTGGCTGGAGGAAATTCTCTCTTCCCAAAGCTCAACGGGTCCCAAGAGAGCCCTTTTCTGTAGCTGGGAGCGGTCAGAGGGGGTGTGGGAGGGAATGCCTCATTGGGATGCCATATACCCCAAATCTCTTCACCCTGACTAGTCTGTCTTACTGGCAGATACAGGGAAAGTGTCTGTGGACAGATTGAAGGGTCATTCATTGGAGTTACCTCTAATCCCTGAAGTGGGGTCAGGGCAGGGAGCCTTTTGCTTTCTTCCCCTCCACAGGACAATTTCTCAGCTTCCATGCTATTTCCATTTGGGGCAGGTAACTCTTTGTTGTGTGGCTGACTTGTCCATTGTAAGAGGTTTAGCAGCAATTTGACTTCTACCCACAAGGACCCGTCCCAGTGCAACAAGCCCTCCAGATATTGCCAAACGTCCAGGAGGGGAGTGGGGTAAGGTAGGGGGCGGGGAAGACAGTTACTCCTGGTTGAGAATCACTGTTCTATTTGATTGATTTATTTTTAACTGTGTGCTAATGCTGTTTCTATAATTAAGCATTTAACCAAGGTCATAAGACAGAAGAGGAAATACGACACTTGTGAGGAAGCAGAAATATGTAGCAGAGACTATACATACAATTAAGGATGGCGAGACGGGGCAGGATGAAAGTTGGATACAATCAAAAGAAGCCAAGCTGAAGAATACCCGGATCCTAGGATTGGAGGGCCAGGAGCATGAAGAATTATTTCCCGTTGTCTACAATCCTTTCGTTTTCTCTTCTATTTATAATAAGGAGCCATAGTGATGTGACGGTCACACACTTCGCTGCTAACTGGAAGGTGGACGGTTGGAACCTACCTAGCGGCTATCTGGGAGAGAAGCCTGTGACCCACTTTCCATAAAGTTCATAGCCCAGAAACCCCGTGGGGGAACTTCTGCTCTGACCCATAGGGTCGAGGTGAGTTGGACTCCACTGGATGGCAGCTATTAAGGACCTCTGTGGTGACAGTCCCATAGCTGATGACAGTCTTCGGAGGCGCAATCGAGCCATGGTCCCTAAGTGTCCTACTAACCCCAGGGGCCCTTACAGTAAGCACTCCTCCACTTACACTGGGCTGAGGGCGTGTCCCTGACGAAGCTCCCATAGACACAGTGCCCAATCAGAGAGGCAGGCCCCTCCTCCCCATGCGCCTGGACATCAAGTTCACTTGTTAGCACCATACGTGAAGAGGGACTTAGAGCATAGCATGATAAACAGGCTGCCAATACGTCCTCAAAAGAGTTCTAAATGATTTTAGAAAGCTTGCCTGAGAGTGGGGTGAGTGGGAGGGAACAGGACAAATACTTAGGCCATTAGGAGGGTTAGCTCTTCATGGCACGGCTGTCAAATGCAAGCGGAAGGGATTCTGCGATTGTGGCACAGCGGGGGGTGAAGAAGTACTAAGGAACTGGCAAATGTGGAGATTTTTACAACAATATATATATTTTTAATTTTGCTCCAAATGAAACAAGTTCTATCCATAAAAAAGACTGGAGCATGTCTCCTGGTGAGTTGGTGAGCTCCCATCCGTGGCAGGGTTCAGAAAGAGGCCGACAGGGTGCTGCTTGCAACGGGCATGAGGCCCAGCCACCAGGCTCACTGGCCTCCTTCAGCTGTATCGTTCTAGAGATATATAAGCTAGGCAAGAAATCGGGTTCACCCCCACACACAGCAAAAATATCTCCAGGCTAAATGGCATGCTAAGGCATTTACATAAGTCCAAGGACGGTGGCTCGTGGAGGAGTTGAGCAATAGAGAAGATCTCAGAAATTTAGCATCTTTACCGGCCTTGGTCTGCTGGTGTTTCCCCTCCAGAATTAGTCAGCCCTTGTTACGAGAGATGGAAACAGCTCAGATTGACTTGAGCAAACAAGGGAATTTCTTAGCTTACATAACCAAAAGGCTGAGAAGGCCGATCCGCTCTGGGCATGGCTGGATGCAAGGCTGCAGTTCAAATGCAGTCACCAAGGCTTGGTCTGTCTGTCTCAGAAGGAAGTTCTGATGCAGGTTACAACACGGCTCAACTTTGACAACAGGATGCCAAGTGAAATATGTCGGAGACAGAAGGTTAAACAGGGTGTCATTACCACTTATATGAAATATCTGGAAAAAAATATATCTGACCGGGAAGGCGGAGGGAGAGTGGGGTGGAAAGGTGGAATCAATTACAAGGATTTACATATAACCTCCTCCCTGGGGGATGAACAACAGAAAAGTGGGTGAAGGGAGACATCGTACAGTGCAAGATATGACAAAATAATAATTTATAAATTATCAAGGGTTCATAAGGGAGGGGGCAGCGAGGAGGGAGGGGGAAAAAACCACTTGCTGATGCCAGGGGCTTACATGGAGAGCAAATGTTTTGAGAATGAGGAGGGCAATGAATGTACAAATGTGTTTTACACAATTGATGTATGGATGGATTGTGATGAGTTGTATGTGCCCCTAATAAAATGATTTTTTTAAAGAAATATCTGGGATAAAGAACCCAGTTTATTAGCAGTTACGAGGGTAGGCAGAAGGGGGAAGGGAGGAGTGATTGGTTAAGTAGCACTAAGTTTCTGTTAGAGGTGATGAAAACTGTGGAACGTAATGGTGACCTTCGCACACATGGTGAACATAATTAATATCCCTGAAGTGTACATATTTTTACAGCTGAAATAGTAATATATAAAATCACAATTCAAAAAGAGAAAGAATAGACCCTCCCCCAAAAATCCAACTTAGAAGAGAGAGAGAGAGAGAGAGAAAGTCATCCCTCTCCAAGTTTCAGCTCTTTCCCTCCTTAGAGGCAGAACTGGCTTGGAAATTCACACCCATCTTGAAAGAGTGCGGGGCAAGGCCAAAGTGGACCTTGGCTAGTTGGTTTCTGAGGCCCTGCCCAATCTATAAGTAGTTCCCCAAGACTTTTCTGTCATTGAACCATTGGCTGTCCCAAAGCTCCTTCCTCTCCAAGTTTGGGCCTTATACCTATCCTCCTGCCTAGACTTTCAGAAAGACTGAGAAAGCTGGAAGCTCAAAAAGCACTAGTGGCTGGTCCAAGGGAACCTCCTGGATAGAGCACACCTTCTGGCTGGACTCACATCAATGAGACAAGGAAGACCCCTGAAGAAAGCACCGGGAACTACGGAAAGGAAAAGAAATAGTAGGTATTTGGTAGAGTGAGGCAAGTTGACTGGCCATGGCGGTGTGGCAAGGAGCCCTTCAAAGTTGTGTGAGTGGCCTCCAGAGGAGGCGTCCACAGCTACAGCATATGTCTCTAGACACAGCCAGGCCATAGCTCAAGTTTCTTGACTGCTGTTTCCATGGATGGTGTGTATCCTAGTAAAATGAAATCCTTCACACCTTCAATCTTTTCTCCACGTATCATGTTGTGACTTATGGATTCAACTGTGAAGATTTTTGTTTTCTTTATGTTGAGCTGTAGTCTTCATCGAGAGATGCTTCAAGTCCTCTTCGTTTACAGCAAGCGAGGTTGTATTTTCTGCATATTTCAGGTCATTATGAGCCTTCCTGCGACCCGGCTGCAGCGTTCTTCAGGTAGTCCATCTTCTCAGATAATTAGCTCAGCATACAGATTAAATATCTATAGTGAAAAGATACAACCCTGACCCACCACACCTTTGTGAATTTTAAACTACTCATATCCCTTTGATCTATTTGAACTACTACCTCTTGGCCAATGTACAGGTTCCTCATAAGCACAAGTAAATATTCTAGAATACCTATTCTTCACAGTATTATTCATAATTCGTTATGACCTACACAGTTGATTGCTTATACATAGTCCAGACAGGGGCAAAATCTTTTTGGTATTTTCTGCTTTCAGTAAAGAAGCACTTACTACCAGTAATGATATCTCTCATTTCACAATTCTGAAGTAAGCTTGGATTCTGACAGTTCTGTCATTGTACTGTTTTCATTATTTTAATTACGAGTGATTTTAATATTATTGCAACAATTTTCCTTTTCTGTCGGATCACCTTTCTTTGGAATGGTCACAAATATGGATCTTTTCCAGTCAGTTGGCCAGGATACTGCCTTCCAAATATCATAGCATAAATGAGTGTTTCCAGTGTTGCATCTGTTGGCTGAAACATCTCAGTTGGTCTTGTCAATTCCTGGAACCTTGTTTTTCGTCAGTGCTGTCAGTGTAGTTTGGATGTCTTCTTTCAATAAAGTCCGTTCCTGACCAAGCACTATCCCTGAAATAGTTCAACATCCGCCAGCTCTGTTTGGTACAGTGACTGTGTTCTTTTCATCTTTGTTTGATGCTTGCTGCCTTGTTCGATATTTTCAGGATCCTTCAGTATTGCAATTCAAAGCCTAATTTTGTTGTCTTTAGTCAGTTGTCTTAGCATGGAAAATATCCGGAGTTCTCTTCCCTTTTGATGTTCTAACTCTACTTCTTTACACAGTTCCTTCACTTTGTCTTTTCAAGCTGCCTTTTGAAACCTGCTGTTTACCTCTTGCTTCATGATATCTTCCATTCATTTTAACTAGTTGTGTTAGTCTGGGTAGACTAGAGAAACACATTCATAAACACGCATATGTCTATGAGGGAGAGGGTTTTGTACAAGAAGAATTAAACATTGAGAAAATATCCCAACCCAGACCAGTCCAAGGCCATAAATCTGATATTAGCCCATATATCTGATACCAATTTATAAAATCCTCTTCAGACTCATGAAACACATGCAATGAAGCCAAATGCAAGATCACAAGCCAGTGGGTAGAAAGTCTTTGGCTCCAGTGGCGTTGTAAGCACCTCAGTGCTGGCAGGGGTCTCTCTGTGGCTTCTCTGGCTTCCGAGGTCTGGTTGTGTCCATGTAGCTTGTCTTCTGCAATGTCTCCCAGGAAGTAGCAGAGAGAGAGAGAGAGAGAGAGAGAGAGAGAGAGAGAGAGAGGTGTCTTCCATCTCCAAAGAGGAAGTACCAAATTACCCAGAATTCTCAGGAGAAGGCCATGCTAACACAGAAGTCTCATTAGCTATCTCCAGATTCAGAGCCTAGACTCCACCCCTACACTTTTTTTTTTAACAATTTATTGGGGCTCATACAATTCTTATCACAGTTCATACATATACATACATCAATTGTGTAAACCACATCTGTAAAGTCTTTGCCCTAATCATTTTTTCTTTTCTTTTTTTACATTTTATTAGGGACTCATACATAACTCTATCACCATCCATACATATACATACATCAATTGTATAAAGCACATCCATACATTCCCTGCCCCAATCATTCTCAAGGCATTTGCTCTCCACTTAAGCCCCTTGCATCAGGTCCTCTTTTTTTTCCCCCTCCCTCCTCTTTCCCCCTCCCTCATGTGCCCTTGGTACACCCCTACACTCTTAATCTTTACATTGACACCAGATTAGGTGACTACCACACTAGTCTATAATTAAAAGAATGTTTTAGCCTCTTCTGGCATACATGATCTTTTTAATGACCTTTTCTTGTTTGGTATATGAGGTCCTTGGTTTCATCCCACAACTTATCTAGTGTTTGGTAATTAGTGTCCAATGTGTCAAATCTTGAGATGATTTCTAAACTCAGGCAGGATATACTCAAGGTCTTATTTTGGCACTCATTCTCACTGAGAATATTAAGCTTTTCCACAATCACTTTCCACAGATGCAGATGATTTGATTCCTGTGTGTTTCATCCAGCAAGGACAATAAGTGGTCACCATTTGTGTTGTTGAAAAGAGGTACTGGCAATGAATAAATTGTTGATCTTGCAAAATTCTATCACTTGATCTCTCATGTTGCTTCTATCACCAAGGCCCTTTTTCAACCTTCACATTCTAATAACCAATAATTATCCATGTATCTTGATTGCACATTTTATTAACTTCGGACTTGAAAAGCTGATAAGGTTTTCCGTTTTTTCATCTTTAACTTTAGTGGTCTGGACATAAACGTGAGTAAGAGTTGTATTAACTGGTCTTCCTTGTAGGCACCTGGATGCTATCCTATCATTGACAGTAGTGTATTTCCGGATAGTTCTTGAATAATAGATTCTGATGATGAACGAGACACTTGCGCTCCATTCTCTTTCCCAGCACAGAGCACCATATAACTGTCTGACTCACAACAGCCTAAGAAGTCCATTTCAGCTCTTTAATAGCTACCATTTCTCTATTAATTTTTGCTCCCAAAGATGTGCTAGGTCTTATTTTCAGGGTATGTCTTATTTTTCCATTTAGAAGAATGTGGCACACATTTATTGTTTATTGTTTTATTTAAAAAGACCTCGTACTACCTGTCTGCTCCAGCTGTGCTGCGGCCAACAGTGAGCTGCGCAGCAGTGCTATGGTCCAGAGTCCAGAGTATGGCAGCTTCGGAGGGCCTTATTTTCAGGGAGGTCTTATTTTGGGGGGATGTCTTTTATTTCAGCGAGAGGCAAACTGTAAATAGGTCTTATTTTCGGGAATGTCTTACTTTCAGGAAAACAGGATAGGATCTTAATCTTTATTTGTTCCATTTCATTTTTTGACTTCCAGTTACTTATTCTCGATTCACACGTTCCATATTCTAATTGCTAACGGGTGGTGGTTTGTTTTTTGTTCTGTTCTTATTTCAAATCATGCCCCAGCAGCAAATGAAGGTCCTGAACGCTGGGCTCCTTCTACTCCATTAAAGTCTCTACTGGGAGGCGGCAGCTCTTGCCCAGTTCCGTTTTGAGTGTCTTTCCACCTGAGGGGCATGGTCATCGTTGTCACTGGTTGTTTCCAAGGAGAGGATCACCAGGGCCTTTTCCCTAGCCTGTCTTCAGTCTGGAAGCTGCGTTGAACCCTGTCACCCCACCGGGGTGACCTGACTGGTCTGAAGCTGGTGTCAGGAGCTTCTAGGTTGTATAGCAACACGCAAGCGACAAATTGACAGGCAAGTGGGGGAAAAACCTTTAACAGAAATCCCACTGACGAGCGACATTGGGGTGTGGGTGGCGGTAGTTTCCTCAGCCCACAGACGAGGCGCGTCCGTCAGCGCGGTTCCACGGACGTGGCGGGCGCGGCTCGGGGTCTTTCCGGGGCGGCCCCGAGCGCCGGCCTACGTCTCGCGGGACGTCGCGGCCGGCCGTCGTGCGCCTGCGCAGTGGCGTCGGGCGACGCCGCGCCTCGCCCGCAGGGGGCGCTGGGGACTCGCTCCCGGGCTGGCGGCGGAGGCGGCCCGCGGGCTGCGCTCCCGAAGCCCGAGCGCGAGCCTCCTCTCCGATTGGGGCGGAACCCTGACCCCCAGCTCGGTCAAAGCCAAGCTCTCGCGCCCCCACCTCCCCGCCCGCCAGGCCTTCGGAAGCACCACCGCCCTAGGAACCCCGCTTGCCGCTGCCGGTGGTTCCCCGCATCCGGTGCCCGCCCCCACGAGCCACCCTTCCTCCCCCACCCTGCCCCGCTACGCGCCCTTAACCGCGACAGGGGCCCTTCCTGAGGAAGCTCCGGTTGGAGTCCTCGGAGGGGCTCCAACACTTAGGTTAGTGTGTGTGGTGGTGGCGAGGGGGGTGGGGGTCTTGTCTTCCAACTGGGACCCCCAGGTCGCAGGTGCAGAATTCTCCAGGAGGGAAGGGTGGAACTCTGCGCCCGCTGGCCCCGAAGAGCCGGGTGTAGGGGCGCCTCTAACTGCGAGGACGCCTGGTATGTGTGACACAAAGGCAGGCCGAAGCTGTTGCCAGGGTGATGGAGGGGATGAGCTGAACCAGTTTAAGGGGTCCTTTAGAGCTGACGTCACTGGCTTGTGTTGAGGTTTGGAGGCCCAGGCTCTTGCCAGAATGGTGGAGGATGTGATAGGTAGGCCCGCCACACACACCCCCCCCACACACACACCCCTTTAAACCTAATACAAGTACACATCTTTTTAAAAATACATATTTTAGTGTGTTTGGGTAAGAGTTTGCATAGCAAATTAGGTTCTCATTAAACAATGTCTATACATATTGTTCAATGACATTAGTTACATTGTTCACATTATGTCAACATTACTTTTTTGTTTTTGTGGTTTCCTTGACACAGTATTCACATACCATACGCTTCCATGATTAACTAGCTTTTCAAATCATCACAATCAGTTCTAGTGCTCCATCACACACACACATACACACATACCACCACCACCACCCACCCTTCACCTTTTTGGAATGCATTTCCTCCTCTCCATCTCCTCTGCCACAGCTACTGTTTGATTTCAACTTGATTATTACAACTTCGTCCTCCAGACCCTCCTGACTCCTGCTCTGCCCCCTTCCAGGTGAAAACAGTAGCCCCTGGGGTTTCTGTAAGGCTCACATCTGTGTTCATCTCTTGTCTAAAAACCGCCAGTGATTCCCCTTAGTGTCGCCTACAAATTAGAGGCCCAACTCCAAAGCATGGTTTACCGGCCTCAGCCAGTCAATTCTGCCACCTCAGTCTACTCTAGACAGTTCCTCCAAAAAACCTTCGCCCCTGCCTTGTGGCTCCTTGGGGAACATTTTCTGGCAAACTCCCTCAAGAGCTTCATGTCCTGTGGCCCTGCTTACAAATCATTTAAACAATTAACTCCTATAAAAGATACTGGGTTTTTTTTAGTCCTTACCACACTACTGCCACCTAATAAGAACATTATTGAGCACCTATTTTTTTCTCATCACTTTACATGGAGTACAAACTTCACAACAGTCTTTTAAAAAGAGCCCCCCTGCTCCCCAATGCATAAGCAAGGGTGAAGAAAGCTGATGGTGCCCGAGTATCAAAAGATATAGCATCTGGGGTCTTAAAGGTTTGAAAGTAAACAAGCAGCCATCTAGCTCAAACAACAAAGCCCACATGGAAGAAGCACATCAGCCTGCTTGACCACAAGGTGTCAAAGGGATCAGATATCAGGCATCAAAGAACAAAATATCACATCATTGTGAATGAGGGGGAGTGCAGATTGGGGACACAAAGCCCATCTGTAGGCAACTGGACATCCCCTTAAAGAAGGGTCTAGAGGAGGAGGGTGTAGTGTAGCAAAGGTGAAACATACAACTTTCCTCTAGTTCTTAAATGCTCCCTCCCCCACCCCCCCAATATAATGATCCCAATTCTACCTTACAAATTTGGCTAGACCAGAGGATGTACACTGGTACAGATAGGAACTGGAAACACGGAATCCAGGACAGATGATCCCTTCAGGACCAGTGGTGAGAGTGGCGATACCAGGAGAGGGGAGGGAGGGTGGGGTAGAAAGGGGGAACCTATTACAGGATCTACATATAACCTCCTCCCTGGGGGACGGACAACAGAAAAGTGGGTGAAGGGAGACGTTGGACAGTGTAAGATATGACAAAATAATAATTTATAAATTATCAAGAGTTTATGAAGGCAGGGAGAGCAGGGGGAGAGGGGAAAAATGAGCTGATACCAAGGGCTCAAGTAGAAAGCAAATGTTTTGAGAATGATGATGGCAACAAATGTACAAATGTGCTTGACACGATAGATGTATGGATTATGGTAAGAGTTGTATGAGCCCCCAATAAAATGATTTTTTATAGAGCCCCCCCCCAAAAAAAAGATCTCCCATGAACATCCTCCCTGTTGTATAGATTCAGAAATGGAGGCCCACTTGCTCCAGAGCACGTGGCTGGTCAGTGGTGGATGTGGAATTTGAACTCAGGTAATCTGCCTCCCAAGCCCACAGTTACAAATGCTGTGTGGGCCTGCCTGTTGGAGCAAGCTCTTCAGTGGCTGCCTAACTGGAGCTGTGAATTCAGTAGATGGTGGGTGGACCGGTAGATAATATAGGCAAAGCAGATTTAATCCCTCAATTAAAATGCAAGTAGTCACAAGCAAAGCTATTGTCAGGATACCAAACCCAGAGCCCACTGCTGTCAAGTAAATTCTGACTCATACTACCACTAAAACTGATCCCTCGGGGTTCTGCATGTAAATTGTTGGGGAGCAGACAGCATATTTCTCCCTCAGAGTGGCTGGTGTGGATTAGAACTATCAGCCTTGTGGTGAAGAGCCAGACACTTAACCCACAGTGCCACCAGGGGTCCATATGGTCAAATCCTGAGTACGGATGGAGAAAGCAAAGTGAGATGGCAGGAAACGAGGACGAGTACAGGTGCACAGAGGAGCCCTGGTGGCAGAGTAGGCTACATGTTGGGCTGCTACCCACAGGGTCAGCCGTTTCAAACCACTAGCCACTCCTCCAGGAAAACGAACTAGCTTTTCTCCTGTAAAGAGTTACAGGCTCAGAAACTCTGAGCGGCAGTTCTACTCTGTCTTACAGGCTAACTCTGAGTCAGGTTCGACTTGATGGCCGTGAATCTGTTTTGTTTTTATTTTTATTAATCATTTTATTGGGGGGCGTTTACACATCTTATAACAACTCGTGTTCAGTTGCATTAAGCACACTATACACTTGTTGCCGTCAACATTTCTAAAACATTTTCTTTCTACTTGAGCCCTTGGCATCAGCTCCTCTTTTTTTCCCCCTCCCTCCCCAACCTCCTGCCCTTGTGAATCCTTGCTCAATTATATATTATTATTATTATTTCATATTTTACACTGTCCCTTGTTGTCTCCCTTCACCCACATTTCTGTTATTTGTCCTCCTGGGGAGGGGGTGTTTTTAAAGTATGTTGATGTCCATGTGAACGGTGGCATGGCTGATGCCCAAACAGGAATATATGTGGGACTCCTGGGGAGTCGAGGGAGAATTGATGGAGGGGCTAGACCCTTAGGCTGTGTACTTGGGTGATGGGAAGAGTAATTCAGGGGCTGGGAACATACAGACCCCAGTGATGGCAGTGGGGTGTCCTGGAGTGCAAATCCTAAGAAATTCTAGCAGCAAGTGTAGCTGAGGGCTGGGCTCCAATCTTCCACTGCCAGGACCTACTCCTGCAGTGTTGGTGGCAGTGAGGCAAGCCCACCTTCCAAGCTCCTCCCCCTCAGCTGGGTGCCCGCTGACTATTGACATAGATCTAATCTGGGAAGGAAGCCTGGGCTCCAGGTAGGTCTGGGTGCTCACTGAGACGTGGCAACCCTTCTTGTGGGGTCCCCTGCTCCATCTAGTCACCCTCAGGAGTGCTCTGTGCAGACAGCCAACCTCAATCCAATCTATGGGGCCTGTTGCAGGACTACAACCCCTAGGCAAAAAGAAAAGAAAAAAATCAGCCACTGTTTGAAACAGTATTTATTTATTTAAAAAGTTGGAGACACAACAGAGTAAGTTGTAGCATAGAGTTTTGTATTGCCCCACCCGGGGTTCCAGGATAGAGACAGGGCTGAGTTTGTAGATTCTGAGCTAATCTCCCTCCCAATCTGTGAGTCCCAAAAGAACCTACCCACCCACGGCCTCTGTCAGGCGCCTACGCCTGCCACCCCCACTGCCCACTTCCTGTGTCGGAGGACACAACTGAGGTGGAGGGGGAGCCTGTGACACAGGAGGAATGGGGAGCATTGGGTGAGACTTCAGAAGGCAGAGAACCTGGGAGTGGGGGCGGGGCTGAGAGGAAGAGATGGGAAAAGAGGAGGGGGGTGTCTTTGCTTCACCCATCCTCAAGACTTTGGGGGCCTGCCATTCCCCTGAGCTGTCCCTGGTTGAGTTCAGGAACCTTGGGGAAGGTCACCTCAGTGAGAGGGCAGTGGCGGGGATGGGGTAGCAATCATGGCCCAGCCAGGTGTAGTACCCCCGGAGCAAACAAGGGATGCTGGGTGGGGCAAGCCGCCTTGCCAGGCTTCCCCTTCAGCTGGGTGCCGGCTGACTGTTGGCATAGGCCTCGTTGGGGAAGGAAGCTTGGGTTCTGCGGGCCTGGGTTCGCACGGAGGCATAGAGCTCCGGCTCAGGACCTAGAGCTTGGGCTTTGGGCTCAGTGTCCAGTACCACTTCTGAGTACTTGATGGGGACCCCTGGACTGGGGGCCCGGCCCTGAGGAGGCAGCAGCTGCAGGCTGGTGTAGCACATCACCTCCTCTGCAGCCTGGAGAAGCAGCAAGGCTGTTAGAAGCTCCCTCGGACCCTCCACCTCCTTCCCATGCCTCCTGGTCACCCCAGCTGACTCACCCTGGTGGGGTCCCCTGAGACTGGATCTGGCTGCCCTGGCCCTTTGTCTCCAGACAGTCGTCCTGCAGCGCAATCGGGAGTCTGGTCAGTTTCTTATTCCATCTCATACACCCCACCCCACCCCCACACACACCCATGCCAGCTTCCCTTGCCTCTGTGCCTCTGCCCTCTGCCAGTCCCCTACCTGTCTGCAGATAATGCAGATTCCCATAGAGCGGCACTTCTTCCACAGGCGCTCCAGAGCTGCAACACAAGAGTTGGGGGTGGGGTGGGGGTGAGTAGGGACACCTTGGTAAGGCGGAACCCATCAACCCACCCTTGTCTTGTCCCCCTACTCACCTTTCCTGGCCCGGATGGCTTCTGCCTCGGCCACGGGTCCACTGGGACAAGTGCACAGCCAGCGAGAGGAAGAGGAGCAGCGTCAGCACTCCTAAGATGGCCCACAGCCCCCAGGCTTTGCTGAAGGCTGGGATTCCTGTGGACCCAAGAAGGTGAGGGGGGCAGGGAGGTACTGCCCAGCCCAGCCCAGCCCCTGGCTCCTAGGCATCATGAGCACCCTCCCCCAGGACACCACCCCCCCCCTTTCCCAGCTCACCCAGAGCTAGTAGATCCGTGCAGTTGTCACTTCTCCACATAACTTCTGTGGATGTGAAAGCTGAGTCACCGGGCCCCCTGCTCTGAGTCCAGAGGTCACTTTGGCTCGTGGTCTGACAGCTGCCACAGACCCCCTTACTCCTACCCCTCCCTGGGCCCGGGCCCCACAGCCCAGCATCTCCAAACTGACGGTGCCACGGTCGCTGGTTTCCGGGGAGGAAGGGGGAGGGGAGGATTTGGGTGAAAGAACAGATACCGCCCTGCACCTGCACCTGCACCACTCCTACAGTTCCAACGGTGCCGCCGCCCTGTCCCCCGCCCCCGCCCCCTGCCGTCCCCCCCCCCACACACACACACCCTGCCGTTTGGTCCGAAAAGGAGTGAGCAGGCCTGAGTGTACTGGGCCACTGTTCGGGTCAGCACTCAGCCCACGCGTGAAGTCTTGCTTGGGGGACTGGAATGGAGTGAGGCAGGGCAGGACACCAGGCCCCAGGACCCCCTCCTGCCCAAAGTGCCTGCCTTTCCCCTGGACGCAGCCCCAGGCTGGACAACGTGTGCTTCAATAAGAAGGGCACCAAGTGGAGCAGGAAGAAGGCTTCCTGGCCCTCGCGGCCCCCATCCTCCAGGGACCTTGGGAATGGGTTTAGAGCAGTGGCTCTTGCCCTTCCTGATGCCGCGACCCTTTCATACTCACCTGCGTCACCCAGATTGTCCCTAAGAACTGTCCCTCTTAGTACTGACTTGCATTTTAAAAACCTCTCCTCGCGGGACTCCTCGCTTGCACTTTGGGGAGCGGGGTATCTGCTGTGTGTCCGAAGCTTTTGATGTGAGAAGAGACTATAGGTTCTAAATAGAACACAAACCTTAGCCCACAGCTCCGTTCTGTTTGGCCCATACAAATTTTTAACTGTAAATTGGCTGCCTGGCAGATCTAGGCTCCGCCACTCCAGTTGGAGGCAACAAGTGGGTGGGATGTGTTGTAGAAAATATAAAATCAAAAAGAAAACCTTCTAAAACCAGCCTCCTTTTTATTATCAGCAAGTCCCAGCAAGTCTAAAATTAAACAGAGGCTGTGTGTGATATTTTGTAGATTTCAATTCTAAATTTCTGAAGGTAACCATTACATTTTAATAATATATACATGTCAAATTGGAATATTTTTTATTACTTATCTCTTCATAAACATTGTAATTTATAGGGAAATAAATCAGGAACACTGATTTATGATACAGTCGGTCACTGACACGCAGATTCATCTGCATGCGTTCATTTATAGAATCAGTTCTGAACAATTTGAAATTGTTCAAACATGCTTCGAGCATAGTTTCTGACTGGTTCCTGTGGCTGGACTATATTTTCCTATATTTAACTTTTACATTTAAAATAAGTAATAACAGAACAGTGATTGTGAAGCTGGAAAAATTAAATGAGTTATTTCAAGTATGACAGTCTGACCACTTGGAATTTTTATATTTAGAATTCCTAGAAATGTGAAATGGGATTTTTATGAATCTTTATTAAAGTGTATCCATCTATTTGTTCATTTGTTTGTTTGTATCCTATTTAAAACATTCCCTCTTTGAATGTCACTTACTTTATGTGAAGGAAACTTCTTGAAATGAAAATAGTAAGAAGTATTATTTAACTATGATAAATACTTGGAAAATTCTGGCTACATTGTCTTTTGAATATTCAAATATTACTTTTGACAAAGTCATTGACAAATTTATAGAAGTTAAGGATCAAAAACAAAATTTGTAATGTTATTCATCTCTTAGACCAATATGTATAGTGTTGGTTTTTTGCCCCTTTTCTCAAAAACAAACATAAAACACAAAATGTAACTAATAAGTTACTTTTTATTCATTACCTTTTTCTCGTTCTGTAATGTTTAATTATTTTATTTTGCATACTAGCATAATTATATATACAAGTTTCAATAAAAGGAAAATTCACTATCATAATTTCTTTTCTGAACTTTACTATTCATTTCATGATTCTTACTGAAAATAATTTTGTCATGTAAAGGAGGAGAATTTTTTAAATGATTAATATGGGTGTCAAAGATGCTAAAGTATGACACTAATTCCTTGTAAACAATGAACTTAAAAGTCCTGATTCGTTGCTGTTTTTCGTATATATAATAGTTCCATCGGCTTATGATCACCTGTCACGCACGTCCATAGTTAGGTCCTATCAAAGAGTTGCATGGTCATCACCACAATCAATTCCAGAACATTTCCTTCCTTCCTTCCTGTACCCACTGCTGCCCACTCCCCATTTCCTTCCCACCTCCTCTGCCACCCCCCCAATAAATCAGATTCACCCATCCTGAATTTCATATAAAAATTGAAATTGGAAAACATACCCCCCCATAAAATTAAAAAAAGAGAGAACCCCCAGTCAAAAAGAAAGCAGGAAAATTAAAATAAAACAAAACCCAACATTTAAAATGAGTCAAAAGGGAGATCCAAATGATTTAATTTTATGCTGGGTTTTTTAGTAATAAAACAAACCTGCCTTCAATTTTATGCTGGGGTTTGTTTTTTTTTTGTAATAAAACAAACCTCTCCCCCGCTCCCCCACACTCAAAAAAACTTGACAGTAGTAGGCCCAGGTTTCCTGAAAGCAAGAATCAGCCGGAATTTAGTTCAAAGAGCCACTGCCTTTGAAGGAGAATTTAGTCCTGTAGGAGCCTCAGTGTAAGCTGGGTGACAGTCTGCTCAGAAAGCCTCAGCCCGGCTCGGGGCAGTTCCAGGCACGCTTAGTGGGTTTGCTGCCAGTCGGAATCGCTCAGCAGTGTTGAGAACGTTTGGGGGCCTCAGTTCATTGCCTGGTAGATGGAGAGCAGAGATCACTGGTTCTCAGCCTTCCATACAGTTCCTTGTGGTGTGGTGACCACCCCCCCCCGCCCACCATACAATTAGTTTTGTTGCTACTTAATAACTATAATTTTGCTACTGTGATGAGTCGTCATGTAAATATCTGATATGCAGGATGCATTTTCATTGTTACAAATTGAACATCATTAAAGCATAGTGATGCATCACAAAAACAATATGTAATTATATATTGTGAAATATTTATTTCTAATTACAAATAAATGACATTTTGTCTTCAAGCATGGGTAACGGCCTTAATATAACAACAGTAAGCTACATCGCTACAGTTTGCGACAGTATGTGTGAAAAGCCAACGCTAGTGCGAAGGCTGAGATAGCCGCTTCTTTCTCCCCAGATCAGCGCGTCTGCATGTGGGCTGAAGACCTTGGGGAAAGGTGTTTGGGAAAAGTTAGCAAAAGGCAGAGCCGTGCTGAGAATGAGCCCCGTGCGGTTGGCGCGCGGGGGGCGCGCTGCCTGCGTCACTCGCTGTGCTGACGGAGGGCCGCCCGCCGCCACGCCGCTCAGCTCGCCCGCAGGCTCGCAGGCTCGCCTCTTGGCGGGGTCCGTGAGCGGCGGGGCAGCCCGCGTGCGCTCGCACGTGGCACTCTCTGCCGGGGGTCCGGGGACTTTCCCCTAGGCGAGTCAAGGAACAAGTCCTCCGTTTGTAGCCTAGGAAGCAGGCCTTCAACACGAAACTCAGCAACCACTGCGACGGAGACCGCCTTTATAGCGCTCCAAAAATATTCATTTTACGAGTAGGGTGATCAAGTTTGTGGTATGAAAAAGTACCCTTAAATATATTTTTCTGAGACTTTTAACTTGCGGAGCACGTCTGGCTAACAGAAAACTTAAACAGATAAGAAATTAACTAAATTAAGAAAACTGGACCGACACTGCTTTATGTAAATAAGTCCGACTCCGCCCCAGTAGTAGGTGGGCGTGTCCTCCGCGCGAGCCGCGAGTGCGCGCGTGCGCACTTCGGCAGCCGGCCAACGCTGGGATTCCTCGCTGCCACGGGCACCCTCCCAGCGCGGGCCCACCATGCCGGAGGTGGTCTCGCTGTGGGGGGTCCTGGGGCTGCTCCTGGTGTCCGTTCTGTCCGGGCTCCTCGGAGACCGCCCCAGCCCCGACCCCCGGGCTCCCCCAGGTACCACCGGGAGCTGCGGCGGGAGGCTGCGAGCGCCCGCGAGTCCCAGGCCCCAGCTCTGCTGACCGGCCTCCGCCCTCCCTCCGCAGGGGACCTCACCCGGACCGACCTTGGGGCCCCGGAACCCCGGCGACGGCCGCCGCCCAAGGACCAGGCTCTGCCTTTGGGGGCGCTGTACACTGCAGCGGTCGTGGCTTTTGTGCTGTACAAGTGTCTGCAGGTGCGGGTCGGCGGGGGGTCGGGGGCTACCCTCGTGTGCCGGGGACAGGACGCATCCCGCCGTCGCTCTGTGAAATGCAGGCCTTTGTCCCGGCTTTCCAGCGGTTCCGGTTTACTTTAAGCACCCCGGGAAGTACTGAAGGCGGAGGTGCTTGGTAAACTGGAAATAGAATGACAACCACATTTGTTTCTTCCAGTGGAAAGAGATTGAGTCACTTTCACAAAGCCACTCACTCAGCTAGGACCTGGCAGGGCTTGATTGGAACCCCGCTCCTGCCCACGGCCCAAGCAGAGGTGCCCTTGTGGGGGTGGCGCGGGACTGGGCAGTGGGTGCTTCTGACTTGCCGGGCCGACTCAAAGGCCCCTAACTAGTGTCCCTGGCAGGGAGCTTGGCTTCCAGATGGCCCCTGCTGTGAAAGTGCAGGAGGTGGAGGGTTGGCTGAGCGCTTGGTGGCTGCAGCCAGTGTTTCTCCTGTTCAAGGTACCAGGAGGTCCCCTTCTGCTTGGGACCGAGGCTGACAATGTGACCTGAGAGTAGTTTGGTGGATTCAAACTGGCAACGTGGGAGGGATAGTTAATTGGATACCCAATAGATTTGTTAGACCAGGAGGGATCCATGAAATGGCCTGGAAAATTCCATTGTCTTTTTAATTCCATGTTTCCCACAAGCTTTATGAAGCCCCCTCTTTCCACCCCCGCTCCCCCCCCCCTCCTGCTTTACAGACTGGAAGAAAGAAGGGTTTGCTTTAGTCTCTGTGAGGGCCAGTGAGGCATTGACTTGAGATGTGTGATGGGTCAGCCCACTTCCCACATCAGCTACAAGGAGGCAGTTGTGCTGTCTGCTCATCCGGACACCGACATCTTCATTCTTGCCGGGGGGACATGTGTTCTGAGGAAAGCAGCCTTTTCTTACACATTTTGTTACATTTGGTAACTCATTACCACCCCTCAATACAACTTCACAGTCCCACTTCCTCCCTATGCTGCTGCTTCATTCCTCTTCTTTACCTGACCCTTTTGAACTTTTAAAATAATCATTTTATTAATAATAATTATTGGGGGATCGTACAGCTTTTACCACAATCCATACATCCATCATGTCACGCACATTTGTACATTTATTACCATCATCATTCTCAAAACATTTTCTACTTGAGCCCTTGGTATCAGCTCATTTTTCCCCACCCTCCCTCCTTCATGAACCCTGGATAATTTATAAATGATTTTTTCGTATCTTGCACTGACCGATGTCTCTCTTCACCCACTTTTCTGTTATCCATCTCCCTTGGAGGGGGTTATAGGTAGATTATTGTGATCAGTGCTCCCTTTCTCCCCCTACCTTCCCCTTCCCCTCCTGGTATTACTACTCTCAATATCCGACCTGAGGGGTTTATCTGCCCTGGGTGCCCTGTGCTTCCAGCTCTTATCTGTACCCGTGTACATGCTCTGGTGTAGGCGGATTTGTAAGATAGAATTGGGGTCATAATAGTGGGGGGAGGACGCTTTAAAGAACTAGAGGAAAGTTGTGTTTCATCGGTGCTATACTGCACCCAGACTGGCGCATCTCCTCCCTGTGACCCTTTTGTAAGGGGGCGTCCAGCTGTCTACAGATGGGCTTGGGGTTTCCACTCCGCACTCCCCCTCATTCATAATGCTGTGACTTTTTGTTCTGGGTCTCTGATGCCTGACACCTGATCCTATCGACCTCGTGATCTCACAGGCTGGTGTGCTTCTTCCATGTGAGTTTTGTTGCTTCTCAGCTAGAGAGGGGCTAATATGTTGAAGAGTGATTATTGCACATGAATAAGCACCCTGGCCTGAGGATACACGGGCAGACTGAGTTGGTGTAAGAGCAGCCAGTTATGGCAAACTGGAGAGCTGCTCGCGCCTGGGGCAGATTACCCAACAAGCAACGTAAGCCCAGCACGTGTGAAATGGTTTGCTACAGATGAGGAAGCGCAAGTAAGCCCTCGCTCACCATGCCCCCATCCCTGTGAGGGATGGTTCATTTGAAGGCACGTTGCCTCTCTGGGAAGGTGCTGTGGGGTGGAGAAAGATGCCTGGCATACATACATAGTAGCAGAATATCTGCTATGGTGAAAATGGCGACATTATTCACGACAGGTTGGAAAATTTGCACAAATAAAGCTGAGTTTATCTTGCTAATTAAGTCATTGAACATTGCCCCTGGAATAACCGATCAGTCCAAACACTGACTGCTCGCTCAGTGGGGCCGAAATGACATCCTGCTTCATGCTGGAGATGGGCAGCTGGACAGAAGCAACCGATCCGTGTGCTTGAAACTGTCTCACTGGCTCTGGAGGCTGAGGTTGCCTTCTCGCTTTCCCCAGCAGGGCAAACATGAGGCAGCCATTCTCCCGGAGGAGGAGGCAGACAAGGAACCATTGCAGTCAGGTGAGTGTTGCGGAAGTGTTTTGTGGGGACCGGGGCACAGTGGAAGATCACCAGTGCCTCCCTCTTCTCCTTGATCCCCAGAGCAACAGCTGGCCCTGTTGACTCAGCAACTGGCCCAGACAGAGCAGCACCTGAACAACCTAATGGCCCAGCTGGACCCCCTTTTTGAGTGGTGAGGGACGACCTTGTGGCCAGGGCAGGTGGGAGGGATGGGGACATGGGGTGAGACCCTGAGTGGGCCTTTCTGCAGTGTGGCAACTCTGGCCGGAGCACAGCAGCAGCTTCGGAACACGAAGCTGCAGACCATTCACCAGCTGCTCCGAGCGCGCAGGCCGGAGCAGTGCACCGAGGTTCCGGAGGCAGCAGGTGAGGAGGCTGGAGGTGAGGGTCTGGTGCAGGTGCAGGTGGAGACTTCCATCAGAAGCCGGAACATGCCTGATCTTTCTCCCCACAGAAGACAGCATACCCTTTCCTGAGGACCTCTATAGAGGGGAGGCTGGTGACAGCCGGGCCTGGGAGGAGCCCGTCAGCCAGAGCACAGAGACATGGGACCTAACCACTGCCTGGGAAGCAGAGCAGGGGCTCCGGAGAAGAAGCTGCGCCGCCGGCAAAGGGTCCTGGTTACAGCGCCCTGGGGAAGGCAAGAGGGTCAGCAGCTGAAGGTTTAGTAAAGCAAAACCTCTTCTTGTGACTGGGCACTGCTGTGTGCTTTCCCCCACCCAGTGGGTTGTATCCACACCCTTACTAGGTGCCTTAGGACACTGGACCTTCTGGAAACGCTTCCCTTATTAGGACAAAATGAGGCCGCCTCTGGAGTACAAGCGAAGAAGGCAGGGGGAGCTCTGGTGGTTCTGTTCCTCAGATGCCACCGTGCCAACAGTCTCCAGGGCACGAGAGAAAGAGAGAGAGAGAGAGAGAGAGAGAGAACACACCCACGCCCTTTCCACAGAACAGAGAGGCTTTTCAAAAGAAAACCAACAACCTTTATTAAACCTAGTGGGGGGAAATAAATAATAGAAACTATATACAATACTGTGTTTACAAAGCAGAAACCCTGATAAAAACGTCTGGCTGTAAACACAGCCCTGAGCTTTACACCGAACTGAAAATCAAGCCCAGACCCCATCAAACAGATCCCAATTCAGTGCCCCTATACAACAGTGCGCAAACAAACGCCCACAGGCTTTCGGGCGCTGTCAGTTTTACCGAAGCAAGGCTGCCGCATCGTTCTCCAAAACTGCTGGTGGGTCTGAATCACTGACCTGGCGGACACTGCACCACTGGGTTCCAAACCTGCCACATTGGTGTTGGGAGGGTCCGGCTTGGAGTCCTGATTGAGAGCTGGTCAATGGCCCAGCGTGGCTTGGTCCCAGCAAAAAGACAAAATGACCATCCTCCATCTATGAAGGGTTCTGTGTTTAAATACTGAAGAAGTTTCCTTTGTACTCCTGGCTGTGACTCATCCCCAAGGCATTCTGGGTTCTGTAATTTGTCAATTCCTCTAGTTCTGGCTGCTGGAAAGAGAAGACCGTTCAGCAGGCACTGGCAATGAGCACAGTTCAGATACATCACTCACAGGGTTGCGAAGTCCCAAACTGAGGTAAAACGGAAGACAGGACCAAACAGCGCATCGCTAACGGAGATTCGAGTCCCATGGGCTTCACGAGAGTGCACTTCCTGACACGACTTACCTGATAGCCAAGGTCAGGCTGTGGTACCAGCGCGACAGCTCCTCCTGGTCTGTGGACATAAGCAGTAGCTTCTCGTGGGGGAAGGTCAGCTAGAGAGAGACCACCTCTTAGGGCAGAGCCTAGAAATTCCCAGGCTCCAGCTGGAGCCTGGACTACCCCCACTGCAGTGACTCAGATGAAATACAAAGCCCACGCCCCAGCTGGCCTCCCCCAGTGTGAATCGGACCATTCCTAGAGTGGCAGATCAGGCCGTGCAGATAGACGGTCTACATGGGACGGACCTCAGGTCTATTCTGGGCCTTCCCAAGTCTTACCTCACAGCCCTCTCCTGTTACTTACACTAAGCAGTCCACCACAAGCGCCTCCCGAGTGACCAAAGACCCTGTGGAGTTGACACTGGGCCATGGGGTAGAGGGCCTGGCAGGCAAAGGTGCCGCTCTGCAGCAGGTGCAAGGGGGGCCGAGGCTTGGCCCTCAGGAGCAGATCGGTGAAGAGGAAGAACATCCGGGGCCGAGGCTCCCCACGGGGAGGCACCACCAGCAGCCAGCCCTGGCGCAGGAACCAGCGCCCTAGGGTGTGAGGAATGTTCTTACTGGAAAAGTAGCCAAGGAAAATAGGAGGTAGGTGCTAGCCCTAGAGGGAGGGAGAGGTCGATTGGGGGTTGAGCAGCATTCCCCAGCACCACTTCACTGGATGTCAGAATGTGCCTTTTTGGAAAAGGGGGGCACACTGCAGATGGCGCCATCAGTTAAAGATCCTGAGAGTAAATCTTCCTGGTTTAGGGTGGGCTCTAAATTCAGTTGGTAGCCTCTGAGGAAGAGAGTGGACAGAAAATGGAGCCAGTGAAGATGGAGGCAGGGGTTGGAGTGAGGTGTCTCTAAGTCAAAAGAACACCTGAGGTCACCGGAAGCTCCCAGAGGCCGATTCTTCCCTAGAGCCTTCAGCGGGCACAGGGCCCGACTAGTTCTCCTTTCTGGACTCTAGAACTGAGAGGGATGTGTTTTTACTGTTTCAAGAGACCTGGTTTACTGCAACTTTGTTACCGCAGCCCTGGGGGTGGGGGGGACTAGTGGAGGAGTAGGACTGGGAAGGGGTCTGCAGATTACCTGAGGTAATCCCCTTAACCTGGCGGCCACTGAGCAAAGCCTGGACACGCTGGAGGTGCTGTTCATTCTTCTGCCTCTGACCAATAGCATTGACGCGCTGGGCAGTCTCACTGATCAGCCGGGCAGCCCCTGGAAGAAGATCCCTCTGGCCATTCCCATCATGACTTAGGAGGATGCGGGTGGTGAAAGACAGGCCCCAGGGCTATCCTAGAGTGGACCTGGGCCAGGGTCTAACTTCTTGAAATGTGGGTAGGGCATTGGGGACACATTCCACATGTCAATAGAAGACGGGCATGGGGAACATGGCTGGGAGGTCAGACCTAGGAAGGGATACAGGCCATGGAGGAAGAGGTACCTACGTGTGAGCTGCTGGTGGTCAGGGCTGTTAGGACCTGTGTTTTCAGCCAGTGCAACAACGAGATTTTCATACCTGGAATCAGGCGGAAGTCTGTGAGGGGCAGGATGGGCACAATCTCACCTGCCTTGTAGAGGGATGATTTCCCCCCCCCCCTTCTCCCATACTTGAGTTGGAAAGGTCTACTAGCTGTGGTATCCACTCCTGCAATCTCACACTGGGACCCTGGCTCACACCACATGGCCTTCCTCCATTTCCCACCCTGAAGAGTCCAGGGCAGGGGGTTCCTGAGTATTAAATTATGCTCCACACATCCCTCCCGCTCTGTCCAGGGCCTCCTATCAGGATTGCTCTCAAAGTGGTTAGCAGCAGTCGGGCACCATCCAGTTCTTCATGTCTCAGGGTCATGTTGGCCGGGGTTCTCATGTTCCATGTCTGCTGGACTGGTGGTTGCCATGTATCTGTAATTGCCCTCATCTTTCGTTTCAGAAAGGGACAGACCAATAGTTGCACCTCAGATGGCTGCTCACAAGCTTTTAAGACCCCCTGTTGCTACTTAAAGTTGGATGTAGGCCATTTTTTCTTTGTAGACTATGTTATGACGTTGATGTCCCTGAGACTGTGATCCTGAGACATGGGTGTGTGGTTTCAGTGCTATATGTTTTCCTAAGTGTGCCCCCTGTATGCTCTCATATTCATGGATATCTTTGTAGCCCACATAGTGAGTATGTAGAAGTAGCCTCTGTCAAACCTATATATATTTGTGGGTGCATATTTACTCTTAAAAAAAGTTGATAGGAACCATTTGGCCCAGGGGAGAGGCAGGTAATTAGGACAGATCCCAAAACTGGGGGAGCAGATTCAACAAAGAGGTAGCCTGAGTCGGGGTGAGTTCACTCACTGCTGGAGCCGCTGCAGTGGCAGAGGGAGCAGGTCCTGGAGTTGAAGGCCTGAGAATTGCGGGCGTCCTTCCTGAAGTTGCACAAACCTTCGGAAACGTTTGTTTTTCTTTAGCTGCTTCTGGAATGAGGGAGGAAAGGACGGCATCGGGGAGCAAAATCATACCTTATATTGCATTCATCCGTGTACCCATTCCTGGCCTGAACGAGCTTGTGTGCGCCTGGGAAACCCAGCCTACCCCCAGAGCAAGGGCTATAATGACAGCCAGATGAGTGCCCTTTCGTCTCCAAATGACTGATGCGTGTGAGACGAGGGCGAGATGGGGTGTGTCTGGAGTCCTCTCCTGGTTACCTGCAGGGTGATCCGGGACTTTTCTGCGTTGGCAGCAAACTGAGTGTAGAGCTCCAGGTGGGAGCAGAACCTCTCCAACCCCTGTCCCCAGTGCCCTCCTTCGAGGTAGGGAAGCAGGTCCCTGTGTGGACGAAGACCATGAAAGAGCTCTACCTTATTCAATCCCCATAACCCTGTTCCAGAAGCTGCGCTACTAGGACATCTCCCAGAGAAAGGAACCAGGGGCGGTTAAGGCACCAGGCTGAGGCCACAGGTGAGGCGGCTGGTCCACATCCAGGTATAATCTTGGATTTGTCCCATCCTAAAACCTGGGCTCCCCCTCCAGCCCGCTCTCCCCGTGCCCCTGCCACTTACTGGCTGGCGCCGTAGATGAGCTCCCAGGGCCCAAACAGGGCCTGGCGCTCTGGGAGTCGCAGGGTCCCCTTGGCTCGCAGGATCCCCAAGAAGTACTGGGGAAAGGAGAAAACGTGCACCAGTCTAGTGAGGCAGATGCTAGCGCCGAGGTGCAGCTGGGAGCTTGCAGGCCGACGGTAATGGCCCGCCACCCTCCGAGTCACAGACCTCCCGAGACCCACCCTCCCGCACCCCGGGGCCCCCTCCCGCACCGTGGCCACCAGCCCCAGCTGCTCCTGGTAACGTCGCTCGGTCTCCAGCAGCTCCCGGGCAGTGCAGGCGCGTTTCCGCTCCCAACGGGCGCGCTGCTCCTGCAGTGGGCACCTGGCGCCGGGGTAAGGAGTCCCCATGGCCAGGCGGAGGGGTCAGCCCTTCCGGCCGCAGCCCGCCGGAGATTCAAATCCCAACGCTCGGGGGGCGGGGCCTCGGGACGCGGCCTAAGGGACAGCGCGCCCCCTGGCGGCCGGAGGCTGCGGCGGCCCACAGCCCCTCCGTCTCCCGGCCGCGGCCCGGGCCCACCGCCAGGGCGGCGCTCGAGGTGCGGGGCGGGGCCAGGAGGGGCGGGGCTTGTGCCCGGGCCCAGGGAGGACCCTCCCCTCGCCCGCCGCCACCGGGAGTCCCCTGGAGCTGGACCGCAGCCTGGCCTGTTGTCCGGAGACTTGGTGCCCACGCGGGCAGGGTCTCCACGTCTGGTCTGTAGCGCTGGGGAGGGATTGAAAGTTTCGGAAGATGCGCTGCCCTGGGCCCATGCCAGACGCAGGGAGCGGTCAGCCCTGCCCTCTGCTTTCCCTACTAGGAAACAACCTCCTACAGGTTTGACCTCGCTTGGCCTCTGGACCAAAGTTTGTAGGTTTTAAGTTTCTAACTCGTTTTCTCGTTTCCTGCTGATCCCAAACCTGGCAGCCAATTAACTTGTGTCCGCAGGTGTGCATCATCAGCCCAGTGGTACCCGATTGCTGTAATTCTGAACAAAGGCAAAGGCTTTGAGTTGATTAGGCAAAGATCGAACAAAGCAGAGTCTCCTTTGGAAACCTTGCCTGTGTCTCAAACAGGAAGATACGCACACTATTTTGACCAAGCAGTTCCCGCTCTAGCAATGCAACCTCACAAAACAGTTGTGGATAGGAATGTATGTGCCGGAAGCTGCATGTATAATCACAATGCTGTTTATAGCAACCGAGGACTGGCAACCACCTGAGTGTCCAGTGGCAGAGAATTGGTTAAGAAAATGATGGTACAACACTTGATGGCATGATATGAAAGTAATCTCATGGAAAACTATCAATAGGAAACATGCACACAACAGATAAAAATGTGTGTCTTTTTTAACATTCATTATGAATTGATTGCAGTCCCCACAATGTAACATCACGTATCCTGCTTCCTCCCTGTGTCTCCTGGTTCCATACCTCCTTTCTGGACCCTTCGAAACTGCGTCCGTAAGTACCTGCTGCCCTTCCGATCTACATGGCTGGTTATCTTAAGGTGCTTGAACCTCACTAGTGTTCCCCCCCCCTTATTGACCTGCCTGTGCTGACTGAACATGGAGCACTGAGGGTGAGTTTATTTCTAGATCTGAGGGTTGACCAAGGGCCAGAGTCTCAGGAGTTCCATTGCTCTCTCTCCGGCCAGCGAGCTTGGTCTTTTATGATTTTGAGTTATGTTTCTCACACTCTATCCCAAACGTTCTAATATGATCTCTTTCACAACAATCAGGGAGTAACCAAGCACCCCCTAGTCCTTCTGTTCTCACCATGGAAATGGCTGTGCGTGTGGCCCAGACACCCACGGCTGTTTCCAGACACTTTCTTTCCGCCAAACAGGGAAAGACCAATCGTTGAGATTTAGATGGCCCCTCTTGAGTTTGTAAGACCCTGTGCTTAGTATACTGAGAGGAGAGAAGAAAGAAAAAAGCAAACAAACCGAACTGGCTACCAAGTTGTACACTGTCATCCAATGGCTTAATAAACAAATACATATGCATATATGATTTGTTTACATATATATGTTTTGAAGAATAAACATTAACCAAGTTCATTGTGACTTTCTTTGTGTCTAGGTGGTAGGATTAAAGCACATTTATTCTGTAATATTAAACTCCTACTCAGTGTCAGACATTGAGTCACTCAAAGGGTCAATGGGGCAAATAAAGTGTTTTAAAAATTCCCTTATGCTTTTCTTTCCATGCCTCCATGCCCTGCCCCCGCCCTGCCAAAGTTTTCTACATTAAGCAAGCATGACTTTGTAATTAGGGCGGAGGGACTGACTAAAACCCAAAACAGAATGTTAGACACTTTACACCCATTTCTACCATGTGGATCTCTAGGAATCTAGGCTCCAAGCCCTCCAGGGAACTATCAAGATCCTGATTCTAAGCATTTTGAAGCAGGTGAAATCCTGGGCTGGTCAGGGAGTGGCAACCTGGGGGCTTGGACGGAGGAAAGGGGGTCTGGGTCAGACTGTGGAAACTGGTGATGTAGTTTCAGCTGAGTGTGGGACAGGCCGCATTGAGAGGCGAGGTGTGGGAGAGGGCATCATTCCATAGTATCTCACCGGGAGCCCAGGAGATGGGAACCCAGCACAGTCCCTGGGGTCGAATTTGGGGTGGATGTGCTTGAACGTGTATGGCTCTGACTTGGGCAGGGGGATGAGGGATGGGAATAGAGTGTACTGTGCACTCAGGTGGGGGAATCACCCAGCCCTGGAGGAAGAAGCGGACCAAGCTGAGAAGTTATCCTGAAATATGTGGCGATAACTGGCTCCCTGGGGACCAAGTCTCCCATAGAGCAAACCAGGCATACCACATTCCCCCTAGGGATAGATGCCCCAAAGCCAAAAGAAAGAACTGCTGGGGGAGGGTGGCAGGAGGCAGCCAACCAGCTTGTTATCTATCCCTACTCCCCTTCAACCTCTGCTTTCAACTCAATGGACATTTTGAACTCTAATCCTCAACCATGCCGTTGGACTTCAGGCCTCTCGTGGATCAGGTGCTGTGCTGAGCGTGGGCATGAGATGGTAAGCAAGAGAAACCCTACCCTCATGGAACACACAGTCTAGCATGACAGGCACCGTAAGAAGTCACCACTACAGGGGACGTAGAGGCTGCCATGCAAGGACAGAAAGAGGGAATAAAGCTTGTCTAGGAGTCAGGGGAGGGGTTTTGGGGAAAAAAAAGTGATTTTTGAACTGATAACAAAAAATAAAAACACACTGAGATAAAAGCTGGTGGAGGTGGGGAGTTGTGGGAAGGAGACAGACAACATGTACCAAGACTTGGAGGTTAAAAAAGAAAGGAAGAAAGCAAAACCCATGTGCAGTGCATTCAAGGAACTCCCAGACATTCCGGAAGGTCGGAGCATGTAGGGAAAAATGCCGAGAAAAAAGAGACAGAAATGGCAGAGGCCAAATCATGGAGGGGTTTCTCAGTAAGACAATTCCTGTTCAAAGTCATAGTCAGTGCAAAGTGTATCATACAGTTGAAAGGCCCAGATGCAGCAAGCCCCCAAGTGTTGTTCCCCCTTGTCATGCAGCAATTCAATCATGTCACCACGGGCCTCTTTCCATCGGCTTCCTGTGGTGTCTGTCTATGTCCAGCAAAGAGTAAGCAGGTTTTCGCAGTCACCAAAGGCTTAATTCTGTTGTTGTTTGGTGCCTCTGAGTCAGCTTTGACTCAGAGCGACCCCATGGACAACACCGCCGAACTCTGCCCAGCCCTGCACTCAGGTTTGCAACCATGGTGTCAGTCCATCTCATTAAGGGTCATGTTGTCCTTTTCCAGGGACTAGTTTCTCCAGAAAACACGTCCAAAGTACAGGAGACATCTCATCATCCTACTTTCTCAGGAGTGTTCCGACCATACTTCTTGCAAGACAGAGTCTTCTTGTTGTTCTGGCATTTCACGGTGCTTACTTTCGATAGGCGCTGCCAATGCCCGTAATTAAAACGTGTCAATTCTTTCACAGTCTTCTTTATTCATTGTCCAATTTTCACATGCATGTGAAGTTATTGAAAATACCATGGCTTGAGTCAAGCGCATATTATAAGTCTTCAAAATGGCAGCAGCTTTGCCCAACGCACACTGCAGATTTCCCCAGTCATCAAATGCTTCACTTTGTTTTGACTAACTGCTATCACAGGTCCATGATGGAGGCCAGAGAAGCCTCCTGACACCCATACGAAATACTTTGGACTTTTCCCTCAGGGCGAAAGGACGTCACAGAAGGGCCTTCAGCACAGAGTGAGATCATGAGACAGATAGCCACTTTAGAAAGACTGTTCCAGCCAGATGGAGTCCCCAAGCCCCACGAAGATGCCAGGTAAGAGGTGATGGAAGCATTGACGAGGATGAAAGGTACATGGAAAATGAAGAAGGTAGAATCGACGGCTTGGTGGTTACAGGTCAGGAGTGAGGGAAAAGAAGAAAGCAAAGATGGTGGCAGGGGTCTGGCTTGAGCCTCTGGGTGGAGGATGGTGCTTGCTGCTACCTGAAGAAGGAGATCTCTTTTTAGGGAATTTCCATTTGGGACCTGCTGACCTCAGATAGTATGGCACGTCTGCCTAGGGATGTCTACCAGGCAGGAGGTTATGGGTTTGACACAGGACTAGGAGGAGGCCAGTGTGGGGTGCCTGGCCGAGAAAGGGTGATGTGAAGAGTAGGAAGAGGGTCAAGCTCAGAAGGCAGATGAGCTTTCTCCAGTCCTTTCTCCCGTTTCATGGCAGGAGGAGAAGGGACCCTTCTTCTCTATCCCACCGATCGATAGCTCCTTCCTCTGCCGCCCTGGGGTGGACAGTGGCATGTTTGAGGAACATGACCCCTCAGTGTCTGAAGACGCTGACCTAACGACCGAAGACTTGATCTTAAACAACCCCGGAGAAGTCCTGGGTCAGGCAAGGTGGCTGGCTGTGTGGATCATTCCTGAGCACGCCCTGTCCCAGCCTGGGGAGGATCCGGAAACAGGAACTCGGGAGCGCAAACCTGTTTGAAGCTTTGGCAGCCTCCCAGCTGTGAAGGTAGGGTTCAGGGTCAGAGTCGACAGTCTCCGCTCAGAACCAGAGACGCACAGTCACACAGACTCAGAGACAGAGAGCTAAAGAAATACAGGACCACAGAGAACGTTTGTAAAAATAGTTGTCATAGAGAGAGCTCTCCATCTAGAGACGGATCTGCCTGCCCTCTGAAATACTGAGAGAAAGACATGGACGTACAGAGCATTCCAGGGAGGTGTACGGAGAGATTCTGGGAGATTGGGAAAGAACCAAGAGTGAGAGGGAAACAGAACGTTGGGGAAAAGGGACAAAGGAACAGAATTGAGGTGTCCAGACATAGAGATTCCAGACTGTAGTTACTACGAGGCTTCTGTCCTTTGTGCTCCATGCGTTCTTCCACTTCAATGAGATTAGTTGCTACGACGTTTCGTGTTATGCAGGCCCATCCAGTTCGGAGGACCACATGCTCTCAGGATCCAAGCAAGGTACTGGCAGCACAACGGACCCTCCGGCGTGCAGAACGGGTCAGATGCCGTGGAGGGCTCTCCTTTGGTCCACCAGCGGCAAAGTAGAGTCAGTTTGGCTGCCTACTTCCCCAGACAGCTGTTTGGAGGGCAACTTGGTTCGTCTGTACAAGCCTTGCTGTGCAGTACGGCAATCACTTTGACATGACAGATTAGTTCAGGTGCCACAAAAGAGCGATCTTATACTCCCGGAATAGCTGTGCTTTGATGTCCATGCTGTTGGCCGTGAGCTCCTTGAGGACACCTTAGTCGATCAGGAATTCCTCAAGAACCCAAGGGGCTCTGCAAGGAGAAAGGGTTCCACAGTGGTTGTTAAACGAAAGACTAAATCAATTAAATACTGGACCCTGGCCTCACATGGTTCGAGGCTATTAGAGCAGATAACATATGGTCATAAATCACCGTGATATGCATTAGACGGTGGACAGGGTTGTTAGCAAGGGCAGGCAGAGAGAGCCGGGGACCTGGGGACACCAAAGATCTCTTCCTGACTGGGGATCAAGAGGGTGCTGAGAATGGGGTCTAAGGGCAGCCTTAAAGATGAGTCCTGGAGGGTAAGAGGGACTTAAACAGGGGGAGATATAAAAAATTCAAAATATTTGCCACCCCAGGCACACAAACAGTGAAAACTGCCTGAGGTGGCATTCAAGTGGGGCCCCAGGGCCCTGCGTGAGGGATTGCGAGGAAGTCGGGAGGGTCGCCATGTAGGAAGTGGGGTAGTATGGGGCCGCTGAGGTCTGGGGGCTTCTATTTGCCCATAGGGTTGGAAACCTTTGAACACCTTGAATTAGTCTACACCATACTGGCGTGTACCTACTGAATATTAGCCTTGGAGTGGATCTCCTGAGATGGCCTTGCTAGAATGTCAACGACAGAAAAGTTGAGGTTGTTCTGGGTCAATAGCGCCTCCCCTGTGGCCTAGCACAGTGTGTGGCATATTGGAGAAGGGGCAACAAATGTTTGTTGGATGAAGAAACTGACTGGGAGCCCCAAGCTCGTTCTTAGGGTCCTGTAGCTATTTCAGCTCGTCGTCTTCTTGCACCAGTTCATGCTTCATACAAGCCCTCAACATGATCCTACACGAGAATTGATCTAGTCACCTTCCTGTTCAAAACATGTAAGGTTTCTCTTTTGCTTAGGAGGGCTGGTGACACGTCACTGCAAGGCTGGAAGCTCACACCCCACTGCTCCTTGGGAGAAAGAGAATATCTGCCTCTGTAAAGACTTATAGCCTTGGGACCCCTAAAAAGGGCTCCCTAAGAGCTAAAATCGACTCCAGAGCAATGGGTTACCTTTTGCTTATAGGAGGAAATGCCAAACGTCTTATCATTTTCAAGGCTCTGCGCCTCCACATCCTGCCCTTTCATCTGTCTCCACCATTCTGCCTCTCAGGCAGCTGTACAGAAACCACGCCATGGCGTTCTCCCGCTACACCTGGAAGGCCATTTCTGCGTTGCTCTTAGCATCGAACTGCTCCTTCTTCAAGGTCTACCTCTTCAAAATGTGTCTACCTCCTTTTCACCAGTTGAGGCAGAGTGGGTCGCTCTTGCTCTTAACCAGTGTCAGTGTGATGTTTGCTTCCACTGGACCGTGAGCTCCCCCAGGGCCGGGACTGTGTCCCAGTCCATGGCCCAGTGTCTGACATGCAAGGGCAGGTCCAGCATATTACTCCTAGGGTTCCAGTACACGCATCTGCTGCTCAGTACCGAGCCAGCGCCAGCTCACAGGGACCCTGCGCACCGCAGAACGGAGCACTGCCCAGGCCTGCACCTTCCTCACCACTGTCGCTAGGTTGGAGCTCCCTGCTGTAGCCACTGTGCATCCATCTCATTGGGCATCCTCTTTTTCACTGGCCCCTGCTTTCCCCAGTTGTAGGAGGTGGTATCCAGAGAAACCCGGACAAAAGGTCCACTGGGCAGAGCTTTTGGAGTATGCATTTTCCCCACTAGGCGAGCATCGAGCAACTCTCTCAGTGCATCCAGTGTTGTCTCCTGGGAAAGTTCTTTCTAGTCACAGCAAATTTTTGCTAAAAAAGCAGTTTCACTCGCACCTCGTTTTTTTGTGATGGCTGATTTGAGAACAGTGTGTGACTGGGAAATTTTGTTTCCTGCTCAGGGAAAATGCCCCAGAAACTGTTGTGATGTTGAACACAGCCGACAAGGACAGCGCTATGGGACAAAATTCAAGTGTACGGGTGGTTTTTCTCATTTCAAAAAAAGTGAAATGGTGATTGATGACAAACCTCGTTTTGGATGCCCATCAACTTCCTGAATGGACAAAAATGTCGACTTGTGGTGCATTTGGAGTTTGTTCCACCAGGTCGGTTTATTAATCAAGCGTTCTCTGTGGAGGTTCTGGAAGGATTGTGGCATGAAGTGCAACTAAAAAGCCCTGACCTGTTAGCCAGGGGCTGGTTTGGGCACCAGGGCAACGCACCTGCTCACGCAGCCATCTCGGTGCGTCTGTTTTTGGCAAGAAACAGCATGCCTCTCTTGCCCCACGCACCTTACTCACCTGACCTCACTCCATGTGACTTCATTTTGCTTCTTTGAATGAAGAGGGACATGACAGGACGCGATTTGACGATGTAGAAGAGGTGAAGGGAAAAAACGAGGGAGGTGCTGTCAGCCATCCAAACAAACGAGTTTGAAAAACGTTTCTAAGAGTGGAATCGGGTATTTGACAAATATATTAAGTGTAATGGAGAATACTTTGAAGGTGATAAGTTTATATATTTAAAAAATCATTTTATTGGGGGCTCATACAGCTCTTATCACAATCCATCCATCCATTGTGTCAAGCACATCTGTACTTTTGTTGCCATCATCATTTTCTTAACATTTTCTTTCTACTTGAGCCCTTGGGATAAGGTTATTTTGTAAGAAAATTAAATACATAACTTTGAAAAAAATTCCTTTTTGTGGGGGGGGTTCCCCTCTTTCCAGTCTGTCAATAGTCTGGAAGCTCCATTGAAATCTCTTCCCCTTGGGTGACTGTGCTGGGCCCACAGCACACTGGGGACTTCATGCATGCATTGCTCAGTCTAAACAGAAGGTGGTTCAGCGTGCCTCTGTGATACCGGGATGCCTATCGGCAAACACTCTCAGTCACAGACTTGTCTTACTCTCCTTGCAGTGCCTCCCAAGGAAGATGTAAATCAGCCCCTCTGGAGAGGTTTACAGGCCCACTTAAAATCAGGGCAGAGAAGTCAGCTCCGAAGGTTGGTTGGTTGTTTTTAGATTCCCAAGGGGTAATCTATGACACAGAATAGTCACAGGGTCTTATTATGAAGATTTTTGTCTTTAATCATTTTATTGGGGGCTCAGACAACTCATCACAATCCATATATCCATCCATCGTGTCAAGCACATTTATATATTTGTTGTCACATGAAGATGTTTTGAGAAAATAGAAAACTGCGTCAATGAGAAAAAGGCCAGGCAAGTTGCAGGGAAGCACTTTGGGCATCATGATGATGCGCCTTCTCATTCTTGGAGGCAGCAAGGGCTGTCCTGTGAGAATTGAGTTGGGAACCCTTACTAATCCACCCAACAGCCCTGATCCGGCCCCTTCACGCTTCTTTTTGTTCCCCCAAAGGAATGCAATTTTGGGCCTTTGAGAGGTGCCCATACTGCTGTTTTGATGTGGTAGAAATCAATGAGCAGAGAATTCTTTGAGGAGGAGACTCAGAGAGAGCGGTGGGAGCATTACTTTCAGAGGTATGTAGACCTAGATGGGGAAAACAATAGCTTCACATTTTGGTATTCTTGCTTAATAAAGATTTCTATGATTTGGTAGCAACCTTTTTTTTTAACTTTTCCTCATACAATAAATACTACATAAAATTTTGCTGACTGCAACAGTGGAGCATCCAGGCATCAAGAACAAGATGAGCAAAGTCAGTAAAAGGTTTTTGGGGAAAGGGATCATTTAATTTAGCTGAAGTGTGGAAAGGCGAGGCGAGGCGACGGGCTTATGAAAGGACTTGGAAGGTGACTGCAAGGGGATGGTGGAGCTTATTCCGGTAGGCAGTGGCAGCCAATGAAGGTTTCTGAGCAGCAGAATAAAACAATGATGAGAGGAGTTTAGTTTAATCCCATCAAAGCCCCTGTCATCCATCCATCTATCTATCTATCTATCTATCTATCTATCTATCTATCTATCTATCTATCTATCTATCTATCTACCGTATATGCTCGAGTACAAGCCAAGTTTTTCAGCACATTTTTAATGCAGTTTTTGTGGTAAAATTAGGTGCCTCGGCGGATATTCGGGTCGGCTTATGGTGTGTGTGTGTGTGTGTGTGTGTGCGTGTATTCAGTCTTCTATTGACACTCAGGTGGGCCTCCCACCCAGCCAGCCACCTACTCACCTTCAGGCTCCCCCAGCACTAGCCCTACCCCCTCACCTGGCTCCCTGATTGGGCCAGGGATGGCTGTATGGGCTGTTTCCCCTCTGCCAGCGGACATGGGGGCCTCAGCTCCCTGTTTTTTCCCTTCCCTGCCTGGAGCTGGGAAGTGGGCCAAGATTAGGTGAGGCTGGCTGGCAAGCTACGGGTGGTGCCAGGGAGAGCCCGTATAGTGCCAGGTGGTGCCTTGAGTCCCAGGCTGAGCCCATGACCCCGATAACACCTGCCCCCACTCCACCCGGACCCAGCCTTTGGTATAGGGGAGGGGGCACAAGGCTCACACGGACCCGACCTGGGACTTTGGCTCCATCTCTACCAAAGGGCATTCTGTGAGTCAGCCTACTCCCCTCCAGGCTTGCTCCTCCCCCACCGGCTCCTATTTCCTATGCACGTTCCGCCCGTGCACATCGTGTCCCAGGACATCCCAGAGCCCGCAGCATGGCTCCCCAGGGCCTCAGTCCCCGGCCCCCTCTGTCCACGGGGACCCCCGCCCTGGGCTCCCCTGGGCAACTACTGCTGCTGCTGCTGCTCCTGGTGCCTGCCCATCCCCAGACACTGCCCCGGATACAGGAGACCACCCCCAGCAAGGGAGATTCCTCTGGAGAAGATGATCTACCCGGCAAGGAGTCAGACAGCCGGGAGGACCAGCTCATTGAAGTGGACCTGCCTGGGGATCTATCGCAAGGGGAGCGGCCACCTGGAGAGGGCCAGCTACCTGGAGAGAGCCAGCCACCTGGAGAGGGCCAGCCATCGGAAACTGAGAACAGCCCAGGGGAGGAGGACTCCCTGAAGTTAGAGGGTCTACTCACCAAGGCTCCCCCGAAAAGCGACGGTCCTCAAAATAACACCCACAGGCAAAGGAAAAGTAAGTAGCCCCGAGTCCTCCAACTCTAGACTCCACGAGGTTCCTGCTCCCCCACCATGCCCCTGTGCAGACAGGCCTGCTTCAGGGAGGAGACCCAAACCCTGCTGCTGAGTCCTCGCTGACTCACGCACGGCAGCACTGTGTCCATGGGGACTCCTCGCGGGTTTCGAGGAGCGACTTTTGTGGAAGTAGGTCATTTAGGCCTTTCTTTCGCGGTGCCTCCGCGCCAACTGGAGGGTCTAATTTTTCAGTCATCTGTTTGTAGCTGCAGGAATTCTCAGGGGAGGAGAGGAGCGGAGCTTGTACTCTTGACAGGAGCTCCCCAATTCCAGGGGCTTCTTTATTCCTAGATCTTTTCTCCCTTTCAAAGCTACAAGAGGATGGGGGCCGGGGTAGCACAGGGAGGGGTTATATAGAGCGAGGTCTAGAG
Source organism: Tenrec ecaudatus (assembly GCF_050624435.1). Lineage (NCBI taxonomy): Eukaryota > Metazoa > Chordata > Mammalia > Afrosoricida > Tenrecidae > Tenrec > Tenrec ecaudatus. Next base: position 32,950,817 of record NC_134539.1, read on the forward strand.
AGATGGGAGAGAAGGGAGAGGCTGAAGAAGAGGAAGAGATGGAGAAAACATAGTTTAAAATTTTTAATAGATGGAAAGGGAGAGGGAAGAATGGGGGTGAGGCAGAGGAAGAACAGGAGGGAGCTGTGGAGGCAGTCTATAGACCAGGAGACCAAGGAAAACAGCCCCGAAGGAACTTTGGGGGATGAGTTTGAGACCAGAAAGGGGAGAGAGGAGATGGGGGGTGGGTGAGTAAGGGAGAAAGCAATGGCTGGGGCGGGGGTGGGGGGCGAAAGCTGAGGCCCCAGCGGACTTACAGACCTTACCACAGTAAGTAGCTCCCCTGGTACCCAGGGCAGTCAGTTTCCCTTGGCTGTGGTGGTGCTTGATTGACTGCCTAGGCTGCCTCAATTTACACTTGGCCCCTTCAGGCATTTCTGCCACCTGCTAGGCCCCCTGGCAGGTATCTGAGTGTGTGAACCCCAGTTGGGGAGGGGGATCCACCTCATTCTGGCCCTGGGGAGGGATCGGCTCTAAGACTTTTCTCATTTATGCAGGGGGTGGTCACAGTCAATGGCGCTATGGAGGTGAGCACCCCTTCTTTCTCTCCCCCACCTCCCAGCCATGTCTCCCCGGCACAGACCCACTCTGGGCACCCAGATGTGCTGCCCTGTCCCAGAGTCACCCTCCATCCTGGGCGCCCCAAGCACCACCCGACTCTGCTAGTCCCACCCAACCCCCTGGTCTCTATCTGCCGCTCTGAGACTCCCTGACCCCACCCCTCATTTGCTCTGCCCCGGGATACCTAAAACGACCTGTCGCTGACCTTGTCCCCAGACCTCCTGACCATCCCCTCCCACCCTAGGCGGCCCGCCCTGGCCTCAGGTGTCCTCAGGCTGCGCAGGTCGCTTCCAGTCCCCGGTGGACATCTGCCCGGAGCTGGCCGCCTTCAGCCCTGCCCTGCAACCCCTGGAGCTCGTGGGCTTTGAGCTCCCGCCACTCCCAGAACTGCGCCTTCGAAACAATGGCCACAGCGGTGAGGGGTGTGGGCGGAGCCTCGGGTGAGGGGCGGAGCCATCCACGGGTGGTGGGGGCGGGGCGGGGCCCGGCTCACCGCCCCTCCCCCCGCAGTGCAGCTGACTCTGCCCCCCGGGCTGGAGACGGTCCTGGCTCCGGGGCGGGAGTACCGGGCCCTGCAGTTGCATCTGCACTGGGGGGCCGCGGGTCGCCCCGGCTCGGAGCACACGGTCGGCGGCCACCGTTTCCCTGCCGAGGTGAGCGCGGGGCTGACCGCGGAGCGGCGAAGGGGTGGGGGTGGCTCCGAGATCTGGGCCACTCCTTCACTCCGGTCCTCCGCAGATCCACGTGGTCCACATCAGCACAGCGTTCGCCAACGTGAGCGAGGCCTTGGGGCGCCCGGGGGGCCTGGCGGTGTTGGCGGCCTTTCTGCAGGTACCCCCAGTCCCCGCTTTCCCCCGCGTGCCCCCAGAGACAGCATCCCTGCGCACACACCCTGACACCTGGCCAGGGGCTGACTCGCTCGTTCCATCCTTTATTCTGCACACTCCTTGAGTAGTTCAAGCCTACCGCCGTCATCCTCTGGTTCGTTCCACTCAGAAAACCCTATCTTGGACAGGACAGGACTGCCCCCAAGGCTTCCAGGGAGGGCTGTAAACTCTAGGGGGAGGAGTCTTGGTGCAGGGTGAGTGATGGGGTAGGTCACCTGGTCGGCAGTTAGCTTAGAACAAGGGGTGGGGTGGGGGGTGGCGGATCAGGAAAGGATCAGCTTTGTGCTCCCATCAAAACGTACAGCCTTGGAAACTCAAAGGGTTAGTTCTACTCTGCCCTAGAAGGCCTCTAGGGGTCAGAATCGACTCCGTGGCATTTGGGGGGATTTTTGCTTGCGTTTTTTAGTTGGAGTAATCTTTAGGACATCAGATTGCCACATCTTTCTGCTGCAGAACGGATGATGGGGTGGAGTCGTTGACCTTTTAGTTAGCCTTGGCATGCTTAAGCGCGGGGCCATCAGGGCTCCTTTTGAGACATCTATCAAGGACACAGACAACACAAGAGAGATGGCCAAGGGAGGCTGCACGGAGGAGGTGACAGTTGAAGCTTTCACTGTTGGGAAAGAAAAGGACATCTTCCATGCCGAGGGGAAAGTTTGTGGAGACCCAGTATCCAGGGACCCGCAGATGCTATGGACTCAGCATCAGTCAGAATCACTTCTTGATAGTCCTGGAGCCAGCGAATTCCCCACGGTGGAGTGCATTCCAGCCTAGATGTGTCCTTAGTGACCTCTTTGGACTCTGGATGATGGAGTCTACATACCAGATGGTAGAGACCGCTGGGGTGCCCGTGGGGAGAGACACCAGCTGGGCTCATTCACTCACCACTCCTTAGCCACCTGGCACCAAGTGCAAAGATGTGCCTCCCAAGCGGCATGTCAGGTGACTTTGCGCCAAAAGTCCCACACAGCGAAGGAACTTGCAGGGGTAACTGGAAGACAAAGCTGCATTAAGGTTCCTGGGTTTCTTATGTCTGAGTGTGTGGTGGGCTTGTGGAGTGTGTAGCAACAGCTTTGAGTGAGACTGGAAGTGTTACTACGTTCCAGGTCCTTGGGGGGCTTGTTTCCTAGTCTACTTGCTTCACTCCCCCCCCCCCACTCCAATTTGCCATCAAAAACCAGTCCACCAAGCTTATTAAGATAGCTTGCAAAGTAAGAGTTGAGGCACTTTGGAGTAACAAATACAGAAGATTTTGGTCCCCTCTGTATTCTTAGAGCTAAGGAGTAGGGGACTCTGGGAACCAGCCCCACCTCCGCTTCGGTCATCTAGCCATGGCCCTAGACCCATGTATGGTCTGTCTGCACTGTCCTTTCCCAGGAAGGCCCAGAAGAAAACAGCGCCTATGAGCAGTTGCTGTCACATTTGGAAGAAATCGCTGATGAAGGTCAGTTGGTCATGTCTGGCCACTACCCTCCATCCGTCCCTTGTTTATATAAAACTCCCCTTGGGGAACCTCAGTTTGAGGGTGGGAATGGATTCCTGGCTTTCTGGAGGGGGGTGAGGTGAGAAGTAGCCGACCATGATCTTGATAATAACCACGAAGCTGAACAGAGGCACACAGGCCAGATGCTTGCTGCCCAGAGGTTTTAGGGTGAAAAACCAAAACCCAAACAAAAGTCAAACCAGCTATAAAAACAATGGTGTTCAGACCTTCACGGGTGGAGTCTGCAGACAAAGCTACCACCCCCACCCCCTTGAGAACTATCAATTCCTCCTTTGTAAACATTAAATATCTTAAAAATATAAACTTTTGTTAGGAGTCGTTTCTTTCTCAACTGCTCTGGTCATATTGAATCTCGTGCATTTTTCCCGATGGCTGTTTCCAAATCCAGTCTCTGCCCTCTGACTCAGAGCAATCGGACAGGACAGGACAGGGCTGCCCCGAGGGCTTTCAAGACTGTAACTATGGGAACAAAAAGCCTCACCTTTCTCCCTTGGAGCATCTGGTGGTTTCAAACTACTGACCTTGCAGTTAGCAGTCCAATGAGTAATTCATTATGCCCCTAGGGCTGCTGGACATCTTGCTCTGGCTAATCTAGAGGGCTTTTAGGATCTGTTTGGTTTTTTTCCTTCCTTTTTTAATAATCACAAATATATATATACTTATTGACAAATTATTCCCTTTTAATTCATTCCAAGCTAGAATCTCACTAGTACTCAAAGCAAGAGCTAAGGAGCTCTCCTCCCATCATGCAGTGCTGCTTTCTTTTCCTCTGCCGTGTATCCTGTGTCCCAGGGAGTTGAATGAGCTTTGCTTCGGGGTGCTGAAAGCATACTCTTTACCCCAAGCTTCAGGTGGGAGGGCTTGGTCTAAGTGGGACCTAGCACAGGTCTTCTCCACAGATTCAGAGACTTGGATCCCAGGACTGGAGGTATCTGCACTGCTGCCCTCTGACCTCAGCCGCTACTTCCGATACGAAGGGTCCCTGACCACACCCTCCTGTGCCCAAGGAGTCATCTGGACTGTGTTCAACCAGACTGTGCAGCTGAGTGCCAAGCAGGTGGGACGAAGGGTGGGGAGTTGACACTGGGCATGTCAGGGAAGGGGTGAGCTGAGTGCCGAGCAGGTGGGACGAAGGGTGGGGAGTTGACACTGGGCATGTCAGGGAAGGGGTGGAGGGTGAGACAAGGAAGACAAGGCAAAAAGAGACAAACAGGCCTGCAGGGAACCAGGGGGAGTCGAGAGGTGCTAGCTGTGGGTAGCCCAGTGACCCTTTAGCTTCTTCTTCTGTCAAATGACCGCCCCCCCCACTGTTGACGCCCTCCCCTCCATAGCTGCACACTCTCTCTGACTCCCTGTGGGGCCCCAATGACTCTCGGCTGCAGCTGAACTACCGAGCCACACAGCCTTTGAACGGGCGGATCGTGGAGGCCTCCTTCCCTGTTGGCGTGGACAGCAGTCCCAGGAGCTCACAGCCAGGTACAGCTTGGTCTGGAGTCCCCTAGTGCCATGTACCCCGCCCCCCCATCCCCAAGCCCCTCCTCGTCTGCCACAGCTCCTGGCTACAATGTCTTTCTTCTTTTAACCTTCAGTTCGTCTGAGCTCCTGCCTTGGTGCTGGTGAGTCTGGGGTCCGGTCTTGCCCTGATGCTGGGGGACTCCCTGCCCGCCTCTGGGCTAATCAGAACCACTCCAGGACTCCTCTCCCTTTCCTGCTACCAGCCTGTCAGATCATGCTGCGGAATTCTCTCAGGGAGCCCAGGGCACGGCAGGGTCAGAATGAAGCTCCCAAACTGGAGCGTCTGCCTCCCGCCACCATCCTTTACTTAGTGGCAGGAAGAGGACTGGTACCAGAGGCAGACGCCCAGGGGGCGCTGGAGAATGTTGGGAAGTAGTGGGAGGCCAGCTGCAGCGCCTTTGGGGAGCCCCTAGGCCTCTTTCCTCCCTGAGGAAGCCTTCGCCTCTCCCTCCCAGGTGACATCCTGGCCCTGATTTTTGGCCTTCTCTTTGCTGTGACCAGCGTCACCTTCCTTGTGCTAATGCGACGTCAGCAGAGGTCAGTATACAGGCTGTCCCTGACTTCCCACCCTGACCCCCGGCCAGCTGCCCGCTAGACCGATTGTGGAGGCCCGAAGAGTCCTCTAAACTGCGGGCAGCTCCCCCATCCCGTGCTCCTTGTTCTGACTAGGCCCCCCAGCAGCACAGATGGTTTCCCCACCACTGCTCACCTGCAAAAGGAGCCCTGTGGTGGTGGCCTGGCTAAACATTGGGCCGCCATTGAACTGCATGGTCGGCAGTTCAAAACCGAGTAGCTACCCAGGAGAGACGGGGCTCTCTGCTCCTGTCAACAGTGACAGTCTCCGAAACTCTCAGGGGGCTGTTGTGAGTCGGTGGCAGTGAGCTTGGTTTTGGATTAAAAAGGAGTCTGGTGACTCAGTTAAGGGTCAAATAGCCAGTGTGTGGTTCGAATCCACCAGCCACTCTGCGGGAGGAAGATGAGGCTGGCCATTCCAGTGAAACATTACAGCCTCAGAAATCGAAGGGAGCAGGTGTACTTTGTCCAGAATCAACTTGAAGCAGGGGTGGGGTGACTCCCAGCTGGCTGTTTGAAACCCCCAGCTGCATGAGAAAAAGGCCGGGAAGCTGCCTCGGTAAGATTCTGGCTTGGCATTGACTCGGCAGCAGTGGTTTGGGTTTTTGTTGTTGCTGTGTAGACAGTTAAACACGCCCAAAGGGAAGGCGAGGTACGACCCAGCGGAAGTCATGGAGATGGGAACCTAGGAGCCTGGAACACGGCGGATGTGCCAAGAAGCCAGCTAGGAGAACCTTCGGGGGACCTGGAAACGGTGCCCTGGCCTGTTACACCACTTCTTTGTTAACCTCTGAAGATTTAAAACAGATAATTTTCTAATAAAACGTGGAAGACACTTTTGTCTCTCAAATTGGGAGGGTGATGTAGTAACTACCACAGGAAGATGGTTGTGATAACAAATGACCACAAATGCCATGGCTTAAAACTCTTTCTTCTCATTGCTCAGATCAGAACCCTGAAATGGGGCTCGAATCCAGGTGTGGCAGGGTTGGCTCCTTCCAGATGCCTGAGGGGAATGCCCTTTCCCTGTCATTGTTAGCTTCTAAAGCTCGCTGTCATCCCTCGGCTCTCTGCCCTGCTTTCCATCACTTCGGTCTTACTTCCATTGTGGCATCTTCAGTTGCCCTTGCCCTTGTTGCCTTCCTCTTCTAAGGACCTTGGGGATTGCAATGAGCAAATGTGGGTAATCTAGAATATTCTCCCCACCTCAACATCCTAAATCATATGTGTGAAGTCCCTCTTGCCATTAAAGTGACATTCACAGGCCTTTGAGATGGGGGCTCGGACTTCTCTCCCTATACTGTGGAAAGATGGCAGGCAGGGGGGCACATTTTTCTGCCTACCCAGATGGAGTCAGGAAGGGGGAGGAAAGGGCTGATATACTGTGTGTGTGTGTGTGTGTGTGTGTGTGTGTGTGTGTGTGTAGGGAGGTTGCGGCCCGCGGACTTAAAGTCACACTGAGGCATTTGGACTTTCTGGCCAAGTAACATTTGGGTAGCTTCTCGCAAGTTGCTTTCAGAATGAATTGCCTGGCACAGCTGCCTGCTGGCATCGTGTGAGGCCACAGATGGCAGTCGCTTTGCCCTCAGTGGGGTAGGCCCCAGGCTGCTGGGTTTCTCTGCCTCTCAGCCAGCCTAGTGCCCTCACCCCATGCACGGCCCCTTCCCCGAGTGTGAGTCCAGGTCCGGATCTGTGAGGGCCTCCTCAGGCCTCCTCTCAACCACTTTGGAAAGCCACCTGATGCCAGCACTGACACGAAAGAAAGGCTGACAGGCCCTGTGATGCTGGTAACCTCCGTTTTATTGGATGGCGGCTCTGGCTCTGGAACGTGGAGCAGGGCAGCCTCACAGGTTATTGAGCTCCAGCAGGGTCTGGTCCAGGGTCTGGTGGATCTCCACGTTCTCCTCCTTGGCACTGGCCAAGGTTTCTGTGAGGGGAAGCGGCATGTGAGGAGGGGAGTGGGGGGAGACACCCCGATGGGAGGTGACAAGGAGACAGGAAGACACCGGAGGGCTCCCATGGCAGGGACTGACAACAGAACAGACAGGGACCCTCCGGGAGGGGTCAGGGATCACGGAAGTGGGTGGGGCGGCCTGAGTCATACACTCATTTAGGTTCCTTTATCACCTTTAAGAAAGTTGGAGCCAGAAGGAAAGGCAAAGACTGAGGCAGCAGACAGACAGACAGACAGACTTGAGGTAGTAAACAGACCTGTAGGATAGCGAAAGTCCCACGTTGCTGGCATCCAATATCTTTTTTTTTTAATCCCTAATATATTTTTTTAAAACTTCTTCCCTGACCCTTCACAACCTCTCACCCCTCCCTATTCCTCAACACCCCCCTTTCCTTCCCTCTCTGCTCCATCCTGGGATGGGCCTGGCTAGGTGCTCGGGACCAGCAGGCCTGTGGCGAGGTGTCTCTTGGGGGCTCACAGTGCTGGAGGGGGACACGCAGGCCACATGCAGGAGTGAGAGTCAGTGAGACAGACTGGTGGTGCCTGGTAGGAAGGGGGGCCCAGCGTTTGTGGGTGAGCACAGGGGTGGTGGGTGGTAAGGCAGTAAGAGGAGTGCTCTGTGGGGGGTGAGGTGGGTGGCAGTGCTCCTTTAGAGGTGAGGAAAACAGCATGGAGACCAGGTACCAGTTTATTAAGCGGCAGAGAGGGGAGGGGTGGGGACAGCAGATGGACAGAAGGGTGAGGCCAGTGCCAGGTGAGGTGTTGGGGACAGTGGGTGGGACAGGGCCTCTCCCTAGCCTGTCACCTCCCTAGAGAAAGTCTGGAAAGGAGCAGAGAGAGCAGGGCAGAGGGCCACAGTGGTGTGGGGCTCAGAGAGAGGTGATGTCATTGAGGGCGTTGTCCAGCTCCTCGCTGATGGCCTTGTACTTCATCTTCTGGGCATAGACTTCGTCTGAGGGGGGGAGGGGTGGGGTCCAGAGGAAGAGGACCAGGAAGGAGAGTGAGGAGAGGGGATGGAGGGAAAGAGGAGAGGAAGGAGTAGGGAAGGGAAGAGAAATGGAAATCAGAAAGGACCGAGCAAGGCCAGAGAGGGAGAGGCCAGCGACCAGGATGGACTGCTGTCCAGGCTCCCTTCTCTCCTCTCTGCACCCCAGATGGCTCCTTCTCTAGGAGACCCAGCTTCCCCCAGAGGCCTGGGGACACAGTGCTCTGGACAAGCTCGGGGAGTGTGAAGGGTGGCAGGGAGCCAGAGAGGAGCAAGCGACCGTGCAGCTTTGCCTGAGGCGACCAGAAGCGAGAGAAGAGGGCAGAAGACAGAGGTCTTGAAGCCCGACAGTGAGGACGAGGACGTCTCTCTTTGGCAGAAAGTTGTTGAAGAAGGGGGACATCGCCCCCAATTAGCAAGTACCTGGATGCTGGCTTTCTCCAAATCTAGCTTACAACAATGTGTTCTGTTACACTGGGATGCCAGGCCAGATGTTCAAACAGCTGGCCGACCAAAAGGGAAGTCTGGGATGTAGCTCTATCTAGCGTGCTGCCCTTGGGGAGGAAACTCTCAAGGTCAACCCTGCACAAAGCGCCATCTGTGGATGTACCAGCCACTTCGGCATCTGGGGAAGCTGGTTGGAAATAGGAATTCTCAGGCTCCAAGTGGGTCATCTCTGTGGGGCAGGGCCCAGGAGTCTGCATTTTACATGCTCCCCAGGAGACCCCCCCAGGCCTGTTAACAACATGTGAGCAGCACTAGGGGGGCCACCGTCACTCCTTGAACAGCCCCTCCCCGGCTGCCTCCCCCAACCCCAGGCAGGGTCCTGCGTGGCCAAGCCTAGTTCATGGTGGGACGGGGGAAAGGTTCCCGAGCGACGGAGGACTGTCCCTTTACCTTCTAGGTCATCAATGGTCTTCTCCAGCTTGGCCACGGACCTCTCGGCAAACTCTGCTCGGGTCTCAGCCTAGGAGTAGAGGGAGGATTGGGGAGGTGGTCACGGAAGCTTTCTCTCCATCTCTGTCCCCATGGGCAGGCCCTGCCCCGGTGGCCTCGGGCTTGAAGAGGGACTTGGAAGGAAATCCTTACCTCCTTCAGCTTCTCCTCCAGGAGCTTGATCTCCTCTTCATATTTGTCTTCTTTGGTGGAATACTTTTAGGGACATACACACTCCATCAGTACTCTCCCCTCCGGAGACCTTCACTTCTCCACCAAGCCCCCAGTACCTCTTGACCTGGACCCATCACCGCCCCTGCAGGACCCCCATCCTCGCTGCCCCTCCACCCGCCGCTACCTTGTCTGCTTGGGCCTCCAGGGATTTCAAGTTGTTGGTAACAATTTTCAGCTCCTCCTCAAGGTCCCCACATTTACTGCAGGGGTGTGCAGCCGAGCGGGGTGTGAGGGCAAAGTGGGGCAAGGTGGTGGTGATGGCACAGTCGTGGGGGGCGGGGGGCAGGCGGGGGTGTGGGAGAGAGAGAAGAGTAGAATTGTGAGCAGCAGAGTGTGGAAGCCCAGGTCCTTCCCCACCAACCGTCAACGCCCCGCTGAGAGAGCAGCCAGAGAAGGAGGGGTGGATGAGCGGAGGGCGCGTGCCCAGAGAGGCCACTACCTCCTCCTCTGAGGCCATCAGGGACTTGAGGGCCTGGTCCATGGTTCGAAGTTCCTCCTCCAGCTGCCTGGCTCGACTGGGGGCAGCGGGCAGGCGTCAGAGGACTGGGCCTGGCCCCTGGCCCTGAGCCTGGGCACCTGCCTCCCCAGCAGCCATCTGAGCAAGGTCCCCCCCTTACCTCTCAGCCACCTCAGCCCTCTCTTCTGAGCGCTCCAGCTCTCCTTCCAGGATCACCAGCTTCCTGGCCACCTGTGGGGTGGGGCGACAGCAGGAGCAGCTCAGAGGGGACCCAGCAGGACGTCCTGGGGTGTAGGGGTGAGAAGGGAGTGGACCAGAGCCATCACCTCCTCATATTTTCGGTCCGAATCCTCGGCGATGTGCTTGGCCTCCTTCAGCTGCATCTCCTGCAACTCCATCTTTTCCTCATCCTTCATGGCCCGGTTTTCAATGACCTTCATTCCTCTGAAGCAGGGAGAGGGGGGGAGGTGGGGTCAGGACCAGCAGAGACAGGCCCTCCCCTCCGGCCAGCTCCCAGGGCCTGCCCAGCGCACCTCTCACTCTCGTCAGCGGCCTTCTCCGCCTCCTCCAGCTTCTGCAGGGCTGTGGCCAGACGCTCCTGCGCCCGGTCCAGCTCCTCCTCGACCAGCTGGATGCGGCGGTTCAGGGAGGCCACATCTGCCTCGGCCTGGGGGGGCGAAAGTCAGAGGTCAGGCAGGCTTTGTCTAGGAGGAGGTTCCAGGAGGCTCCAGAGGGTGCCAAGAGTATCGCCAGGTAGAACCTAGCTTTCCTGGCTTCCGGACTTTCAACCTGTATGTTCCCAACTTACCACCTGCCCAGATTCTGGGTCTCAGGCACGCCTGGCCTCTTCCAGCACCGTGCATAGTTAGTCCCCTGGGGAATAAGAATCTCTGCCTGCCGCCCCCCACCATCTCCCCGGATCCCTCCACTGCACAGCTTGGTCCAGGTAAGGTGGTAGATGATTCGGCTGACCAGTCCCCAGTGCTGCTAAAGATAGCCAGTCGCTGAATTAGTGGCATCTTGTCACTTGCTGCCAAGGGGACTCAGTGATGGGTCTGGGAGGCAAGCCCAGCCTGTGTGGAACATCCAGGGCTTATAGACAGCTTGCTGGCCAAGGCTGGGAGGCAGCTGGGGGCAGGACAGTGTAAGGGACAGATACAGCATGCCTCCCAGCTATGGCGGGCTCCGCTTGAGATGGAAGAGGGAATCTCTCACTCTTTTGTTTGTGTCTCTGTTTCCCAGTATAATTAAAAGGCATCTGGGCTAAAATATTATTTGAAGAAAAAATAAAATAAAAGTCATCCGGGCTGCTAACCAGAAGGTCAGCAGTTCGAAACCACCAGTGAGTCCACGGGAGAAAGACAGGGCTTTCCACTCTCATCAAGAGTTGCGTCTTGGAAGCTCACAGAGGTACTTCTGCCCTGTGCTCTGAGTCTGCTTCAGCTCAATGGCAATGAGGTTGGTTTGGTTTGATCCTCTGCTCAAGGAGCCCTGGTGGCACTGGTGGGTAACCCCTGGACTGCTAAATCCCACGGTTGGTGGTTCAAACCCATCAGCCCTTTTTGGGGGCAGAGTTAAGACTGTCTGCTCCCGTAAAGAATTCCAGTCTCAGAAACCATGTATTGGACCCCTGTGAGTCAGAATTCGCTGTGAGTGGGCAGGTAGTTTGGAGCATGTGCAAGAGCATTATGGGAAATTTTGAGATACTATGAGAATTACCAACATGTGTGTGACCCAGAAACATGGAGTGAGCACGCACTATTGGAAAATGGCGCGCGTGGCCTCGCTGTGAAGGGCTGCCACAGACCTTTAACTTGTGTAAACGTGTTTTTGGAAAGCGCTACCTGCAAAGCACAATGAAAGAAGGGGTGCCTGTCCTCAGTCTCTCGTGGAGGGTTTGGAGAAGGCCCATAAGATGGCAGGGCTCGAGGGGCAAAGCTACCGATACAGAACAGCGAGTGAAGCAGGGAGGTCTGGTGTTAAGAGCTCTGGCTCTGAGTCCCAGCGCTGTCGTTGAGCCACGGCTCAGCCACTCAACACTTGTGTGGCCTTGGACAACTTAGTTAGCCTCTCTAAGCCTCAGTTTCCTCCTCTAGAAATTGGAGTTGACATTTCCTCCTTCGGAAGGCTGTTTGGGGATGATACAGTACACTTTGAAGACCTGGTTAGTCCGCAGGACCATTTGGGAGGTTTAGCAAACCAAACCAGTTCTCCAGCTCCACAGGAGACCCACTGGGCGGGATCTCCCGCGTGGGGCTTTCTGTAGAGCTCCCCAGGTCTTCTAATGACAATTCAGGAAGCGTGTGAAATGACTTGCAGAATCCCTGGTGGCATGGCCATTGTTTAGAATCCACTAGCCACTCTGCGGGAGTCTGCTTCCCTAAAGATTTACAGCCTTGGAAACTCTCTCAGGTCACTGTACTCTGTCCTACACGGTTGTTATGACGTGGCAGCACTGAGGCTTTGGGGGGCAAACAACACACAGAAGCACTGAACATACTGCCTATGGTGCCAGCGCTCCCTAAGCAGCAAGGTCCTCCCTGACTCTCACAGAAGATCCTCCTGTTCTCACAGAGAACAGGAACCCCGAGATGTACGAATGAAGAGAAAAGACCAGTGTGGGGGGCATAGAAGCCAATAAAGAAGGAGCAAGGAGAGGGGAAGGAGGGCCCTTGTGGCCTAGTGGTTACAAATTGGACTGCTAACCTCAGAGTCTAGCAGTTTGAAACCATCAGCTGAGAGAGAGAGAGAGAGAGAGAGAGAGAGAGAGAGAGAGAGAGAGAGAGAAATGAGGCTTGCTACTCCCATCAAGACTGTAAAGAGTTATCTTAGAAAGCCCATGGGGGCAATCCTGTCCTGTCCTATCAGGTCCTGATGGGTTGGAATGGACTCGGTGGCTGTGCATTTGATTTGGTTTTTGAGAAGGAATGAGATGGTACCATCGGGTAGCAGTGCCAGGGGCTAATGGGCGGGAAAGCAGTTCCTGGGTGGCCCTGCAGGACAGGAAGAGGTCAGTACCCTACATGGACTGTAGAGCGGAGCTGGCCCTCTAGGCGCTGAGAACACCTGGAGCTTGGCCACCTAAAATGACAAGAGCCCATCATGGGCACAGGGCCGAGTGACTGACTCAGTGTGGAGAGATTCTGCGGACAGCACTGGGGGGTGGGAAGAATGGCTAGGGACACTGGGGTCTCTAGAAGAGATGAGACTCTGTAAGTGGAAAACCCTCTTCTTGGTTGGGGGTGTATATGTGTGATGAAATGACTCGTCTGGGAAGTCCTGGGGCCCCATCACAGGCTGGCACTCTGTACTGTGTTCAAGGTCACACAGTGAGTTTGGGCAATGTTTTCTGTCGGCTCCTGGCACTGCTGCCCTGCCTCTCTACTCTGTCCCTGTTCACCCCTCCTCCCCTCCTGCCCCCACCAAACTCCTTGGGTTTCCAGTCCTGCCTCCAGCTGCACTGGGCTGTGGTTATTTATAGTGCATCAAATGCCCAGGGTCGTCTTGCCTAGCAGCTGCAGGTCAGGCCCCTCCCAAGTGCCAGGGCTGGTGGAGAACCCAAGCCCAAGGCTGCAGGTCAGAAAGACCCAATCGTGTGTGGGGGCGGGGGGGGGTGCATCATGGAGAAGAGGTAATACAGATGGTGACATCATTTCTGATGTTCAGACCAGGCTTTATGCTACCCTCACCCCACCCCATACACCCCAACCATAGGCTCATCTCAATGGAAAACAACTGTGGCAGGGACTGGTGAAACTACACATCCCTATAGCCATTCTCCTGCCTCAAAGTGGGGGCTTGGGAATGGCAGGGAGGACTGCAGAAGTCTGATTGGGTTGGGGGTGGGAAGTGGGCAGAGACATTTCAGAGTGGGTAGGAACTGCCAAGGCAGCCGGCCGTGGCATTTGGCCCTGTGCCTCTGCCTGGTGGCCTGGCATGGTCTTGAGGCTAACAGCTTAATGAGGGTAAATGAGGAGCCATTAGAACTTGAGCTGGGCGCCCCCGTGCACAGCAGGGTTGCTGGAGCCAAAGGTCAAGGCCAGGGAATTTCTAATGGCCCCTCAGGAGTTTAACTGAAACCAGCATCTGATCTTTTGGCTCTCTCTCCTGTTCCTATTGACCAACACCTCACAGCCACGGTCCCCATGAACCTCAGTGGGACCACGGCTTCCGTTTCCTCTCCATTTTCTGCTGGAGGACTAACAGGTAGCTGGTACTTTCTTCTGCCATTTGCCCCCAGGATGACTCGTTTAATCACTGGGCATTCGGAGAGTTCAAATCTACCAGAAGTCTTCTGAGGAAAGTGGTGGGTCGTTTTCATTTAGGCCTCTGTTAGGGGATTATCTGGTGCCACCTTGCCCCGGGAGGAAATCATTTCTGCCTGCGTGCTCGGAAGACCTGGTCCCCTGGTCCCCAATCCTGCGCTTGGAATCCCCTAATGCATCCCATGCACGATTTCCTGCCACGGCACCCCAGGCCCCACTCACATCGGTGGCTTTCTTCTCAGCCTGCTCCAGCTTCTCCTGGGCATCCTTCACAGACTCCGAGTATTTTTCCACCTCATCCTCCGTCCCCTTCAGCTTCTTCTGGAGGCCCTGCTGTTCTTCCTCCAACTGGGACAGAAGGACTGTGGTCAGCCAGGCTGGGCAGGGGTGCCCAGGCCCAGAAAGGTAGACAGGGGTGAGGGTATGGGGAAGAGGGAGGGGGCAGTCCAGTCAGGGGTATAAGGAGGAGCTGGACCACGGGGAAAACGTCAAGGCCAAGGAGCAGGGCCCATCATTGCCCTATGAGGGCAGAGGTGCACTGCCCGCCCCCAGGCTCTGGTGGGTGAGATGATGGTGGTCTGGTAAAAGACCAGGTGACCGAACCCGTGGAGAGGAAAGCCTTGACAAGAGTCTTGAGCTTGTGGACACGGGCAGAGGGCCACCCTGTCCTCCGTGAGCAGGGGAGGGGCTTCCTTGGGCTTTGGGGCCCCCACCTGCTTGCAACGGTCCTCAGCTTGCTTCTTGTCGGCCTCGGCCTGCTCAGCTCGGTCGATGGCGTTCTCCTTGTCCAGTTTGAGCATCTGCATCTTCTTCTTGATGGCGTCCATGGCTGCGGCGGGGGGCGGGCCGGGGGGCGCTGTAGACCGGGCTGACGGGGCTGGCGACGACCTGGAGCACGGACCGCGGGAGAGGAGGGCCGGGCCGGACTGGGAGGCCCCCGCCGACCGGGCGCCTAAAAGGCGGGGAGGGACCGGGCGGAGCCGGGGGCCGGGACCCTCCCCCGCCGCCGCGCAAACCTTGTAGGGGCAGAAGCACAGGCAGGCTGGGGGGCGCGGCCGCCCCCTGCGCCCACCCCTCGGGCCCGCCTCCTTCTCGGGGCCCGCCCCCAGCCGTCGGAAGGGAAAGTGGGGCCCGGGGAGGCTCGGACACTGCGGAGGAGAGGGGGCCCTCGGGCTGGGGGCTCGACGCTGTTCCTGAGTGACAGCCGGGCCCGGGTGGCAGCTGCGCTGGGGCCCCTGGGGCTATTTCGGGGCGTGAGCTCACGGCAGCTGCCCGGGCGCAGGGACTGGCGTGCCCCCCAGCCCCCAGCTGCGGCAGCCGCTGCCCTTAATTTAGAAATTTCTTGTAAATCCTCTCCGGATTAAATGTCTCTGCGGAGGCAGGGCGCCTCTGCAGGTCAAGAGCCTCAGTTTACCCCGAGTTTCAGCCTCTAGGCTGGCGTTAACCTCGGTGGTGGCATGGAGACGGGGGGGAAACTGAGGCAGGGAGTGAGTCGGCCCTCTGATTTGCTCTGAGGGGCGAACCCCCACCTCCCACCGAAGTCCCACGGCCCCGCATACTTTCCCCGCGCCCCGCCTCCGCCCCGCCCCCGCGGACGCCCCGCCCCGTCTCCGCGGACGCCCCGCCCCTGCCCGACGCCCTGCCGGCTTCAGCGGTGCGCCAACTTTACGCTGAAATTTCTTTTCTGTCCTTTTTTGGGATGCTTCCCGACGCGGGGGCGGGGCCGGGCTGGGGCAGGGAAGGCTTCGGGGGGGTCGGGAAGCGAGTGGCGGCGGGAGACCAGGGGTGGACCAGGGGTGCCCCCCGCAACCGACTGCGGCGGCCCGGGACCGCGCGCTCCGGGACGGGGTCCCCGGGCGGTTTGGTTAGGCTTGTCCCCGGGGCAGGCTTGGGGAGGGGCAGTGGCCACCGCCCTGCGGGAGCGGAGGAGGGGGAGCACCGGGCGGAGGAAGCCGAGGAGGGCGCGTCCCTAGGGGCTGGGACCGCCGGTGCGTGGCCGCGTGGGGATGGGAACCGTGGGAACCTGAGCCGGGCTGGCGGGGCGGGGGACGGGAGCGCGGAAAGGCACTGGGACCTGCTTGGTTGTGGGCCTGCTGGATTGGAGCAGACTAGACCTCACTGGTGGGGACGCTAACCCCATCTCCCAGGACTCCCGCAAAACCCATCAGAGACCCCCGTTCACCCGGGAGCCCACGCCAGACCTTTCGGGCTCTCTTTCTAGATCCTCCTAATCTTGTGGATTCTAACTCCTGAAAAGTTGGTCTCCCCTTCAAAATCTGCTCCGGGGGTGTGTCAGGCAGTTCCTGCCGGGTCTCTGGTGGGCTTCCTGCCCTTCATTCCCCAGCGATCTTTGGGAAGGCTGATGAGAACTGGATCACAGCCCCTCCTTCCTCCCTCCTCCTTTGAGGTTAAAAGCCCACATTTCTTAATATGGTATAGAAGGTTTCTTGTTGGCCCCTGCTACCTCTCTAGCCTCCTTTCCTACGCTCCCACCCTCACCCTCCACACCCAGACTTGGCTGCGTTTGTTCTGAGCCTGGAGCAGGCGCTGCAAAGACCCATACTTTGCTTAAAGCTCCCACAGTTCCCTTTCCGTAAGATGGCCTTTCCCCAGGCTGCTTTCCTGTGGCCTTTAACCATTAGATCAAGGCTTGGCTCTTCTGGGAAGCCTTTCCTTGCCACCACCCCATCCCCCTTTCACTACACAGGCCCAGACACCTTTTATTCTCATCAGGAGTCTTGCTGGAACTGTTTTATTCCTGTCCGTGGTGGTGTAGTGGCCATGCTTGAAACCACCGGCCAGAGGAGGCTTCCTCCAGCTGTAGAGTTCAGTCTCAGAAAGCCACAGGGGAATTGACTTGATGGTTTTGGTTTGGTCCCCTCTACTGGTAGGATAGTAAGTCCTCATGAGCAGGCCTACAAGTCTTTAGGCTGCTAACCATAAAGTCAGCAGTTCGAAACCACTAGCCGCTCAGTGGGAGAAAGGAGTCAGTGAACTATTGAATTGTGTAGACTATGTGCTAATGAAACTGCTAAAAAACAAAACAAACAGGGCTACAGTCTCAACCCAGGAAGACAGTTCTGTCCTGTCCTACAGGGTGACTTTAAGTTGAATCGACTCAATGGGAAAGAGTTTTGTTTGAACACAGCACAAGGCAGAGAGTTACATGTGGTAAACATTTGCCAAATGCATGGTGATACTCAAGCACCAGGCAAGTCTTTTTACACTCTTTCCAGAATGCTCCTTAAAGGCGAGGATGTCCAGGCCAGCTCACGTAACTCTGGACAGGATAGGAGAGACCAATCCCCGGAGAAAGATATCCTGCTGGGTGCAGTAGTGGGATATCGAAAAAGAGGAAGACCTTCAACAAGATGGATTGACACCGAACAAGTGAGCATGATGCAGGACCGGGCAGTGTTTCGTTCCATTGCACACAGGGTCACTATGAGTGGGAATCGACTCGACAGTACCTGACTGCAAGAACACACTTTTAAAATAAAATTACCGAAGTGGGACCCAAGGCCCACCTGTAGGGAACTGGACATCCCCTTACAAAAGGGTCACAAAGAAGAGACGAGCCAGTCAGGATGCAGTGTAGCAGCAATGAAGCACACAACTTTCCTCTAGTTCCTAAATGCTTCCTCTCCCCAACCTCCCCACTATCATGATCTCAATTCTACCTTACAAATCTGGCTAGACCAGAGGATATACACTGATGACTGGTACAGATAGGAACTGGAAACAGGGAATCCAGGACAGATGATTCCTTCAGGACCAGTGGTGAGAGTGGTGATACCAGGTGGGGTAGAAAGGGGGACTGGATTACAAGAAGCTACATATAACCTCCTCCCTGGGGGGTGGACAACAGAAAAGTGGGTGAAGGGAGATGTTGAACAGTGTAAGATATGGAAAAAAATAATAATTTACAAATTATCAAGGGTTTATCAAGGGTTTATGGGGAGGGGAAAAATGAGGAGCTGATACCAAGGGCTCAAGTAGAAAGCAAATGTTTTGAGACTGACGAGGGTAACAAATGTACAAATGTGCTTGACACGATGGATGGATGGATTGTGATAAGAGTTGATGAGCCCCCAATACAATGATTAACTTAAAAAAATTACTGGAGTTTTTTAAAATAAAGATTTTCATATTTTAAATATTTTTAAAATATCAAGCTTTTGTTGAAGTAGCATCAATACTAACCCTATTAAAAACTGAAAAGATTAATAAACTAAAAAGTAGCACAAAAATGTAGCAAAAGTAGACCCATTACATACTAACCACATTCACATATACTTTATGAAAAGTAATTATATTTCCCCAAATAACTAGTGGGGGAATGGCAACTACTTTACATTTATGTGTAGCTCTTCAATGTCTAGCTTAATGTAAAGTCAAACCCTCCCAAAAATCAAACTGCCTAGGAGATTGATTCTAACTCGGAGTGACCCTATAGGGCAGGGTAGAATGTCCCCTTTTGAGTTTCTGGGAATGTTAACTGTTTATGGGAGTAGAAAGTCATCTTTCTCCATGGTGGTTTTGATCTGCAGACCCCGGGGGTCACAGCCCAACTCATGACCACTACACCAAGGCTCCTCCCAGACTCCCCCATGGAGTAGGAATCCCCATCTTTCTCTCCCGAGGTGCTGGGGATTTCAGACTGCTGATTTTGTCGTTAGCAGCCCAAGACATGAGCTACGAGGCCACTAGGGCTCTGTAGTTCGGGACACCTGGTTCTCAAAATCTGCTTCCTTAGTGAATACTGTTATGTGAGGGAACTCTTTCAAAGAGTTCTTGGGAAAGTTTTTTACAATTCCATTTTCCACAAACCTTTTGAAGCCCCTTAACGTGGCTTTAAGTGAAGACCATCTGGCCTCACATACATGCATGTAGTTGAAGAGGGGGTTGAATTGGTTTCCAGATCATCCTGGGTCTTCTTTGACACTGTCCTTAAACTTGTCGAGTAGAAACTTCTTAAGGGTTAGTTGCAGTGTGGAACCGGAACTCCTGTCAATGACTTTTCATAGTCTTACATTAAAATCCATTGGCCTGCCTCCCACTTTTATCATTTTCCACTCATGCAGAATTCAGTAGCATTATGCCCTGGGCATTTAGAAAATATGATCAAAATAGCACAATCTTTTTATCACCATCAGTTTCGCAGGGAAGTCTGGGGAAGCTGTAAGACTCTTGGTGGTGGCAGATACATCAAGATTTAAATATTGAAAACTTGTAACAGAAAAGTCTGGGGAGTCTCTCATGCTATTCTCAGCAGATGTCGATTCTAGTTTCCTCTTGAAGCTCAAATTGGCCACCACTTTCAGTTTTGTTTTCTTCCCCTAAAACAAGACTGTGTGTGTTCCTTTGAAAAACAAAAAATAACCACAATTTGAATAATCAGTTTTTCTTCTCAGTTATTCTAAGTAAAAATTAGATGCCATAAAAAATTTAAAAAGCAGCTCACAATCTCAAGAAGGATTTTAAGTGCTTTTCTTGAGATAACCAGCATGCCACAGGTCGCTCCCTATGCACTTCCTCCTTTCGCAGCGCAGAAGACTGAACATTCTTTTATTAACCTCCGTCAAGGACAAAGGCAGAGAATACCTCCCAGTGCAGTTTGGTGCCACTGCCTTACTCTGTGTGAAGGCAGTCTTACCCCCAGCCCAGTGCAAATGTTAACATTGTGAAAAAGAAAAATACTTTAGTATTATGAAAATATTTTTTACCTATGAACCCCTCCCTGAAAAGACCTTGCAGACCTCCCAGGGGACCTTGCTTTTAAGACAGTCGACCTAATGGTTTTTCCTGTCCCCAAAGGCTCGTTGAGGTGTGTGGCAGAAGTCAGTTCTTGAGGCCCAGGCAGGTAAGGGGAAGCTGGAACGAGGTGGCCCTGGGTACCTGGCTAGGGGGCATCAAATGTGGGTGCCTCCACTTCTGAGTGCTGTAGAAGGGGTGTGAGCTGCCAGCTAGACTCAACCCTCACTGCTCCGATCCTGGGGGTGAGGGCAGTGCGTGCTGGGATTGTGTGGGCCTGCGTCAGAAGTGATAACACAGCTTAACACGGGCACGGCTCAGTAAATATTGAATGAATGAAGCACAAGCGGAGGTTGGCGTCTTTCCCAATGGGTTGTCTGGGGACAACAAAGCCGATTCATGTATTTGAAGCTCACTCTAGTGATGTTGGGATGGAAGGTGCCAGCGCTTCGAGGAGGCAAAAGATGCCCAGAGTAGCAGTAGGTGGAGGGAGAAGGGAGGAGCTAGAAGTCACAATGACAGCAGTGGCCGACCTCAGGGGGCTGCCCAGTCCAGGGGGTTGTGGACAGCGGCTGCATAAATGCACAAGTGGAAGCAAACAGCACACACCACCTTCCTCCACTGGAATAGTGAGCAAGGCAGCCGAGGGCCGACCAGCACGTTCCTGGCCACCAGGGGCGCTCTGCCCGCATAAGGACAGCCTCACCCTGAGCCAAGTTCCTCAACTCCTTTTCTAGCGCTGGGCTAGGTGCAGAAACCAAGCCTGGGAGGGGCAGCCTCATGTTGGCACGCTGCTTTGCTAACTGCCTCAACCAAATCATTGTTTTCTTAGGTTCAGGCACGTGTATTTTGTAGGCTTATTATTTTGGGAAAGCTGCTCTGAGAATGTGAATCCGGCCAGGGGCTGGCTGGGTTTGTCTGCATATTCTGAAAGACAGGAAGAACAGCGTGCCCCTTGTAGCCACAAACAGGAGTGGCAGCTGCTGTCCCAGCAACAGAGTGACACCTGGGAGGCTTAGGTGCTGGCCATCGAGGTGGGGGAAAGGGTGCATGGCTTTTCAGGGACAACAGGATCTGGGTACAAGGGGCAAGAAAGCCTCAACTCCCGGCTCCTTTCCTCTTCCTGAGCCGGGATCAGGCGAGGCCACAGAACTAGGTCTTAGCCCTGCCCCCAGGCCAATCTCCCAGCTCCTGAGGATGCCAGGCAGAGGTTGCAGGAGAATCACCTTTATTGACATGACCCAAGTAAGGGTTCTGATCCGGCAGTCTCCCAGGAGGCTGGGGGTGGGGAGGCAGTATCAAAAAAGACCGCGCAGAGCCGAGGTGGAGACTGGCAGGGTGGAGCAGCCGGGGCCCTGGCAGGTTCAGACTGAGGTACAGCCGCGTTAATAATACTCTTGGAGCGTTAATACTCTGGGGAGGGGCAGGCACTTAGGGGGCCCTAGGGCATGAAGGCACTTGCAGTGGGGAGGGGGCCGGGCTGTGCAGTGGGCCTGGCAGGCACTTTGGGGAGTGCTGGGGCTGGGTAGGTTGGGCCTCGACAGCCCAGAAAGCTTTGGTAGCGGACAGCGCAGTCTCTGGGCTGGCTCTTCGTTAAATAAAAGCAGCTGCCCTAGTGCTCGTCTCGAAGCTCTGAAGGCAAGAACTTGTACTGTTGCTGCCGGATCTGGGCCAGCTTCTTCCGCGCCTCTTCCAGCTCCCGCTCCTTCCGCAGCATCTCCTCTTGGGCTGCGATGATCTGAGGGCCAGAGAATGGGAACTCAGTTCAGTGAACAACAGGACACTGGGGGTGCAGGGCAGCTGGGACCAGCACAGGTCAGCTAATGCTCACCTGGGCAATGCCCCCAACCATCTTCTCCTTCACCACCACCGTCTCATTCTCCTGGTCTTCAAAGGCGGCAGCCTTCTGAGCAGCCTTCACCAGGTTGTCGGAGGCTCGCTTCACTGCATTACCAGCAGCCTGGGTGGAGAGGACAGCGTGAGAACTCAGGTAGGGTCGGGGGGGGGGGCAAAGGTCTGGACCAGGGTTCCTTACCTGAAGCCGTTTCATTGCCTCGGAGTCCTGGTCCGCCTTGACCTTGCAGGCCACGAGGAGCTGGGCTGTGGAGGCAGCCACTTGCTTGGCTGATGAAATGAGCTTCTCCTGGCTGGCGTGGCCTTGCACGGCGGCATTGGCTGCCTCACACAGATTATTGGTGGCTGCGGCCACCATCCGGGCCTAACGTCGGGGAGAGGGAGATGAGACTATGGCTCTTCCCACGGCCCACTCCCTCTCCAGCCTTCCCAAGTCTCTCAAGCTCAGCGGTTGGGTATTATGCACTCACAGCAGAAATAAGGCCCTGGGACCACTGCCCGTCATCCAGTGCATTGGCTGGAATGGCGCCCACCTGTGGAGGGAGACAGGTGAGCACGCTTAGGCCTGGGCCGCTCACACACCAAAGCCTCTGGGGCTGTGGATGGGTGTGGGCAGCCAAGCTGCTGCTCTGTCTCTTTTCTCCTGGGCCTTTCAGCACACACCTTCCCTTGGGCCACCAGTTCCCGTTGGGCAGCGGATGCGGCTTTCACCAGGGCACTGGTGGCTGCAGCAATGGACTTGGCAGCTTCTAGGATCTGCTCTTCAAAGTTCAAGGACTCATCTGCCTCCTGCAGCGGCATGAGGAAAGTTGTAGAGAGAGATGTGAAATTAGAGAGGGGGCGGGCAGTGGGGGTGTTTGGCCTCTAGGTGAGCAGGCAGGTTGCACAGGGCTGACCTTGGGTTTGGCCCTGGGCTTCAGCTGCTCCAGCTTCTTGGCTGCAGCCTCAATGGCAGCCGCAGCTCCCAGGAGTTCATTCTCCGCGATGACTGTGGGGTCCTCAGGGTCCACCCATTCTATTCCTGGGGGGACGAAGGGGCAAAAGAAGGGCTAAGATGGGGAGGGGAGGCAGAAGCACGGGGGGAGGGAGCAGACTTAGTATCACTTGTGCTCCGAGTCGTCCAACCAGGAAGTAGAGCTCTTGCCATGACAAGGCTTCCTCCCTCCCCCGCCTGGCTCCTCACCCTTCATGGCCTCCGCGGCCTGGATGAGCTCCGTGACGGAGCCTGCCACACGCTTCGAGTGTCCCGTCAACTGCTGCTTGAGCTCTGGGCTTGGCTTCTGCAGCGTCTGTGGGGAGGGGGCAGGAGGACAGGTGAGCCTGCGTTGCAGCCTGTTCTCTGGTCCAGGTAGACTGCGGGCAGCCCCTGGCCCCACCCAGCACCCCTGCTTCACACTCACACGGCACACACACTCACCGGCTGACAAGGATGGAGTGAACAGAAAGAAGAGGTGACGAGGGGAGAAAAGGAACAGGAGAGAAAAGAAAGAGGAAGAGGAGGGAGTGAGTGGGAGGCCCAGTGAGAGGGCGACCCAGAAGGTGGGCCCTGAACCTAAGAGCTTGGGTGAGGCCTGTGCACTTGGGCATCTAGCCAGAAGCATCCTTACCAAGAGCACGTGGTCCAGCAG
Organism: Tenrec ecaudatus; assembly: GCF_050624435.1. Lineage (NCBI taxonomy): Eukaryota > Metazoa > Chordata > Mammalia > Afrosoricida > Tenrecidae > Tenrec > Tenrec ecaudatus. The sequence continues at coordinate 32,973,963 of NC_134539.1, forward strand.
CTCCAGGTAGCCATTGGCACACTCCCGGCCATAGTGCAGGGCTCGGAGCCGTACGTCAGGGGCCACTTCCGGGTGGTACGCTGCCTCCTGTTCCCCAGGTCACATGTTAGCTTCAGGAGCGCATAGAGGGCCAGACACCGGCACCTGACTGCATCCTCCTTCCTGGTTCTGTCCCCAAACTGCTCCCCGACCTGCCGCCCCCCCCCCACCCCAAGACAAGTACCACCATTTTACCTTGCAAGCCCGGAGCATGTCTGCAATAGCACGCCGACTCAGATTGGCTGTGGCAATGACATCTTCCTGGCGACAAGAATTGCCAGCAGCAACGGCCTTGGCCGTTGCCATGGTGATGCCCTTGGTCATGCGAATAAAATCCTCTGGGGTAGAGGTCTTGGCCGGTGGCTCTGGGGAACAGAACACCTGTTGACAGAGAACAAAAAGCAAGAGCTTACAGTGACTGGGGCTCAAAGACAATGAAGTGCTTTGTACCCGTGTAATTTGGTTAATTCGTGCACAAGTTCATTCAACAAGCGTCCATGGGGTACTCCGTGTGGGGCAAGTCCTTGGGGACGTTCACACATTCACACCAACGACACTCAAAAGCAGCTGGCTGTGACTTGTGACTGAAGTGAGTGGCAAATTGGTTTGTTTCAAATGGAAGCAGCAGCTTCTGAACTGGGTTTTCGAGCCTACAGCTCAAGGAGGACAAGGAAGAGCAGGGCGGGACTGGGCCTTGAGAGACATGGGCAGTAGGAAGGCAAATGGCAACCCACGACTAGCCAGGAGGCTGGAGTGGGAAAGCCCTCGCTGGCGGAGAAAAGGGTGCTGGGCTTTGAGACACAGACTGAGCAACTTAGACCTTTATGCACCAGGCAAAAAGTCAACAGATGCTTATTCTAAAGCAATCTTTCGTAAACTACTGGATGGGATATACTGAGCAAGGTGGGGTGGTGGTGCAAATGGGCTACAGAACTGACAAGGTCCTGGTTTGCCTGGACCCCATGCTCAGAAATGAAGAGAGCGAACAGGTCAGCGAAGGGGCAGAAAGAGAAGGCCATAGGGAAGCTGCTGTGAGGAGCAGCGGGGGTCCTCTTGTGGACAGTGGTCAGGGAAGGCCTCTCTGGGGAGGTGATGCTTCAGCTAGAGCCTGGAAGAACAGAAGGGAGCCAGATAGTTTTAAAACTGGAGAAAAACAAGTGTGAGGCCCTCAAGCGCAGCATGTCCTCAGGACTGACGTGCGCCCAGGGAGTGTGGGGCACGGAGAGGGTCAGAGTGGGTGAGATGAGCGGGGAGGCAGATCGAGGCTGTGGGGCCTTGAAGGAGCTGGGGCTCCCCTCGAGATGCAGAGTGCAGCCAGTGGGAGCGCAGAGGAGGGAGAGAGAGCGAGAGGAAGGCCTTGGCCCCTGCCTGGCTGTGGTGGAGCAGGTGGGGACGTCTGGTTAGCACCACTAATGGACAGGGGCATGCCAGATATGCCAGGAGGGAAAATAGGTTTGGCGGCACTGCATGTAGGGGGTGATACCAAGCAGGCGGTTGGAAATGACTCGAGTCAGGATCAGAAGTTAGTTTCTTGGAGAACAATAACGAAAGTGGTTAAACCTGCCAGAGAGAGAGCAGAGAAGGGTGGTTACGCCGTTCTGAGGAGGTCCCTACGTCTGCTCGGCAGAAGAGGAGTGGGTGAGTCCGTGAGGAACACACAGGCAAGGTCTTGGGAGGGCAGGAGAGGCCCCGGTGTCAAGGAAGCCACAGGAAGAACGGTTTTCAGGAGAGGCTGGTGCCCAGTGCCAAAGGTTGGAAATGTTTGGAAAGGAGGAAGTCCACAAGAGGGTGAGGTCAGGAGGTCGGGGGTCAGGAGAGGCCCTGGGAAGCGAGGGGGCAGAGGCTGGGAAGTGCCACGGTGTCCACAGGTCACGAAGGGAAGGACCCATGTAGTCTGAGTCTGAGTGCTCCTGTTTCTCTGCATCTAACGGAACAGCATCAGAGTCTGGGGGCCCCTTTAACTTGTTCTGACCCAGGGCCCCAGAGCCTCGGGCGGGCTCTCACCGCCAGTTCCTGCCGTATGTGCTCTGTGGTCGCCTCCAGGGCGCATGTCCCCTTGGTGGCCTCATCTTCCACAGCTTTCACGGTCTTGAGCAGTGATGTCACATTAGTCACCATCACCTGGGGGATCGGGAAATTGGGGGAGGGAGCTCGTTTGCAGGGAACAAGAAGCACGTGAGCTCGCGCCCCCTCCCAGTGGTGCCCTCCTGCCTCCAACCTTGGCTGCGTTCTTGAGCTGCCACACCGCAGGGTCATCCCCGACTTTGCCGGCTGCCGCCTTCGTGGCACTGATAAGGTCGCCCAGGGCCTTGGCCACATCTTTCACCGCATTGATCAAGACCACCTGTGGGGGGAGGCGCCTGTGATCCATGGGAGGAAAGGAGAGCAAGAAGGGGCTCTGGCCAGAATCAGGGGTATCAGGATGGATACCTGGGTCTCCGGGTCCTCGGCTCCCAGGCTGGCTGCACCCAGTTTAACGACGTCGGCGAGGCGGGTGATGGTAGCTACAGAGGACTGGGCCGCCTGAGCCAGCCTCTCCTGGCTGCCAGCTGCATTCTGCACCAGGACCTTGGTGTCTTCTACCAGCACCTTCGCTGTTTTCAGAATGCCCTCCCTGAGGGAGGACCCAGCCTGGTCAGTTCTCCCCAGCTCTCCCGCCACCCTCAGCCTTGCTGAGGTGCTGGCTGCGGCCGGGCCCATAGGAGCTGCTGAAGAACGTGCCCCGTCTGGCTCCTACCCCCCACTGCCCCCTCACCGGTGGTCAGCGAAGGTCTCAGCCCCCTCTCGGTTGAGTGTGCCAGCCGTGGCAAACATGATGGTGGTGTCCAGGTCCGCTATGATCCCCGACACGGCGCTAGCTGCGGTGATGCAGGCCTGGGTGCCACGGTTCCCAGCCTGGAGGGCAGCCAGCACGTGGGAGACCTGGGGGAAGGGGAGCGGTCACCCCAGCTGCGGACGGGAGCAGAGGCTGTGTGAGGACAAGGTCTGCGGGCTGGGTGCTCTTACCTTCTCCGAGACTCTGCGGGCACACTCTATGAGCTCCTTCTTGGTATAAGCATCACTGGGACTGCACTGCAGGGCACCAGCCTTGGTGACCAGAGCGGAACAGCCGTGCCCCAGCTCCTGCACCCGGTGCTTGATGTGGGCACCAATCTGGGAGCAGACGAAGAAGGGCTTCACTAGGAGCACCCAGTGGGCCCCCACTGGGCCTGGGAGGGAGTTAGGGTGGAGCTAGTAAGGACCCAGGGAAAAACGTGCCGCAGGCTCTAAAGGAGCCCGGAGAAAAGTGCCCTTCAGCCGGAGGTCACCTCCATCACGTGGAAAATGACAGCAGGCAGGCACCAACTGGTGAGGCTGTGCTAAGCAGGGCGGGGAGGAGGGAGAGAGGCGCTTGACGCTTGGGTGTTTGGACCAGAGGGGCGGATTCTGTGTGTCACACCAAGATCCCATTACTGCCTTTCTTGGAAAGCAGGAGCTTAAGGAAGGAAGTGGTTGATGGGCTTGTCACTGGGAAGAACCAAGAAGAGGATCCTGACTTACAGCAGCACCAAGGAGCAGCTGAAGCGCGGGAGAGGGCTGGGAGAGGTGACGGGGCAGAACTGGGGCCACCTCCACATCCCTGCTCACCCCTGTGATGGAAGCCTTCTGTTCCTGTGCCTACACTGACCCCTAGTCACTCGAGGCATGGCCCTGTGGGTGCACCCCCGCTAAGAAAGACAAGCGGGAGTGATAGGGGTGGGGGCCAGGGCCTGACGTGACGGCAGTAGGGTGGGGATGGCAGTGCTGACTTCATAGTCACCTCTTCGTTTTCAGCAGCCATGGCTGCAGGCTTGGCCTGGGAGGCCAGACGGCCATAGTCACTGGTCAGCTGGTTAGCAAGCGGGCCCAGTTCCTCGGGGCTGGTATTTGACTTGGTTACCTGGTGATAATGGAAGAGGTGGAGTGCTGGGTGAACTGAGCTCTCCAGAGGCAGACCTCCTATAAGCTCCCCAACTCACCATCTCCTGGACTGTAACGGCGATGGCCTTGGCCGTCCGCACCATGGTGGTCTGGTAGTCCACGAAGGAGCCTTCTGGCTCACCCATGGGTCCTTCGTCTAGCTGAGGAGGGGAGGAAGCAGGAAGGAGGAGTGTTGGGGTCTCCGCCACTGTTTGCAGGGACCCTGGTCCAGGGTGGCCTCTGCCCCTAGGCCCCCAAGACTCTCACCTGGTTGATGGCCTGGGTGATGGAGTCCACCATGCCGCCGACGACCCCAGCGGCACTGGCGGCCTCGTTCAGGGTGGCAGTCAGGTCCTCCACGGCTTCTGTCATCATCTGCACGGCCTCCTCCAGGGCTTCCTGGGTGTGGGCTGCCTGCTGTGGGGGTGACAGTGAGTGAGTGCCGGGGCCCCGCTCGTCCTGCTTCTGCAGGCTCCTTCGCTCCCAGCCCTCAGTACCTTGGGGTTGCCCCCAGCCTCCTTGGCCGTATACAGCAACTGCAAGGCCGACTCTGCCAGCGTTCTCGTCTGGTCCAGGAGTGCCATCTGCTGTGGGTGACTCAGGGTCTTGGAGGCAGCACCCACTGCAGCCAGGGTGAGCGGCTCAAAGTACTGGGCCATCTGGGACACCTGAGGTAAGGGGTCGGCATGAGGTCAGCAGGGTCTGGCATCCTCTCCCACCCTACTCCTCCCGGGTCTCTCCAGTTACCTTGTGTCCCAGCTGGGAGGCCTCAGCCCGGGCAGCCCCGGCCAGCGGCTCAATGAGGTGGGAGATCTCCTGCACTGCCGTGAGCATCTGAGTGTGCAAGGCCTGGGGAGGGGGCAATGCCAACACTGACTGGCCAGGAAGAGGACCCAGCTGGCCCAGAACCCCATGCTTCCCTCTACTCCCACCTTGCCACGCCCCATCTCCTCAGTGCCCCTATGAAGCTCGTTCCTGGACCCCTAATCTTCCACAAGCAGCCCACTTCTCCATCTCAGCCTTGTGTGCAGTCCTCTGCCCTCACCTCCTGAGAGATACCCTCTCGAGGCGTGAGCTGCTGGCTGACAGCAGCCAGGGAAGCTTGGTCCAGGTCCCGCAGACAGCTGTTCAGCGCTGCGATGGCCGCCTCACACTCCAGCTGCCCCGGAGCCTTGTCCCTGCAGACACATGGTGGCTCCAGCACCAACACGCCTCCCTTTGCCTGGGGAGCCCGGCTGCCCCCAACACTTGGAGCATAGCTCTCCCCAGCACGGCCAGCCAACCCCACCCGCCCAGCCTTTCAGCTTCCGGAGGGTGTGCCTCCGGTCCCCAGAGTCCCTGCCTGCTCCATACCTCATGCTCGTGATAAGCTTCTTGATGGAGTCCGAGACAGTGCGAGAGTGGCCAGCCAGGACCGACCAGCGCGGGGGATCTCGGGGATTGACGGCCAGGGCCCGGGCTGTCTGGATCAGCCCCCCAGCGCTCTCCAGCATCGTCTTGGCGGAGATGACAATGGGGCCCATGGCAGCCCGGCCCTGGTGAGGGGCAGCAGGGAGGTCAGGCGGACTCCTCATAAGGCAAGGAGTTAAGTTGGCCCTTGGCTCTCCCCTTGCAGGGCCTCACCTCGGGGCTGATCTGGGCAGGGATGCTGGAGAACTCAGGGTTGGCTGCGAAGGCACTCAGGTTGTCCACGGCCTCCAGCAGGGGCGCTGTGGCTGCGCGGCACTGGGCCCGGTTCTCCTCTGTGAAGGCCCCGTCCAGGGCCTACAAGCAGAAGGGAGAAAGAGCCTCGGGACCCAGCCCACCTTCCCGCCCCAACTGGTTTCGGAGGGGCCTGGTAGAGGCAGGTGATGATCGGTATGGCTGGGAGGGGCTTGCTTGGGCAGATGGGACTGGTTGGGGAGAGGCTGGGCCTCCAAGCACTAGGCACCTTGATGGTCTTGACCAGATTGGCGGTGCTGTTGGCCACTTCCTTTGCTGACTGTACGAACTGGCGCTTGGCGGTGGGATTGGCAGTGCGGGCAGACGCCAGGCGGCAGCTGTTGCACAATGCAGAGGTGTGCTTGGCCACAATGGTAGCCGCAGAGAGCACCTGAGGAGAAGCCACAGGAAGAGCCACGATGAAGGTGGGACGGAGGTGCACAGAGCTGAGGAGGAGCGGGGTGGGGAATGGGCAGCTATGTCACTGGAAGTCCCTTTGGGAAAGACAGTCGCCTGAACAGACAAGACTTTGGGGAGCCAGAGCTAACCCTAGAAGCAGTGGAGGTGGAGAGGGAGGGGAGAGGTGCACTGATGGAGGAATCGTCACAGGGTGCATGGGAGAGGAAGGACAAGCGTCTGGAGAGTGCCGTGAACTCGCAGTTAATGGAAAGGATGACAGGAAGCACGGCACGAACAGACAGGGACCAGAGAGAAGCTGGGTTTGGAGAGCCAATGAAGGGTCCCTGCCCGTTTCTCCCTCCCTGCGTGGCCCACGTCTCCCTTGTACCCCACTAGAGTGGGTCCCCTGTGTCAGCACCCTTACCTAAACCTACCCACAGCATCTCCTTCCCGAGTTACCTGGGCCTGGGTGCAGCCAGGCTCCCCTAAGCTCTGGCAGGCCATCTGAATTGCCTGGTTGGCACGGGCGAACTGTGTGGGCTCCACCAGCCCCTGCTGTCCCGCTTGACTGTTGGGGTCAGAGACCCCAACCAAGTATGCAGCCTGTGGAGAGAAGGGATGGTTGGGGTGAGGAGTATGGACCACAGGTGGGAAACAGAGAGTGACAGGGGGTGGGGGCAGGCAGAGATAAGCTTAGAGGCCAGGGTTTTCCCCCAGGGATCTATGTGAGAGGAGACCTTATGTACATTAACCTCCCTGGTGGTCTGATATGTCAGTGATTTTGTTACGGGACTTCTCTGCAGTGTAACCCGGAGTGTGGCTCGGGGTTACCGCTTCTGACAGTTGACATTTACCCCGAGTCACACTCGTGATTACCGCCAGGGAGGCTAACAAATCCTTGTTACACTGTTAAGCAAAACTAAATGAAAGCTGCTTTGTGGAAACATGTTTCAGCATACAGAATCCTGGGGGGGGGGGCGGGGGCGGAAGCAAAACCGCAGAGTAGCGCTTCAGCAAGGCGCATGGTCCTTCAGAGCGTAGTGGGCTATGTGCCTGGCTGTGAACTGCAGAGCCAGCAGTTTGAAACCACGAGCTGCTCCATGAGAGAAAAATGAGGTTTTCCACTCCTGTAAAGACTCACAGCCTCGGAAACCCATGGGCAGTTCTACCCTGCCTTACAGGGTCACAGTGAGTCGGCACTGAGATGCCCGTGAGGTTGGTTTGGTTTTGAGAGGGCTCCCTCAGACTTCCATTTGGACGCTGAGCCTTAAGGCAGACGGTGCCATCACTGCGAGTATCAGTAAAAACTGCCATCCACACATGAACACACGCATACACAGAGTCAAAGCTCCGCTATAACAGCACTGCTGGAAAAGCAGGGTGGCTGTCATCCCACGTGGACGGCTACAGGGCCTCCCAGCTCCAGAGCCTGGCGGGTTGGAAAGCAAGGGGGCTGTCCGTCAAGTTGATGACCGTCCTAGCGTCTGAATCCGATTTCACCCGCATGGAAGGGCAAAGGGGAGGCTGCAGGGAGTGAGGACGTCCATGGCAGCTTCGAGAGGGAACCATCGGAGATGAACTCTCGCTGCTGGGAAGAGTCCCAGACTAGAGCCCAATACTCTCGGGCTGAAGCCTAAGCACACCTGCTGCCCTCAGACGGAGTCGGAGCCCTAGCGACTATCTGGGACAGAGCAGGGCCGCCCGGTGCGCCTTCCGGGGCTGTAGCCCTTCCAGAAGCAGACTGCCCCTTCTGTCTCCCTCAGAGCCACACACTCTTGGTCAGCCACCCCAGGCGTCAGCAGGGCACCGCCTTGGGCTCCCTCAGAGCCAAGAGAAGACAGTTCTATACTTGGTTCTGTAGGAAAAGGCAGGTTAATTTAAGGGGTCACTCAAGCAATTAGAGAAGTGGTTCCTAGCACTATGTTAACATTTACGAGGGAAGATCGGTGTCTGTGTCAATGAGTGCATACTGAGAAAGCTGCCAGTGGAGATGCCCCAACATTGGTCATTCTTAACACCGCTCGGTTAAGAGGAGAACGCTGTCCGATTGTCGGCCACATCGCCTCCAGGAGGTGAAAAGTCCACCCTCCACCTCGCTGACCTGCAGATGTCAACTTGTTGGTGTGGTGGGGGGCAGGGAAGGGGCCCCGAGGAGGGCGGTCAGGAGAATAACCTGGGCAGCTGCCTCAGTGAGGCCGCAGAGAGCCCTGGAAGCTGTGGCAATGGCTTCCCCAAACTCCGGCAGGCTCCCATTCTTGGCGTTTTGGGAGATTCCGGTCATGGCCTCGCCCAGCACCTGCGGAACAGAGGGCACCAGGAGAGTCCTGTCCTGTCCTGGGAGGGGTCTCGCAGCAGCTGGATACTCCCATTCTGCCCACCGCCCCTTCCCTCCAGGGGTCCCAGCTGTCCTCACCTTGGAGTTTTCCATGACACTGTCCAGGCAGCCAAAGTAGGACATGTCATTGATGGGCTGAACTGGGTTCTCCAGGAGTTCACGAACAGTCTGGGTAGGGGGAGGGAGAAGTGAGATCGCAGCTGCTGCCCTCGGTCCTGAGCCCAGCACACCTTCCCCGACCTGGCCCCGCTGTGCCTGTCAAAGCCCACCTCCAGTTCCCGCAAGGCATTGTCACACTCCTTCTGGCCTGGAGCCTGCTGGGTGCAGGTGGTGATGAGCTGGTTGATGCTGTCAGTCACTGCCCTGGGAAGGACAGAAAGCCGAGTGAATGGCTGAACAGGAAGGACATCGTTTCCGAGCTTATATGTCCAGGCAGACCCCAGCTGTTTCCTTTTTGCCTGCAACCTCTCCTAAGGTACAGGGATTTCTCAGAAACGCCCCCTCCCCAGTCTTTCTCTAACATTTTAGGGCTGGGCTTCCCAGTTGCTGCTCACCGGGCGGCGGCAGCCAGCTGACTCTTGAGGTTGGGGGAAGCGGGGTCTGTAGACAGGGCCTTGGCAGCCAGGAGCAGTTTGCTTGAAGACATGGAGATGCCCTTCAAGTTGGACACAACCTGGGCCCGGTCCTCCTGGCTCTGTTGAAGATGAGAAGGTCAACACAGTACCCTGACCTTTCTAACCTGTCTGCGAAAGGCATCTTCTTTCCCAGACACTCAAGTATAGCGAGAGCCTGGGCAGAAGAGGGAGCCAGGAGGAGAGCAGGCCTCTGTGGTCACACAGGGGCCGCAGACCTAATCTCTGATGGGGGTGGGGGGCATGTAACCAGGTCCTGTGTCCTACCGGAGCCTGCCCTGCCATCTCCACACCAGCTTCCAGGAAGGTGCTGAAGTCCTGTCCAAACCGCCCCGAGGCCCGAGCGAGGTCCTGAGGGGTTCCCCGAGAGGCCTGCACCAGTTCCGTGGCTGCCTGATTCAGCCCAGCGGCCGCCTCATTCAGCCGGCTCTGGGCTTCTTGAAAGGTGCCAGTGCTGGGGGGCAGCTGCAGGGCAGAGCGGTCAGAAAAGAGACAGCATGAGCCCAGACCGTCTTAGGAAGGCGGACTGGGAGTGATCACAGGGTGAAGGCTGAGAGGTGTGCGGGGCCCCATCCTACCGAGCCACTGAGGAGCCTCTTGCTGACGTCCCCCACTGCTCTCAGGGCGTTGTCCACGTCTCGCTGGCCGGGCAGACAGCTGACGCAGCGGTTCAGTGCCTGGGTCACGGCTTTCGCCACCTGAGGTGGGCAGGGAGAGAAGGTTGCCAAGATGGGAGGGGGAGCAAGGAGTGTTCATCAGCCTCCTCCAGAGGGGGGGGATTGGACCCACGCTGTAGTCTAGACACCTCTGCTGAGACTGGGAGGCTCACTCACTGCACTGCGTTCATTCAATTCTGAGTCACAAAGACCCCACAGGACAGAGCAGAACTGCCCCTGGGGGTTCCTGAGATTAAGTCTTCATAGGAGTAGAAAGCTTCCTTTCCCCTGTGGAGACACTGATGGTTTCGAACTGCGGACCTTGTGGTTAGCAGGCCACCAAAGCTCCTTAGATTAGGACGGGAAAGGTGAAAGAGTGAGGAACTTTCTAAGGCAGACTCGAGAAGGTGCTCCCTCTGCCAGTCAGGGTGGGGCTTAGGGTGAAGGGACAGTTTTGCCCCCATCCGGGACCTGGCGGACAGGGAGGGTGCTGACCCCTTCCCAATACCTGACCTGGGCAAGCCGTTGCTGGCTCTCAGGATCCCCTGGATGTCCAGCTGCCTTCTTAGCCTCCTCAAGGAGGCTGCTGGCCTTGTCCAGCACATCACTGGCCGTGTCAAGCACGACAGCCTGCACGGCAGGATCTGATGTCAGAGCAGCTACACCCCTCGCAGCCTGGGCCAGTGCCCGCAGACCACCTGCAACGTCCCGTGCTGCGATGCCTGGGGAGACGGGGAGGGAGGGACAGGGGTCATGGGTGCCAGGTCGGACCCCACTGGACCTACCAGCCCCACTCACAGCAGCCCCCTCCCTGCCACAGGCTCCAGTCCTGGCTCTCGGCGCACAGACCTGCGTAGTTCTCGTTGCCCTGGGCCACCTCCCCGAGGAGCTGGGCGATGGCGGAGCTCACGGCTTTGGTGCTGTTGCCCAGGTCCTGCGCACACTTTTCCATCTGGGGATGAAGGCGGAGAGGCTCAGGGCTCGGGCACAGGGGGAGCTGGGAGACGGGCTCGGGGAAGACTCCCAGGTTTGAGTGAGAAGGCGCCATAAGCAGCCTTACCGTCTCCCCAGGGAGGGGCTTCAGTTTGCCATCTCGAGCCGCCGCCTTCACTTCCTGCAGGTCTCGCTCTAGATTCTGGACCACGCTCAGCGCAGAATCCATCTCCAAGGGTCCGCACGCTTCCTGAGCCTACGGGCAGGGTGGGGAGGTGGGTTTGGGGGTCGGGGGGGGGGGGGCTACCCTGCACGGATTCCTCATCATCCCAGGACTTCTACCCTCAGCAACCCACAGCCAGAGCTGGCTCCCGTACCTTCTGGGCAGCGGTCCGGAGTTCCGCCAAGGCGGTACCAAGGTTCTTGGCACACTGACTCAGCTGCATGGCGGAAGCCTGGTCCTGAATGGTTGGCACTGAGGCCTTTGCAGCTGCCACCATCTTCCCACCTGGCTGTTGGGGGACAGACAGGCAGATTAAGTGTCCTGTCCTCTTTCTGGGCTTGAGGACAATGACCAACGATGGTCAGGCCGTGGCAAGCACTGGGGTACCTTTGTAGGAAATGGGAAAGAGGCTATTGGTGGGATTTAAACTGTGGGTAACGCAGGGTCTTGGGAGGACAGGACAGGTCTGGGCAGAGGATCCTTACCTGCAGGAAGCTCTGGCTGGCAGCAATGAGGGCCAGCTGAGCACTGGGGCTGTCGGGCTGAGCCTGGCTCCCTCGGACGCCCTGCACCAGCAGTGGGATCTGCTCTGCTACCGCCTGTGGGTGAAAACGTCTCCCTCACACCAAGCCTCCCCCGTGCTACACTGCCACGCCCCCCCCCCGCCCCCACACTTGCTGGCACCTCACCTTACAGCTCTGCACCAGCTGAGGCTGGGGGCCTGCAGAGACCTTGGGGGTGGAAGCCGCGTGCTGGGCTGCAGCGATGGTCTGTGTGGCTGAGGCCGCGGCCTGCTTGGCTGCGTGCTGAGGGCAAAACAGTCAGGACCGGCCCAGGGTGCCCAGCCGTAGTCCTGGGACTTCCCGCCCATACCACCTGCCCCCTAGGAAATAGTGACTCTCCCCCAACAAGGCCACCAGCTTCATCCCACCAACACCGCTCTCTGCCACTCTCGGGTTATTTTCCCATCCTCACCTCCAGCCGCTGCACCAGCTTCTTCTTGATGGCATTCTGTGCGGCTGCGTTGGTCGCCATGCGCAGACCCTCAGCTGCCTCGCGCAGTCGCTGCTGCTGCTCCTCACTGTCGGGGTGGGCAGCTGCCCCCTGAGAGAGGTAGACAGTCACTGCCTGCAGCCCTCTCTGATCCCTAAACGCAATGCGCTATTGCTGGGTGTCATCAGAGAGAGCTGACGTACAAGAGGAGGAAACCCTGCCTTGTCCTGTCCTCACGAGGACTGTGTCCACCCATCTCCCTGCGGTTCTTCCTCTTTTGCTGAGCCTCCTCTTGACCAAGCACAATGTCTTTCTCCAGGGACTGGCTGCTCCCGCTCACTTGTCCAAAGGACGTGAGAGGGCGTCTGGAGATACTGGCTTTAGCATTCTGGCTGTCCTCCTGATAGACTGGTTTGCCTCTGGTGGTCCACGGTATAATCAACATTCTTTGCGGACAGTAGTATTCAAAGGCCTCTGTTCTTGTTGGGTCCTCCTTATTCGGGTGCAGCTTGAACCTGCCCATGAGGTGACTCAAAATACCGTGGTAGGGGTCAGGTGCACCTGAGTCCTCTAGGTGCCATTTTGGCTTCTTAACGCTGTAAAGGAATTCAGCATGTCTGTCTAATGCAAAACACAGTTTCCATTTCCACGTCTGACCACTATTTCCACGGACGCTGACCACGCATCTATGTCTAAGGGAATCCTTGACCACTTCCGTCTTGTCTTCATTGTTCACCATGGGACTTACTAGTCTCGTTGTGAGGATTTTGTCATTTTGTGAGATGTAATCAGGTGGAGTATACTCAGGGCCATATTTTGGCTCCCTGGGACTTGTTTTCACTTTCTGCAGCTTCAACTTGAATTCCTATGTGAGAAGTTGAGGGTCAGCCTGGTTCTGACAGATGATATTGCGCTTCTCCATTGTCTCTTTCCACAGAGGCAATCGATCTGATTCTTGTGGATCCCACTCAGTGAGGCGGCTGTGCATGTACAGGTGCCGTGCATGCTGTTGTAAAAGGGTATTTACAGTTCACAAGCAGTTGGTCTTGTGAAGTTCGATGTGAGCTCCCATGTGATCCCTGCTTGAAAATCTTCAAGTCATTGCAAATCTTCAGTTTCTCTATTTCTGACAATAGTGTTTGGGGTGTAATTTGCATAATACTTCCTTGTCGGTATATGGATGTCATCTTGTCATTGACCGTGGTGTAATTTCTGGACAGATCTTGAAATATTCTTTTGGATGACAAATAAAGCTACGATTCCCTTTTGATTTGTCACTCCCAGCAGAGTAGACAGGACTGTGTGGATTCAGTCCATTTCAGCTCACTAGTTCTTAGGATTCCTTTCTTTCTGAAGTCTTTTCAAAGTGTCTTCAATGAAAGGATTCTCTCTGTGACGCGGAGATTGCTTCTTGAGGTGGAATTGTTTCTTCTCCTGCTTGGGGAGGGGGGGTCATGTTTTTTGTCACCCAGAATAGAGACGAGGAGGCCTGCTGGCATAGTGATTATGTGTTGGGATCAAAACTACCAGATGCTCCAGGGAGAAAGATGAGGCTTTCTATTCTTATAAAGAGTTAGTCTCAGACACCCACGGGGGCAGTTCTAGTGAACTGACTGGATGGCAGTGTGTTTCTTGAGAAGGCTTTCTGTGAAATGGAAGGCCGGGTTGCACACAGGGAACTCGGGAGCACTGTAGCAAGGGACTTGACTACAGCTGCAGATGATGAGCTCTAGCTCCGGGACCCTTAGAATTGTTTGGATTTCCTGCCAATGACCCTCCCATCCTGGGGTTTCAGTACCACGCTGTCTCGTCTTTCTTTACTACTAGCAGTGGAGACCTGTGGTCTGCAGGCTGATGTGCAAAACACACGGGGCCCAGGGCAGAGAGTAAGCCAAGGCAGGTGGTGGCAGCACAGCAGACCTGGGACTTAAGAGCAAGAAACGGGGTTGTGGTTGCCTGGCCTGGGAAGCCTGGGCTACATCAGCCACCCGGGACCTTAGGGCTCATTTCCTGCCATTCCTGGGCCTCCCCATTAAATGAGAGTGGCCACCTTCGCATCTACTTCCCGTCCGGGACTCTGCACACAGAGCTCTGTACCTTGGCAGCTTCCACCATCTTGGCTGTGGCATCAGCCAGGATCTTGGCCGCGCTTAGTAGCTTGCGTGAGTTCTCCAGGTCACTCTCCCCCTCGGCGTCGGCCTTGATGGCATTGACCAGGTCTGAGGTGGCCTGAGCGAGGATGCGTGCCTGTCGCACCATCTCACCTGAGAGGAAAGGCACAGTGTGTGAGGAAGCCTGAGACACCAGGGGGGCTTCAGGGGGGGGGACAAGGATGGGGGGAAAGTGATGTAGCGAGGTAGATGGGACCTTCCACGATCACAAAAAAACTGGCACATGTTAGTTTTGGAGTTTTTAACAAACAAAACAAAGCTGGGTCTAGGCTTTGGGAAAGGGACAAATTTCCCAGGAGGCTTTTATGATCAAAGAAAAGGACAGCCCCCACTGGGGCTCATCAGACAGTCTTTCGAGAATGAAATGGCTTTTTGGTAAAGGTTTTTGTGGGTGAGGTGGGGTGAGAAAAGCTTTTTTTAATGCCACTTTCCATAAGATTTTAAATGTTTGTTTCGGCGTATCCTTCACACTCCCTAAGGAAAGCAGAGCAGGGAGCATGTTTCTGTTTTACAGCTACAGGATGGAGACTTCAGAGATCGAGCACCTGGACCACCCTTACATGCCGGCAAGGCCACACTGTGCTGGGCCCTGAGGGTGAGGCAGCTGGAAGAAGTATGTTTCTTACCAGCATCACCCATGGAACTGAAGATGTTCTCCGTGACAGTGAGGATGGTGTCGGTGGCCTGGTCATAGCGGCCAGCAGGCCCAGCCCCTGTGGCGTGGGCTCTCACGTGCTGCAGCAACTCATTCAGGGCCTGGGTGACAGCGGTAGCCGCTGCTCCCACCCCTCGCAATAGCTGTCCATCCTCTGTGGCTGCATGGGAGGCAGACACGCAGCCCTCCACGGCTTTGGCTACCAGTCGTCCGGCCTCTACCAGCTGCTCTTGGCAAACGGGTGAGCTGATTGTAGGTGCCACCACCTGGGTACAAACTGCATGTCAGAGGGAGAGGCAAGGGGAAGGCATCCGGGCGCAAGGCATTGGTGGTGTTCTCTGCCAGTCACTGGGAGGGAGCATGCGGCATCGAGAACTAAAGGTCCATGAGGCAACAGCACCCCGCACGGCACAGGCTCCAGTGGCCTTTGTGGCTCACCTTGGTACAGGCCACCAGCTGGGAGGTGGACAGGGCACACTGTGTGGCAGCAGCAATGACTTGAGTCTGAAGCCCTGAGTCCTCTGTCCGTTGGGCCACGCTCTTGGCTTTGAGGACCAGGGCCGCTGCCGCGCTGGCCACTGCCTTGGCTAGTTGCATGAGCATGTCCTGTGAGGAGGCAGCAGTTAGCCGGGCCTGACAGATAGTGGGCTTGGGATCCATGGACCCTTCTCTAGAGGCATAAGCTCTTTCATTATTCCCGTTGACTCCAATCACAGGACAGTGTAAGCAGGAGCAACCAGCATCTACCCCTAGCCCCTGCCTCTCGCCCCCAGCAGGACAGAACCTCCACCAAGGAAGAGACCGACACCAAGAACAGCAGAGCCCACACCAAGGGGCAATGCGGGAGGCGGATACACTCGGCTGTGTTGTGGGGAGGGGCAGTGCTTGCACCAGGGGACGGGGAGCATGGTGGCCCCTCGGGGTCCCTCCCACCCCCAGCTTCGTTTCTCCATATCGTCTCCATCTTGGTGTGGAGGTCGTCATCCTGGCGTACTACACACCCGGATCCCATGCCCCCGAGTCCTGCTGGGCAAGGCCTCCCCATCTCCCATCAGGCTCTGCTCCCCAGGAGGCTGGCAGAAACGAGTGTATTCGGCTCAAGAGAGGACAGAGCTGGGTAGGCCCAGGCCAGAGGCCGTTACCGTGGGGGGGTCGGGGGGAGATCGAACCCCAGCCCCGCTGGGTGCATATATCTGTGTAGGAAATCCAGGATGAAAAGTCAGCTGAGGAAATTGACACGGGCTGGGCAGAGCTAGAGGGACGTGTCCTGAGGGAGATGTGGTCTACAGGTTCAGGAGGAGCTCCTCCAGTTGGGGTCAGGGGCATGCAGGGATGACCAAACGGCTGACAGGCCAGATGACCAAATGGAAAAACCAAACTCGAGTCGATTCCAACCCAGAGCGACCCTAGAGGACAGACTAGCGCTGCCTCCGTGGGACTGTAACCGTTCACAGGAGTAAAGCCCCATCTTTCTCCCTCTCTGCTGGCTTTGTGGATCACAGCCCCATTGTAACCACTGCGCCACCAGGGCTCCGGTAAGATGACCAGGGACTACAGAAACATGGTCGATAAAGGCCAAAGTTAGTGAGCCAGGTGAAGTTTAGACTCAGGGTTCTGACTTCTCAACCCCCGATGGGACTGCAACTTCCTAGTGTTAGCCCTGGGAGAAAGGGGTTGGTTGTGAGGGGTCAGGGGCCAGGAGCTGGACTCAGGATCAGATGTTGCCCCAGAAATCGGGGCTTGCTCACCAACCTGAAAGTGGGGGTCAGTATCGCTTTCCCCAATCTGCTGCAACAGCTCCCCACTGGCCTGGCCCACGTTCCCAGCTGCTTGCAGCAGGTTCTGACGGGGCTGTGGAGAGCGAACACCAGTCAGAAGCTGCCCCATCCCTGCTCATGTGCCTGTGGAGCCCACCCCCACCCCCACCCCCCATAACTCGGCCCGCTTCTCCTTGGGCTCCCGCCCTCTCTGCACCCCAGCCTCACTCCACGGTCCCTGACCTCAGCGCTGGCTGGCTGGGCACTGCGCAGCAGCTCCGACACGGCCCCCGCCAGGCCCTTGGCTGCCTGCAGCAGGGGACGGCCACTGCCGCCCTCATCCTCCAGCAGGGCAGCCAACAGCTTCACGCCACGGGACATCTCCGTCAGGTTGGAGGAGATGGTGGTCACGGCACATCCCACAGCAGTGTAGTCCGTCTCTGCAGGGTCTCCTGAGGGGAGAGGGAGAGTCGTGTGAGGGACGGAGCCCAGTCACAGCCAATTAGTCACACACACACTGTGCCTTCCAGACTGAGTCAGGGCACAGTCACACGCACGCTGGCTTGTGCTTGTCTGCTCCAACGCGCCACCCCCCTCCCCACAGGTTGGCACCCGACCTACCTGCCGTCAGGTTCACCACGGAGGCAGTGCCGGCTGTGATGGCATCTACCTGGGAGTGGATCTCGTGCTTTGACTCGTCCATTTTGTTCTTCCGCCAGGCTTTTGAGGCCTGAGAGAGGGAAGATCTCAGGAGCTGCTCAGGTATGCTTTGCCCCAACCCTAGTGCTGGAAGCCCCAGCTTTCCCGCCTCTGGTCTGCCCTCTGCCCCGCACTCACAGCATCCTGGCCAAGCGGGGGCAGGGTGTCAAAGTCATCCAGGGTGGCCTGGGCAGCCTGTACAGCCTGCATGCTGGAGTTGATGGTCCCAGTGAGCGCTTGCTGGGCTGACGTCTGGAAGACAAGGGGAGGAATAACGGGATTGGAGTGGAGCACTGAGAGGGATGCAAAGGCGAGGGGGAATCAGACCGGGGAGACGCATGGGCACAGGGTCTGGGCAGAGGCTGCTGCACTCCTGGCTGCTAGGCCTGGCTGAGGGTAGGAGTGGGCAATGTTCTCACCAGAGGAGGCATGTGTCCCCGGTGCATCTGACCACTGGTGATCTGCTGCTGGGCAGGAGGCATGCTGCCCATCTGGAAATTCTCAGGACCCGAGGCTCCAGAGCGCATGATGGCAGGCAGGGCCACGGAGCCGTGCTCCACCTTCCCCATGCGATTATACTGCTGCTGCAGAACTGTCGACCTAGAGGGGCGTTCAAGGAGTGCTCAGAGCGCCCTCCTCCCCTCGGCCCCTCCACCCTGCTGGGCCACCTCTGCAGGCCCTGTGCTCTGGGGTGCATGAGGCCACCCTGGTCTGTAATTTCCTAGGCCTCCCTGTCCCTGACAACCCCAGGAGGGACATCATCAGCCTGACTCTCTTCGTACTTTTTGGGGGACACCGAGTCTTCCAGCATGGTAGACTCCTCATCTCCCTCCAGCCCAAAGTGGTCCTTGCTTTTTTTCTGTAGGAAGAAATCAGGAATGTGAGTCAGTCAGGGCAGTGAAGAGGGAAGTGGGGGGAGGCAGCTTCTTCTTCCTCCAATCAGCCATTTCCCAGAAACTGGGCTGCCATTTCCAAAGGACGCACTTGGGAAGGGTCGGGGGAGAGTAGGGCAAGGCTGGGGAGGCCACCCCCACCTTCTTCAGGATGATGTCGATGTAGCCGGCAATGAGCTGTGCGATCTGCTCCCCCTCCGTGGTCTGTACCGAATAGTAGCCATCTTGGTAGTCCCCGAAATCCTAGGGTGACAAGGTGGGAAAGCTTGAGTCTCCTAATCGGAAAGGGGCGGTGGGAGCCCCCAAAGTCCAGCTGATGAGGGTGCCTTCTCAGGCCAGCAGTCCCCCAGGCAGAACTCTGGCCTCCTTTAGTCTCCTCCTTGTCGGCGGGAAACCGCTGACTTCGGGGGCAGACGCCATACTGCACAGATCCAGGCCTTCTAGGAGCTCTCGCGTCCTCTCAGACTCGCCGTCAAATTGCGAGGACACACACAGGTGTCATTAAACGACCAGACCTGAGGGCTGGTACCAGAAACCAAAGTGGAAAATGATCACTTTTTTCCTCTTATTGGGCATTTCACTTTCCAATCCTTAACGCCAACAGAGTCAGCAGAGAGACTCCTATGGGCAGGCTGGGTTTCCTGCTGTGCCCCTCTCCTCCCCTCAGGGATTCCTGTGCCCTCAGTTGGCAGCTGACTTCTGTCTTTAAAGTAGACCCATCACCTGTCCCGTCCCAGTGTCCTTGGTCCACTGGTGGGAGTCACCCTCTACTCCAGTAAGCTCGTAAGCTCCGTCTCCCGGAGTCGTTCCCCGGTCTCTTTTTTTCTGGGGTCAACTCAGCACAAGCGTTCTCTTGCTCCGCACTCGCCGAAAACTCCAAAACCCTTTCTCCTCTGAGCTTCCAGACTCACCAAGGTAAAGCTCTTGGGGGAGGCAGCCCAGCGCTTGATGTTGGTGAGGTTCCACTCCTGGATCACCTCCTTGGTCTTCTCGTCCACCCGCATCACACACTCCTTAGTGATGCCCAGGAGCCTGGGCACCAGCTTGTTCTTCCCTTTCATTTTCTCCTGTGAGGCAGAGGGGGTTGTTGGCGGTACAAGCCAGGGCTTGGGCGCAACACAGAGGTAGGAGGAGAGGGAATGGATCCGATCTAGACCACAAGGAAGAACTGAGGTGGCCAGGAGAGGGATACCACGGTGTCTGTACTTCCTGCAGGACAAGGCTGGGTGAGGGAAAAGGGAACGGGATGGAAAGCCAAGGGCAGGGAGGGAAGTGGTGGAGGAAGACTGACAATGGGGTAGGTTCCCATAAGGTCAAAGCCATTAGACAAGGTAAACAAGGGGATGCTTAGGGAAATGCCTGTGACTGAGGTCAGAGACTTTCAGAGAGACCACAGAAAGGACAAGGGCAGGAAACGGGGCTTTGAGGAGGGCCCACAACCCACCTTAACCAGGAAGAAGGAGACACCGTATGTCTTGAGGGAACGAGCAAGCTTCACATAGCGCACCTTGGCTTCGATCTCACTCATCTGCCCACAATTCTTGTGTGCCTGTGTACGGAATGGGGAGGGATTTAGCAAAATATGGAGAAAATATCCCAGGTCAGGTGTTCAGTTGGGGGTGTTAGCTGTCATGGTGGAGTCCTGTGGGACGCAGGGAAGGTTAGTGCAGGGTCTGAGAAATGAGCGGATCCAGGAGAGGCAGGCGCCAGGGTGTCACGGGCAATGGTGAAGGTGCATGGAGACTTTCTGAGCGCCCGGGAGAAAAAGGGCCAACAAACAGTCTTTGGGCTGAGTCAATGAGGAGGGCAGACGCCTTACAAAGGCTGCACAGTACTTTCCTGGATACCATCTCATTCGACTCTCTTTCCAACCCTATGCAGGGCAGGTACTGTTACCCCGCATTAGAGAGAAGACATTACAGAATTAAATTCCATAGCAAAAGCTGTGCTGGAGCTGAGGAGAAAAGCCCGTTCCGCGTCTCCTCAGCACAGGTGGCGTGGGAGAACAGCGTGGTGGGTGGCAGTAGGGAGAGGGTGGGGATTTGTTTAGTCCTAGGGACAGGCCACCAAGTTCCCAGCTCAGCCTCCCCTCACCTGGAAGATCTTCCGCTCGCCCTTCTGCTTCACGTACTCCTTGGGCAGGAAGTCCTTCAGGCTAGACCACAAGAGGGAGGGTCAGGATTAGTGGATAGCATCAGGAGATACGTGGGCCTAGGGCGATGAGGCAATGGCCCAGACAGCCTTAACTTTGGGAAAAAGGGAGCGTGTGAGGGAATAGAGCCTGGATTGTCTCCTCAAACAGAGATGACTTTGCTTAGCTCTTGAATGCGGCCTGTGTCTTTCCTGGCGGAGACTGAAGGTGGAGGCTTGGCCCGGGGGGCAGTAAGAGAAAGGGCGCAGTGGGGTGATGACCGTGGGTTTCGACCAACGCCTGGGATGCCACTTGTGAGGCTTTTCAACCTAAGTAAGGTTCCCTAGGATGACGATTCCAGTTTCCTTCTGGCGCTCTGGAGAGCTCCAGAAGCTCTGTGCTGGCCGCAGTGGTGGGGCAGGGGTAGAGGTCTGGGATCGCACTCATATTCCACGTGGGACCAGCGAGAGGACGAATGAGTGAAGGCAGCCAGGTGGGCCAATCCCTGGTACCTCAGACAAGGAAACCAGAGCGAAGGCCTAGGGTCATCATGGCAAGGAGTCCTGGCCCTGACAGGGATGGCTGTGGGGCACTCACTCGAGGAAGCCGGCCTTGTGCTTCTGCTCATTGTGGGGCCCAAACTGGACCTGGCATTGGAAGCCAGCAAACTCACAGGCCTTGTCAAAGGAGACTGGGTGGGAGCCGTTCAGGATGTCATCTCGAGCCTGCAGAGCACACGGAGGAGGCACATGATGCATGTGGGTGTGGGGAGAAACCCTAGCCCTGCTTCTGCCCCACGGCCCATCCCTGCCCGACCTGCACGTAAAGAAGGTTCAGCTGCACGGGGTCCCGGGAATCGACATTCTGGTCGGAGTAGAAGAACTTCCTCCGCAGCAGAAGTGTCTCTTGCTCCTCCACTCCTTGCTCCCTCAGGGTTCGGCCATGGTCCAGCCAGTTCACTGGGGCACAGAGAGCCCGCCCCTCAATGCCAAGCCCCCCAGGCCCCAGACTGGCTGGCCTCTGGCTTTCTGTTCACTCCTTCATTGCCTTCCTTCCCAGAGATTGCGGTCTGAGTGGGGGGGGGGGCTTTGTTTTACTTACTGAGCGACCCCCAATGTCTAAAAGAATGCATTGCACAAAGCAGGTGCTCAGTAAATAATAAACTGAAATACAGCTCCCTGCCTGGAGCATTTCTGGGGCCCTCTTTCCTCCTGGTTTTTCTTACACTCATCATCTGTGTGCAATTTCTGCTTCAGTTTCTCCATCTTCTTTTCATCTCGCAGCAGCGTCTTATCCTTCCGTAAGGTCCCTGTCATCTCCTCCTTCTTCTCTTCCATCAATTCTCGAACCAGTGAGTATTCGTCATGATTGGTGATGCCTGCGAAGAGGGATGGTCAGGTAGCCTCCGAGGCACTGCAGCCTTGTCTCGTCCCTGCCAAGCCCCTAGCCCTGCCTAGAGCCCTTACCAATGCGGGCGCAGATGGTCATGAGCATGTCGGTGACAGTCTTGGAGTCATCCACCATGATGGTCTTCACGGTCCCATCGAGCATCCGGACCTTCAAGGGCCTCTGTTTCTTCCTGTACTCCATGGTGTCCTGGCAGGGCAAGGAAAGGAAGGTGGGCCCCCTGAAGCCAGGCAACCACTTCCTTTTCACAGGACACAGAGGAAGAAGATTACTGAAAGGGAGGTTAAGACAGTTCATCTACAAGCACGCATGCCTGTGACAGAGGCACGGCATGGGGTCAGAGGCACGCAGGAGGGTGCAGGGAAAAGGGGGTGGGGTGGGGGAAAGGTGATGGAAGGGGACGTGGCTGGTCCCTGGTGAGGTAATACTCACTCCATTTCGGAGCATGTAGTAATCCAGCGCTTTCCCGGCCTCCAGCCATATACCCTTCTTAGGGTCGTCATCTGACAGAAAGAGCCCAAAGTCGCTGGCTGAAAGAGAAGACGGGTTACTTCAGACTCACGAAGACTACAGTGTGGCGGAATGGCTGCCCCTTTATTACCTGTCGGTCCCGACCCTCGGCCTAAAGAGGGCGGGAGGGAACTGTGGAACACAGACCCAAGAGGAGATCAGACCCGGGGGACAACAGGGTTACCCCTCAAGGCTCAAAGTCTGGGAACAAGAAGGGACTGCGGACTCCCACCCTAGCCCCCCGGGCAGTCCGACTCACGAGGGCCAACCAGGGCCTCTGGGATGCGCTCTCGAATGATGCGGCAGGCATCGTACACCATGGTGGACGGCTCAAACTGCATCGTCTTCACCACATTCCCGATGCTGATCTTCAGCGAGAGTGCAACCATGGTGGCAGCGTCTCCTCTCCAGTCTGCCTAGACCTGGCCCGTGGCACCCGGGCATCAGAACACTCCCTCTGGGAAGGGGAGGAGCCCCCCACCCCCCAGAGGGAGTCCCAGGAAGGGGTGTTCTTGAATGGGACTCACCAAAGCAGATAACAATGAAGTAGTTGTTTTATTTCATACTTTATGTAAGTTAAGATAATCTATATCAATCAGACATCTGACAGAGAAACTGGTCTTCCAGGCCTAATAAACCCGGCCAGCCTTTCAGGGCAGAACGGACTGTCCTGCCTTGATGGTTGTAAATCTTTACAGAAGCAAAGCCCCTTGCCCAGCAGCCAAATGCTTTAACCACTCCATCACCATGGTTCTTTCAAGATGGCAGACCCCTGCTGGTGGTGCGACTAGGTGCCATAGAGCTGGTGCCATCCGCCGCAGGTCTGAAATACAGGGATGTGCGCTTCCTTCCTTCCTTCCTGCCAAGTGTCCCTTGTCTCTGCTCACCACCTTCACCAGCCCCACCCTCTGCCTTGTTCCTGTCTTTTCTTAGTTCAAGCGCTACCTCTCCTTGTCTCTGACGGTGGGCGGGCGCGGGAGTCAGACTCCTGTGACCTTCCCTTTTGCAGCATTTGCCTCTTTCTCTGCTACCCCAGAGAATCCCAGGGGCTCTGAAAGCTTGCAAACAGGCTCTCTCCAGTCTGGCAGGGAAGCCTGAGACTGGCTGTCCAACCACCCAGAACATTCTTGTAATCTGATGACCTCCTTCAGGAGCTGGGCCCTCGACTGGCTGTGCTGACCAGCAAGCTGGAGTTCTGATTCGCCAGTCCAAAGGGCTCTAGTCAACCGCAGCTTTGTAGAGGGGAAGACAGGCCCTGGGGGGAAATAGCTTCAAGGCAGGCCAGAGCAAGGGCCCAGCCCTTCCCAGTCAGCTTAGCTATTTCCCAGGACCAGGCTAACAGCTCTCATCACAACTCTTCCTGTCTTTCTAATCTTCAGCAAGTCCTTCCGCAAGCTCAGCTGCTTCCGCTGATGGTCCTGTCAGTGTGGCTCCGGATACCACGCCCTCCGGGTGGGCTGGAGAAGCCACTAAGTGTGGCAGGGGGTGCACATGAGGCAAGAGGACAAGTCTGCCTGGCAGCAGATGACAAACCCCAACCTGGTACAGGGATTGGCTGCTTCTGAACTAAGAGAATGAGCAAATCTAGGCTGTCCACTCCCCTCAGGGCCAAATGTCAGCCCCTCTGGTGGCACTGTGGGACAAGCATTGGGCTGCTCACCACAAGGTTCCAGGTTCAAACCTATGGCCACTCCTCGGGAGAAAAATGAGGTGGTCTGATCCAGTAGACTGTGTCTCAGACACCCTGTTAGGGTCGCTCTGAGTAGGACATGAATTGATGACAGTGGGTTGGGTCTGGGTTTGTGGGGAGGATAAAGAGCCCTGGGAATGCAGTGACCAAGTGCTCCACTGATGACTGAAAAGGTGGTGGTTCAAACCCACCAGCAGCTCTGCTGAAGGAAGGCGTAGCAGTCTGTTTCCGTAAAGGTTTACAGCCTTGAAAACCCCAGGGACAGCATGTACTGTCCTGTGGGGCTGGTGCAGGCACACGGCATTTTTGTGCGGGGGGGGGGGGGGGGGAAGGCTGGGAAGCAGGGGAGTGTCAGAATAGAGAGCAGGTGAGAAGCAGGGAGTTGGAAGGGGTGGGGTTTGGGAAGGCAGAAAACTTCAGAAAGGTTCGGGTCAGGGGTATCTAGTACCTCCAGAGAAGACACCATAGCCCACTCTCTAGCTTCATTCTAAAGCAGGAGAGAACCCCCAGTCTCCCCATTTCCAGCTCTGCTCTCCCTCCCCATTCCTGGATTCCCTCTCCCCACAGCTGAACAGACCTGGCAGGGGCCGTTGATCAGTGGAGTGAGGCTGGAGGGCCAGAGGAGCCGGAGCCCAGGGCAGGACTGAGAGGTCCCTTCACCCTAAGCTGAAAGTACACATCTCTCCCACTTCCTCCGGACACATGGGCACCCCCTTCTTCCTTGAGCATGGAAACCTCTGGTGAGACCCCGATAAGGGATTTGAGTCATGCCTCCCAGGCTGGCCCCACAAAGTAAGGAAGAAGAGAGCTAAGAACAGGGAGTTGGGGGTGTGGCATGGAACAGGGTGCCTGGGAGGGTAGGGAGAACTTAGCCTGTTCTTTCTCAGGGTCCTCAACATGGGCTCCCCTTCCCATCATTTTTAAGTACTAGTAACACCAGCCGCCCCCACTCCCCCTCCCAGGGAACTCCTCCTCCCTCAAGACATTCCTAAGATGCATTCCAGAGGAGTTGGGCAATTGGTGGGGGAGGGGGCGTGGAGAGGGTGATGGAGGACAAGAGGTCAAATCCCAGCAAGGAATGGAATTTCAGTATACCGAGGGAAAGGAATTTAGGGTACAAGGGCTTTAGGGTCCCATTTTGAGAAGAATCAAAGCCAATATCCCCAAAGGGAGCGGCAGGAAGATTGGGCTCCAAGGAGAGGGACAAAGGGAGACGGCAAGCTGAAGACAGTGAGAGTGAGAGGGTTGGGGAGGAACACTCAGCCTGTTACCAAATTTGGCCTCTGAGCCCGCAACCATGGGGGAGGGGGGAGCTCGTGGGTGAGACTGACACATCCGGTCGGTTGGTCGGGCTGCTGGAAACTCACTTAGGGCTGACTGGATAGCTGAAGGTCTGGACCTGACCTCTCCTGACCCAGCCCCTGTCCGCCTACAACCCTGTCCTACACACTCCTCCTCCCAGAAGGCACATGGTCAGCCCCCCCCCCCCCAGCAGAGCTCCTTCCCACCAGGCTACCTCTATCTCTCCAGGCAGCCTATGGTATCGCCACCTCACAGCCTCCGCTTCCCGGCTCACAGCCACTTATCTGCCCACGGAGACCGGCCCGTGCACACTGCTCCCCCACAAGAAAGCCTCCAGCCCCAGCGCCGCCAGCTGCTCCCCCTCCACCCTCCTTCTATTCACTCAGCCAGTGCTCCTTGGGGGCCTGCTGTGGGGAAGGCCCTGGGCCACCCATTTCCGGGGCTAAGAACTAAGATGAGTAAGACACAGTCTTTGCCCTCCAGGAGAAAGGAATGAATCAGCCAAGCAGAGAACTGCACGATGCTGGGAGCTGGGGGTGTGTGCAGAGCAGAGATCCCAATAGGCCAGGGAAGGGGAGCCCAATGTCTCCAGGAAAGAGGTGTCAATGGAAGTTAGATTTTTGAAAATAAGGGGAATAAAAAAAGTTATAGCGGTCTGTCATTTATTGGCAAGCTGTCGACTGCTTTGCATATATAATTTCACTTGAACCTTCATTCAAGGCAGGTGTCATTCTTCCCGTTTTGCCAGAGTAGGAAACAGGCTCAAAGGAGTATTCGTTTCCAAAGTACTTGTCCAAAGTCACACAGCTAACAAGTTGTTGAGCCAGGATCCGAACTCAGGTCTCTGGCTCCAAGGGCCAAGCTTGCTCCACTACGCCAGCCAGCTGGAGATGAGTCGGGGTTGCATTCCAGGCAGACACTAGCATAAGCAAAGGTGAAAGGCAGGAAATCACGGAGGAGCATTCAGGGCAGTGAGCAGGCAGGCTGGTTGAAGCACAGGGTACCTGCAAGGGAGCAGTGGTGGGGGAGTTAGAGTTAGGGTGGAAAGACAGGGAGGACTAGAAAGGAATGTGAGGTATTTTACCTACTGGGGGGTAGCAGGCAGCAAGGGGAAGCTTCTGAGTAGAAAAGAGGCATGACCAGAACTGGATTTTAGAAAATAACTTGGACTGTTATCTTAGAGAGTGATTAGAAATACATTATTAACATAAGTGAGAGATATAGAAGCCAGTGTTAAGAAGAGATGTCCCTCAGTAGAACTGTTGTTACACAGAACTGACAAAAGCCAACAAGCTTGCCCTGTCAGAGACCAGGGCCCAAAGTCAGTTAGGCTGGGGTGTCCCATAGCGACCTCTCACAGTAGCTACCTAGTGGCTGGAACAACCTGAGCAGCTTGAGTTTATTAGATAAGGGGGAGATGGATCAGGTTGAGCTGGGAGTGTGTGAAAGAGGCTGTGGGGAAAGGAAGACAGGTATGTGGTCAGTAGCCAGGTAAGGGCAGATGGGGCATGGTCAGTGACTGCAGCAGACTGGGGATGGGGCAGAAGGCAGTGTTGAAGGTAAGAGGAAAGATGAGTATGTGATCAGTCATTGGATCAGGCTGGGGGAAGGGAGGGGAGAATATGTGGGCTGTGGCTAAGATAGACGTGGAGGGAAAGACGAGCGAGGTTAGAGGCCAGGACAGGCCACAGTGGTTTGAGAAGGGATGAAGCTGTGCTTGTGGCTAAATGAGGTTGTGCCAGAGGAGAAGGGCTAAGGGTGGCTAATGGAGAAGACTGGGCTGCAGCCAGTGGCTGGGTGGGCTGGGTATGGAATAGGGCTGTGGTCAGTAGTTAGGTCAGGCTGGGAGTGAGATGGGGGTGTGGTCAGTGGCCTGGCTGGGCGTGGGATCTGCAAGACCCAGTTTCCTCTTTGGGTCTCATTTCCTCTTTTCTGCTTGGGGAGTGGGGGAAGGGGCTCTGCAGTGGGACCAAGAAATTATAGGAGGAATACTTAGAATTGGGGGTGACCCATAGAGGGATTGGCAGGAGGGAGGGTATGTGGAAGTTGGATTGGGGGACTGTTTTGATGACCAGATGGCTTGTGGTGAACATGGTGACAGAGTGCTTTAAGACGATGGGAAAGCTCAGGCTTGGGTGAGGGTAATTTAAGGCAGGATGTATGAATCAAATGGGGAGGGAACATGGTAAGAAGATGAAGAACATGGGCGTTGTAGGCAGGGGGATATTCAGGAAGGGTATGGAATGCAAGGCTGGAGCTAGAAGCTAGGGAGGAGGGCTTAATATCAGGCGAATGAGATGACCAGGGGGGCTGACTTTCAGGAGGTTCGGTCATGCCCTTCTCCCAAGACAACAGAGTCTCTCCTTGGTCTGCTTTCCTGTTAATCACCAGTCCCAGACGTATGACTAGGCATCGTACATTTCCTGTGCCCTGTCATGTTCTCAGGTCCCATCTGGTAAAGAACGTAGTCCGAGAATGCTGGACCTGCATTGTGCAGGCCTCAGAAAGAGCCTTGGGTTTAGCAAATGGCTGGAGTCCTTCTTTCTCCTGCCCTTCCAGGCCAGGACTTCGTTTGACACCATTCTGAGTCCTCTGACTATCTGCCATCTTCTCCCCCAAACAGGAATATCTAACTACTGACAGCCTTGACCTCCATCATGACCCGCAAAGCTACTTCTAATTCCCAACATCAACCCTGACTCTAACCAGGTCCTGATCCCCGACACTGGCTTGGAT
The DNA here is from genome assembly GCF_050624435.1 of Tenrec ecaudatus. Taxonomy (NCBI): domain Eukaryota; kingdom Metazoa; phylum Chordata; class Mammalia; order Afrosoricida; family Tenrecidae; genus Tenrec; species Tenrec ecaudatus. Next base: position 33,001,764 of record NC_134539.1, read on the forward strand.
GCGCCTCTCTTTCCTAGCAGAGAGCCAGACCCAATGCCTGACCCAAAGACTGATGTGGTTTTCCAGCCCTAAGATTCTCTTGTAGCTTGGTTTCTGACAGACCCACCCCATCACTGCATATTTCCTAATACCGATCGTGCCAAGGACCTAATGATCCCTAAGATGGGCTTTTTAACTCAATTTCCCCTGTTGACCCTTAACCTGACCATGAGCTCTGGCACTGAGGTAAGCTGTCCCCCTCCACCCCCACCAAAAAAATTAAATAATGCCTTCTAAACCTCACAGACAAAAATGGCCCTAACCGATCCCGGTTTTATAACCGCGATAGCTCACCTTGAAACCCCAACCCGACAATCCCAAATTTGCCAAAACGTCCCTACGCAAGCGTCTGCCATCAGCGACACCCCCCTCCCCCCTGCAAGCGTTCCCTGCCCTGCGCTTCACGGTGGTCACGCCTCACCATCCTTAAAAACCACCCCAGGCCCAACGAGGACTCCTGCACAACGGCCTACTTAGCCGCCAAGACCAAGCCCAACTACTCTGGACCCTGACCTCTCTACCAGGAGCCGGACGCAGGGGCCCCGCCCGCCCGCTTCCCGGGCCGGGCCTCGCGGCCACACCCCGGAGCTCCAGCCGCGCGCAGCCCGGCCTACCTGAGGTGCCCGGCTCCGTGGCCCGCTCCTTCTCCCCGTCGCTCTCGGGCTCCGGCCTCGCCCTCCCGCCGACAGACTCTCTCGCGGCCACTTCCGTCCCCGGAATGTCCCCCACCCGCGGGCGGCGCCCTGGACCCGCGCTCTATGGTTGTGGGGACCGCAGGAAGCTCCTCTGTCTGGTCCCAGCTCTCGATGCTCCGGAGCCCGCCGGAGACTGGCAGCCCCTCCCCGGCAGGAAGCGAGGGGGTGTGCAATCCGGTGAAGAAGCTCGCCGCGGGCCCCAAGTTCCCTTTTAGGTGCGCGGCCGGCCTCTCCTCGCTCGAGCGAGGGCGGGGATCCAGAACTCCCGCCCTCGGGGTGTGCGGAGGCCGAGGGGCCGGCCCCGCGATTTGCATAACCCCCGGGACGTGGCGCCGCGCCGCGGCCACTTCCGAGAACTCCAAGTCCCAGAATGCCGTGCGGGCGAGGCGTCTGGCTTCCGTTGTGTTGGAAGTGGACTAGGCTCGAGTCTGGGAGGCAGTCCGGCCCGAGAGTGAAAGCTGCGGGCGAGGGAGCGGAGAGGGGCCAGAACCGACGTGGGAGACCTTCCACAGGGCGGGGGGCCGTGCCTGGGGCTCGGGGATTGGGTGTGTCCCGGAGTTTCTATCCAGCTGCCCCGTAGATGGCCCATATGGAGCTGGCACCGAGCCCCGGTGACGGGGACCTGCTGGGTTTTCTAGTGGAGGAAAGCGGAGATTTGGGAGTGGCGCCCGAGGAGGCCTCTCTGGACTGGGAGCTGCCGCTCTCCGAGGTGAGTGGGAGTTCTCAATTGGTGAGACGCTGAGCTGGGAACAAGCATTCTTACCGGTGGGTGGGGGGGTGGAAGGGTGGGGTGGGGTGCGGTGGGGTGCGGTGGCGATAGATAACAGCCCTTGAATTTGAACCCGGTGCAGGTACTGAGTGAGTGGGAGGTGGAGGATTTCCTGAATTCCCTGCTCAGCCCCTCAGCATCGCCGGACGCTCTCAGCTCCTCCAGCCCGTGTTCGGTGCACCACGATCACAATTACTCCCTCTCACAGGAGCATGACTCCGTAGATTTAGGTGAGTCCGACTTAACTGAGGTTGATGAGAAAGAAAGGGCGCCTAGACCTGGCTATTCACCTTTTCCCTTTGCAGCCAGTGGGAGCTATGAGGCGGCGGCGGCCCAGGTGATCCCACTGCAGGGGATGGAACTCGAAGAGCAGGTACTTGACTTCCAGGAGGATTATTCCTCCAGTACCGCAGTCGCGGCAGGATTCCCCATTCCTTTCTGGCAGCCCCATGCAACTCTGCTCCCCAATTGCCCCAGGAGACTGAGAGACTGATGCTGACCGATGAAGAGAAGAGGCTCTTGGAGAAGGATGGCCTTACTCTGCCCGAGACACTTCCTCTCACCAAGGTAAGCCTCTCATTAGCAGAGCTGAGGCTGGAGGCATCTCAAGGCAGCCAATCTTTTTTTTAAATAGTTTATTGGCATATACTTCACTTATCATGCAATTTAATCGTTCTTTCATATTAAGATTTGTGCAATCATCACCAGTTTCAGAGCATTTTATCCTCCTACTCATGGTTAGCTCCCCATTTCCCTACATCCTCCCCTGCTGTGCCCCTGGGTAATTATCAGTCCAGTTACTTACTGTCTCTTTAGATTTACCTACCCTGGAATGCATATACACAGTTATACAATACACAAGAAGCAAGCAAGCAAACAAACAAACAGAAAACCAACTACGAGTAGACGAAACAGAAAAACCTCAGTGGAATAGAATGGGTCATAAGGGTGATGGAGTGATAGGGTGTGTTCCATTTTAACCTAACTATATCTGCCATAGTCAGTTTTACAGTGGTCTGTCTAGTGGCGAGGCTAGTCCCGTTCCTGGACTATTCAGAGGGGATTCCCTGGAGGCGTAGTTCATGAGGGGCCCCTGCAATTGCATTTTGGCCTTCCACTGCCACCCATTGGCATCTGCAAACTGGATGTTCCCAATTTAAACTCTGCTCCCATAAGGGAGTCCATCTTGTTTCTTGTTAGTTTTATATCAGTAATTTGCAAAAGGCTAGAGGTGGGGAACTGAGCAGTGTTGCCAGGGTGTGCATTTAATATGCTGGCTGTAAAATGCTGCCTCCCAGGGAGGTCTGATGCTTCAACAAATTGGAAGGTTCTCATGAAGACATGATTCAAAATTGCCCACGCAATATTACTACAGGGCCTTGTGCACAGGAGGAATATTTAGATGTCACCGACTCCTTGGTACTCCACCTCTTGCTGCATGGTAGAACACAGTTTTATCGAGGCCCAGGCTGAACAAACAGCATGACAAGGATAAACGTAAATCCCTGTGTTTGCATTTCCTGAGTGATGCCACTGCGAAGCTGGGATGAAGTCAGCGTTCATTCTCAGAAAAGTTGAAGGAATTTTAATTTCTCAAAAGACCAGCAGCAGCCAGCAAGCCAGCACTAAGACATGGTTCCTGAAGGGTTTGGAGGCTGGGTCAATAGGAAGGGCTGTGACTCCCCTGCTGAGCTGTATTTGCCAGGGCCTATTCTAGTTTCCTGTTTGAGCCCAGATCTTAACAGGATGGAGTCAATGCGAAGGAGCTAACATTTGTGTGTGTGTGTGTGTGTGTATACACACTCTAAAGCAGTGGTTCTCAACTTTCCTAATGCCACCATCCTTTAATACAGTTCCTCATGTTGTGGTGACCCCCCAACCATAAAGTTATTTTCGTTGCTACATCATAACTGTCATTTGCTACTGTTACGAATTGGGCGACCCCTGTGAAAGGGTCGTTCAACCCCCAAAGGGGCCACCACCCACAGGTTGAGAAACGCTTGTCTAAAGAACTATCAAGTGTCTGGAAAGAGCTAGCTACTAGCAAAGGCCAATGGAGAAAGGATACATTTGGTTAAATGATACAATTGTAAAAATGGTCTGGGCTTGTTCACAAAGGTGTTCGTTCATACCTGGTCCCTGAGGCGCTCACAGAAACCCAGGGCTTATTGGCTGATGATTGAACTCTTTGGGTCCATTGCTCAGCTACTGATCCCCCCCCACCCCCGTCTTCTCCCAGGAGGAGGGACAGATTTTGAAACGAGTGCGGAGGAAGATTCGAAACAAAAAGTCTGCTCAAGAGAGTCGCAGGAAGAAGAAGGTGTATGTGGGGGGGTTAGAGAGCAGGTATGGAGGGGAAAGGGGGTGTGAAGGGGAAGGGGGAGGTGGGTGAAAATGTTTTTGCACCGGGGAATCTAGAAGCTGTTCCCATTCCTCCTCTAGGATCTTGAAATACACAGCCCAGAACCTGGAGCTACAGAACAAAGTGCAGCTCCTGGAGGAAGAGAATCTGTAAGCAACAGCACCGTTTCCCCCCCCCCCCCCCCCCCCCCGCCCCGCCAGGTTCCTGCTTCTTGCCTTGTTCTTCATTTGATTTTGAACTGGGCATCGCCTGTAGACCAGTCTGGAGCTTAGCCTTCACTGTTTCTGAGCCCTGGAAGCTCATAGTACAGGCCAAGTCAGTCCACCCAAAACCCTCCAGTACCCAGCAAGGGCAGGGAGAGAGCCAGAAAGACGTGGGGAGGGTAGGTGTGTGCGTGCTATCAGACACCATTTGATAGCTGCTAGGATTCCGTGGCTGAAGAAAGCATTTCAAGCAGAGAGAACACAGGCTGTCGGTTTGGTGAATCGTGGACACAGGTGAGCTGGGGCAGAGGGAGAGGGCAGGGAGGGGGTGAATGCCTGGGAGGACTACATGCATTGCTGGTCAGGCAGAACTGGTGAAGCTATTTGCGAAGGGAGTTTGTTCAGGCCAAGAGGTTGTCTGTTTGTTTTGAATGGAGTTCTCTAAGCATTTTAGCTGCAGAGAAGTGGTCACTGGCAGAAACAATAGAGGAACAAGATGGTCCAGGGCTTGGGGATAACCTCCCCACCCCCTCAGTTGCCAGGCCAGCGTCTGCTCACTGCTCCTTCTCTTCTGCCAGGTCCCTTCTGGGCCAGCTGAGGAAACTCCAGGCCATGGTGATACAGATATCAACCCAAAGCGCCAGTGGCAGCACCTGTGTGCTGGTGAGGCTGGGTCCTGGTGGAGGGAGAAGCCTTTCCTCGGGGTGGGGACAGGTGTGAGCCAGAGCCCCTTCTTTCCTCCCTTTTCTCTGTGCTCCAGGTCCTCCTCTTCTCCTTCTGCCTCCTCCTCGCCCCGGCGATGTACTCCTCGGAGTTAAAGGGGAGCCAGCCAACCCAGCACGGAGGTGAGAGACTTGAGGCTATCAGTCATCCAGACCTGGGCTCGGGAGAGGCCCTGACCTGCCCTTGAAGATCATCTTTGTCTCCTCAGTGTTGTCCCGCCAGCTTCGGTCCCTCCCCAGTGAGGAACGTCCCCAGCTGGAGCTGCTGGCGCTGCCGTCAGAGGTCCCAGAAGACCGCAGAAACCAGTGGCCGGGCAGCTCAGGCCACCTCCTCCAGGCCCCTGGCAACTCTTGCTGCTGCTCATGTCGAGTGCCTAAGTTTCCCGGGGCAGAGCCTCCCCTAAAGCCGAGCTTCCCTGACCCCTTCTCATTGCACTCCTGCCTAAAGCCCATCCTCCTCCTGCAGGTGAATCTCACCAGAGAGGGGCAATGGCTCCCTGCCCACAGCCCCATCTCTGTCCTCCTGCAGGTCAGCTCTGCAGGCTAGGGAGTGCCTGCACAGGAGCGCCATCTGTGTCTAAGCCCAAAGGACCCTGAGCAGGTGGAGCCAGGAAGCCTGAGGCGTAGACACCAGACTCACTGGCTTTCTGGAACTTTTAATTTGATGTGTCCCTGTCATCCTGGGGAGGGGCCTTGTGGAGTCAGTGGACCCACCTCGAACAGTTCATGCAGTGAGGGGAGGGGGGTAGGGAAATAAATAAATTATTCTGATGCCTGGGTCACCCCCGACCCCTCGTTACTGGCATGGCTGGGTGGTAGGGAGGGAGTGTGATTGTCCTGGTGGCTCAGGGTTGCAGGAGAGATCTGGGTGGGGGGCTCCTTCCTCCCAGTCAGAAGGCTCACTTGGGGCCCTCTGGGACATCCTCTGGGCTGGACGGAGGCCTTGGGTTTAGTCCTGGGTTCTGTTGGGCTCCTGGCCCCGAGCCTTTTTTACGCTGCTGCTGCTGCAGAGCCAGCTGCATGGCCCAGATGCTCAGGGGGCGCATGTAAGCCAGAGAGCGGAACACTCGGTGTTTGCGGTAGGCCTCAGGAGTCTGGAAGGCCAGGCCCAGGCGCTCCCACACAGTGCGGTAGCAGCCTTCTGCCGTCTGGAAGCCCTCCGTGGGCAGTCCCTAGGGGCAGAGATGAAACTCTTACACTTTGGCTCCCCTGGGACACTCACTTCAGCTGCCCTCAGGAAGCTCCCAGATCATGAGAAAGATCACCAATAGCAAAAATGCCAATCCAGAACTTGTAGAAGCCAGGATGGAGATGGGGAGGGGAAGGCCTTACCTCCTGGATCATGGTGGCAGCCAGCCCGTAGACCACACCCACCCAGACTTCATCAGACTGGATGCTGGTGGTATCAGGGACGCCGTGGGGCTGCATGCCGTTCACAGCCCCCATGGCGCCTCCAGCAAAGGCCTGGACATTGAACTCGAAGATGGTTCGCAGAGCCCGGACCACGTGTGGGGTAGGAAATACCTGGCGGGGCAAGGACAGAAACGGGGTCCCTTAATCTTGGCTCTCCCCCTGCTGGGAGAACCTCCTCCCAGGCTTCTCTGGCTAGGCACTCACCTCCGTGTCTCCTTCTCCCAGGCCACAGGCCCTCAGGAACCACTGGCCAGCACACTGGTCAGACATGATGCTCCGGGACTGAGCCTGCGAGCTGCTGTCATAGTTGTAGTAGCGGCCTGCAGCGAGCAGAGCAAGGGCAAAATAGGGCTCCCCTGGCCCCCCACAACTGTTTCAGGCCCCCAAACCATGCATCTTTATGGGAGCAGCCGGCCTCATTTTAAGAGCCTGCTAAGGCTGGTGGGTTTGAACTGCCAGCTTTATGATGAGCTTAATCCACAATATGGCCAGGGCGCCTCTGTGCCCCCGAAAAAACCCAAAACCAAACTCACTGCCATCGAGTAATGCTGACTCATAGCGACCCCTTGTGGGTTTCCGAGACTAACTGATTACTGGAGTAGGAAGTCTTTCTCCCACCCAGCTGCTGCTGCTGACCATGCAGAATGTAGCCGACACGTAACCACTACACCAGGGCTGCTTTAAAATACCTCCAGCCCCTCCAGCCAGCTCTCTGCAGCAGCCGCTCTTACCATTCCACAGCAGCCTCTCATAGGCCTCTCGACCCCGGCTGAGGATGGCAGCAAACTTCTCCCGGGTGTCCTGCGCTCCACAGAGAACAGCCATCTGGACCATCACAGCCACTGCTGCCAGCCACAGCCCACCACAGTATGCACTGGTCAGAGACAGGTGTGGCGGTCAGACCCACCACTCCCGTGCATTGTCAAAGAGTCTCTCTTCCCCTACCTCAGACCTCCAGGAACACCCCCCCCCACACACACACACACCCCACCCATCTCCCAACCTGGGCCCGGTGACGACCCATCCATCGTAGGTCTGGTCTGCATAGCCTCCGTTCTCAATGAGCCCGTCGTGGTCCTTGTCAAATTTCATTTCAGACTCCATCACGGCCTATAGAGGGGATCAACCCACTGAGGACCCAGCACCTCCTACAGAGAGGACTGCAGCCAGGTGTGCTGCTGGGCACTCGGCTCCGCAGGAACCCCTTACCAAACACACAGGCCACATGTCCCTCAGGAAGTCCCGGTCACCCGTCAGGTAATAGTCCCGATAAACCTGCAGCACAAACTTCAGGTTCAAGTCCTTCCAGTCGGCAGTGTCGTGGATCAAGTATGCATTGACCCGGAGCCAGGGCTCGTCATCTGCGGGAGCGAAGGGGCCTGGTTTCTTTGCATTGGTGGGGAGGGGAGGGGGTGCAGAAGGGGAGGAGTGGAGGGCTCCTACCTGGGTCCCCAATGTCATGGGGGATGACATTCCTCCTCTTCACGGGCGCTGTCAGCCCACTCATCAGGTACCGCCGTCGGGTCAGGTCCTCCCTGAGGGTGGCCAGAGCTGGGGGGACAGCCAGAGGAGGGGCACAGAGGGGACCCATCAGCGGGACACAGGTGTGTGTGTCAGGAGAAGGTGGAGGGAGGGATGATCGGAGTCACCACGAGTTCAGGGGAAATGGAGAGCCCTGTGGGGAGAAGGGGGCACGGCGCAAGAGGGGCGCTTACCCATGTCATACTGCAGGCTGAGCTCGAGCTTGGGCCAGAGCATGACCAGGGCGAAGGACGCATAAAAGTGGACATCGTAGGTGTTGTACATGCGATATTCCTGGCCTGGGGGAGAGGGGGGGGGCAGAGACACAGTTGCCAGCACTCCTGCTTCCTCCAAAAAACTCCCCTCTCTAGCTTATCTCCTAGAATTGGGGGTGGGATGCTATCACCTGTCAACACCATCCCCCATACTCCCACCAAAGCCCCAAGGGAGACCCATCCCCACGAGCCATGGTCGGAGGTCACTAGCCAGCCTCAGGAGCGTGGCCTGCCGTGCCCGGGCTCCCCAGCAGCCCGTACCCTCAAGGTAGCCAAATCGGCCGTACTCGCGAAGTGTGGGCCGGAGCTGCCTCATGCTCCCTTCCAGCTCCTCGGGGAGAGTGTCCTCGGGCACGTCCAGCCAGACGGTGCCTCCATCGGCCAGGAAGTATAGTTCATTGAACAGTGCAGATTTGTACCAGGCGGGCAAGGATCTGGGGAGGCAGGAGGAGGGAATGGTCTGAG